>NC_086448.1:233983616-234329866 GCF_028390025.1 Pseudophryne corroboree
CAGAGTACAAAATAAATGAAACCACAATGTTAAATGTTCTGAGCTCTACTGGATAGCTAATAAGCTGTTCTTACATGCAACAATTTTATGAATTTTAATCAATATAATTCAAGAACAATCTTATTATACAGAATCATGTTAGACAGAATCATGTTACATCTGATTGAATATAATCGCACTGCAAGTTGAAATTGGTGAATGCAAGCAAGGTATACAGTTGGATTACACTTTGGCTGTGGTACTAAATTCTGTCTGTATAGATTGTAAGCTTGCGAGCAGGGCATTCCTACCTCTATGTCTGTCTGTTTTTTACCAAGTTTTGTTCTATTATTGTTGTTCCAATTTTAAAGTGCAACAGAATATGATGCGCTATATAACAAACTGTTAATAATAATAATAATAATAATATAGATTAAGACTATTTTGGGCCCTGGGTGGTATCCCTGAAATGCCAACCAACTCTTCTCCAGCATCTATTGTGCACCTGCCCTCTGCCTTACCATATCTTGCAACACTTATATTCCCCCAGGGATTTAGCTGTATCCCGCACAGGTAGACGGGATATAACTCAGCCATGTACTGAATATAATGTACGCAACTCCATATGGAGGTAGGAACCCCATGTACATTACATATAGGAGCCAGCACAGTGGGTCCGGTGGTGTGCAATATTCAGGCTGAAAACAACCATGTTTATTATCAGTCATATGGGGGGGGGGGGGGGGGGGGGGGTATAAGAGCACTCCTTCCTTATCATGACTGAAAATTAGGGATGTAGGATGAAACGATTCTAGGCTCTAACTTTCTTTATCATTATCTGCCATTGTCATTGCTGCTTTTGGGGCTGATTCTGAGTCACAGCAGTGTTCATTGTCAGTTGCCTGCTTGCGAGTTTAATTGAAATGGAATACACACTCCTTCCCTTGTGTACATCTTTGCGACCAAATGTGTAAGGACTGAGACGCCTGAGCATGCTGTAATACCGATTGGTGTGTCCTCATACGCCACCATCAGTCGCTCCACAGAAACATGCAACAGGCCTATGGCAGGTGCAATTTCTCTGTTTGACCATGGCCTCCTATGCTTGCGTCTGTGCGCCTATATACACAGCCACTTGCACTGAAACGCCCGCCACAATCACATGACACACCCACTGAGTGGACCAGTTTTGTTTGCACTACTAGCTACCTCCCAGTCACCGCCCAGGAACGCCCTCACTTTTCCGATACCATCTTTACTGATAGCAGCAGAACCGTTGTGCCTATACTCTGTTACGCATGCGCCATAGGGGTCTTCAGAAATACTCGAGCATGCGCAGTTGCAAATAACAGCTTGAATATGTGAGCACTGGCACTGCTTTTGGACTGCGTGCAGCTCAATGAGGCCCTCTATTTAAATAGAAACTGTCTTTGCTTTGCTCACAACGTTTATTCCATAGAGCTGCAGTTTTGCAAGTCTGTAGCATGTTTGTGAAAAAGCAATACAGGTGTTCAGACGGCAGGTGGCGCTTCTGTTAGACGCTACTGCGTCTGCGTGCTGACTGCTATCCTGAGTAGTACAACTGTACTGATGTCGTAGACAACCAGCAGCAAAAGAAACATTAGGGCAGCAAAATGTGCATATATTTGCAGTGCTGTATACTTGCAATTGTCTATTTACTGTCAATCATCTGTAATCTTTTGATGTGCTGGAGTGCTAGATGTCATTAGATGGAATAAGGCAAAGGTGTGTGGGCGTCTTTTATTAATTCTATTGCTGTGCGGCATTGCAGACTGCCATCACTGTGTGTGTTTGCGGTTACACTTGTCTTTGGCGCACTATGGGGGTGATTCCGAGTTGTTCGCTCGCTAGCTGCTTTTAGCAGCATTGCACACGCTAAGCCCCCGCCCTCTGGGAGTGTATCTTAGCTTAGCAGAATTGCGAACGAAAGATTAGCAGAATTGCGAATAGAAAATTCTTATTAGTTTCTGAGTAGCTCGAGACTTACTCACAAATAGCGATCAGTTCAGTCAGTTTCATTCCTGGTTTGACGTCACACACACGGCCAGCGTTCGGCCAGCCACTCCCCCGTTTCTCCAGACACTCCCGCGTTTTTCCCTGGTACGCCTGCGTTTTTCCGCACACTCCTACTTCCTGTCAATCACACTACGATCACTTCAACGATGAAAAATCTTCGTTCCGGCGTGAGTAAATCTACTAAGTTTTGTGTTAAAATACTAACCGCATGCGCACTGCGAACCATGCGCATGCGCATTTTTGCCTTAATCGCTCCGTTGCGAAAACCGGCAACGAGCGAACAACTCGGAATGACCCCAAATAAGTCATATTAGTGTATGCTAAAACAAAAGGCCAAGAATAGCATGAATTGTAGTCGCTTGTGGGCACTGCCATAGGAACAAATGGGAGTGCTTCCATGCTCTCACCTATAACATATTCCTATGACAGAGAGAGGCAATGAACTGTCATCTGTTGCAGGACATCATATTAAGAGATAGTTTAGCATTGCTGGTGTGGTTTTTTTTTGGTAATTTTGTGGGATGCATATATGGAACGAATAGGACCTTTCCCACAGAATCTAAGTGAGTAATCAAGATAGGAACGAGTGGTCTAAGGGAGTGCTTATTTTAATAAAATATTTTTTTTCGACGGTGTGTGTGTGTGTGTGTGTGTGTGTGTGTGTCTTGTCAACAACTATATATATATATATATATATATATATATATATAAAGTGTACTACAGGTGACAGCAGATGATGATAGCAATTTAAATTGGGCATGATAGGGCTACGTGGGACTCCACAGTGTGCCAGTAAAAATAATTTTTATTGTATTTTTAACAATAATTTACTAACCCCATACACACTGCTACATCTGAGTTTGGGGAATAGACCTAGCGCTATTAGCACAGGGCTGGTTATTCCTTGGTGGCAATACCCTGGCCTAGAGCTAGTCCTCATTTAGTCTTCATTGTGGTGGGGGGACCCACCCACTATAATGCCGTGAGCATTGACTGATAATGCCTAGTGCTAGTTATGTAATTGCCCACCCTCACATTTTTAAAATGCCATGCTAATTGTCTCAGACTACTGTAGCCCTCTCTTGTTGCTTTGTTCATAAACATGTTCTTTAGAGTTGTGCATCTCCTAGGCTCGTCCCCACCTGTACATGAAATTGAAATCAATCAAGATGCATTTTTCATCTTTGCAACAAAGATGGTTTGAACACTTTAAAATCATACTGTACTATGCATAGCATGTCTATCCATAAACCCATGTTGCATTACACATTCACCAGTTGCATATACAGTACTACAGGTATCTTTAACATACTCTATACATAAAGTCTATGGGGGGGAATCCAATTATCAGCGATGAAGTTGTGGTGCGAATAAGTGCGGCTATATGCTGCACTTATGGCACCACTAGACTTGCAGATTTGGAGGGCTACGAACATAAAATGTGAGAGTCCTGCACTAGAAAGGGCCGCGAGGGGGGAAAATTTGGTATTTACAGTGCATGCGGAAGTATTCATAGCGCTTCACTTTTTCCACATTTTGTTATATTACAGCCTTATTCCAAAATGGAATAAATTAATTTTTCCCTCAAAATTATACACACAATACCCCATAAAGACAACTTGAAATGTATTAAAAATAAAAAAAGTAAGGAATCACATGTACATAAGTATTCACAGCCTTTGCCACGAAGCTCAAAATTGAGCTTAGGTGCATCCTGTTTCCATTGATCATCCTTGAGATGTTCCCACAGCTTAATTGGAGGCCACCTGTGGTAAATTCAGTTGATTGGACATGATTTTGAAAGGCACACACCTGCCTATATAAGGTCCCACACTTGACAGTGCACGTCTGAGCACAAACCAAGCATGAAGTCAAAGGAATTATCTGTAGACCTGCGAGACAGGATTACAGGCACAAATCTGGGAAAGGGTACAGAAAAATATCTGCTGCTTTGAAGGTCCCAATAAGCACAGTGGCCTCCATTATCCGTAAATGGAAGAAGTTCAGAACCACCAGGACCTTCCTAGAGGGGGCCGGCTGTCTAAACTGAGCAATCGTTGGAGAAGTGCCATAGTCTAGTCAGGGACGTGACCAAAGAACCTGATGGTCACTCTGTCAGAGCTACAGTATTCCTCTGTGGAGAGAGGAGAACCTTCCAGAAGGACCACCATCTCTGCAGCAATCCACCAATCATGCCTGTATGGTAGAGTGGCCAGACGGAAGCCACACCTTAGTAAAAATCACCTGGCAGCTTGCCTGGAGTTTGCCCAAATGCACCTTTAGGACTCTCAGGCCATGAGAAACAGAATTATCTGGTCTGATGAGACAAAGATTGAACTCTTTGGTGTGAATGCCTGGTGTCATGTTTGGAGGAAACCAGGCCAATATCATCCTGACAGTGAAGCATGGTGGTGGCAGCATCATGCTGTGGGGATGTTTTTCAGCGGCAGGAACTGGGAGACTAGTCAGAATAGAGGGAAAGATTAATGCAGCAATGTACAGAGACATCACGGATGAAAACCTGCTCCAGAGCGCTCCTGACCTCAGGCTGGGGCAACGGTTCATCTTACAGCAGGACAACGACCCTCAGCCAACATATCAAAGGAATTCCTTCAGGAAAACTCTGTGAATGTCCTTGAGTGGCCCAGCCAGAGCCCAGACTTGAATCCGATTGAATATCTCTGGAGAGATCTGAAAATGGCTGTGCAACGACGCTTTCCATCCAACCTGATGGAGCTTGAGAGGTGCTGCAAAGAGGAATGGGCGAAACTGCCCAAAGATAGGTGTGCCAAGCTTGTGGCATCATATTCAAAGACTGTAATTGCTGCCAAAGGAGCATCAACAATGTATTGAGCAAAGGCTGTGAATACTTACGTACATGTGATTTCTTAGTTTTTTATATTTAATAAATTTGCAAAAATCTAAAAAAAAAAACTTTTTTCACGTTGTCAGTATGGGGTATGCATTGTGTGTAGAATTTTGAGGGGAAAAAAATAATTTATTCCATTTTGGAATAAGGCTGTAACATAACAAAATGTGGAAAAAGTGAAGCACTGTGAATACTTTTCTGGATGCACTGGAAACACCAAATGGTTTTGCCATAGATGGCTGAGAACCAGTGATGCTTTTCCCTCTTGGTACAGTGGAAGGGAGCTTAGTCCTGCTCTCAGTCATGCTGCTAAGCCCTGCCAGTTTCAGTGATGGGTCCACTGCCTGCCATTTCCCACCTCAAGGATGTCCATTGATGGATGCACCATCAATAGATAACTAACTGATGGCCATGTCTATGCAGAAGCCATAAGTTTAAGGGGACAATATATATATATATATATATATATATATATATTTATGTTTTTTGCTCCACCTGTCAAAATGTATGGGCAGATCAGGCCCATAGGAACAAACTCTGTTTCCACACTCACATATCACCCTACCCCAACGCGGCACTGAGTGCCCCCTGTCTCATACACACACACACACACAGTGGTGGAGTGTGGGTTGAGGTAATGGAGCAGGTGCTACGGAAGCTGGTAAGGGCACCAGACTGTGTCCCTTATTACATTAGAGGCAGGCCGACATTGGGAAATAAGTGCACAATATTAACACAAGAGGTGCAGATCTTCCTATGTACATGCTGCTCCCCTAATGTCACCTCTACTCTGCCCCCTCACCGGTGTCCAGGCTCCATGACTCCACCCTCGACCACTGTACTCACACACACCCTTCCTTTTCCCATGCCATTGGAGAACATCCTGTATTGAGTGCCCTTTTTCTCTTACAACCCCCTCCAAACACTAAAACTGCCACTTGCAGCCACAGCGCATAGATAAGTAAGTACATAGTATAAAAAGACATGCTTGGTATATAAAAGGACACTTGACAGAGGGTACATACTGTAGGAACAGGGGAAGGATATGGAGAGATTAGAGGAACAGGGGAAAGAACAGAGGGAGTCTGGAAGAACAGTGGGAAGCAAAGTGGTAGATGGGGCAGTTAGGGGGAGAAATGGAAAAAACAGTGGAAGATGGGATGAACAGGGTTAAACTTGAGTAGGGTAACTGCATGAACAGGGAGAGACTGAAGGAAAGGGGGGAATAACTGGGGACATGGTAGGAAGAGAAGGGAGAGCAGGGGGTGAAAGGAAGTATAAGGGGGAAAAGAACGGGGACAATGGGAGGAAAGATGTAAAAATAGGGGGAGATGGGAAAAAAAGGGAAGAAGAGATAAGGTGGGAGAAGAGAAAATAAAAAATAATCACTGCACAATAGCTAGAGACATGGCGAATGATGGGTCCATAATAATAGTGAGCCTATATATGAATGTGTATTTACATTAAAACATGTACAGTATGTGTGTGTGTGCGTGCATGTGTGTAGATAGATAGAGCAATCTTTTTAATTCCTAGCTAAAAGGCTCAGGTGGATTTTCAACACCCTATGGGGCCAATTCTGAGTCGGACACAATGTTGATGTCTTCGCAAACTTTTATGCCAGTCATTGACACTTATTGCCACCTAACATAACCCAAAATGTGAACAGAGCTCCCACTGACTACACTACATACGTATGTTTGCAAAGCTAAATATGGATTCATTACTTGCTTACTTTCACCAGAAGGGTGAAACGATCCTGTGTCAGTATTCTAATCTGATCAAAAGCACAATTATTCAGTATCATTAACAATCATTAACCAAATATTGTCAGCAACAAGCATAACAGGGCTCAAATTGAAATATTACAAAATAAACTATTATGACAGAAATTGCATTGTGAGTTTCAGTTGGCTAACAACTAGGAAACACTTTTACAAATTTCAATTATCACTGCATCTTTATTAGTTTTTACCATCACATCCAAGAAAACATTAGTTTTTTTGAGCAAGGGGAAAAACAACTCTACGCAACGCAACGCAGAGAAAGTAACAGCTTCAGTGAATAATATGCATTATGTAAAACGAGTTTTCTTTATCCAATAATATAAAGCCGTCTGGTTCATTTAGTGATACTGCTAAGAGTAGATTTGGCACATTATTCAATGAATTAAACAGGTAAATGCTTATTACAGGAACTGTGCATTTCTGCACAAATATCTTTTGCTAGTCACTTGGGATTGTATGCAGAGGTACACAATACTGAAAAACTTGTATCAAATAGTCATTTTCACAATTAAAAGGGAAACTAAATTGCAAAATGACTTACTATGGTGCATACATACTAATCTCTGATGAATGATTTGTTCATGGGTTAGCACATACTTCATGTATCAAAAGGACGGCGACTTTGTGGGGAAAAAGTCTGCTCATTCTGATGCAAGAAAATGGCTAGGAGCAAAGATAACCTATTATTGTTTCCAGGACCAAACAAAGAGTGTGACTGACGCTGCCCAAGGGTGTCCGCTATATCCCCAGTCATACATGGCTAACAAAGCAGTGGGAGGCACCTTCCAACCTCCCACCCCCAGCACACAGGACATCATGATGTTGCCATGACTGCTGCTGAAGATGACACGTCTGCAGAGGACCTGGATGGCAAACCTGCTCCCATGGTAATGCTAACAGCCAGGAGAGCTACCATCTCCCGCACACCCCACCCCCCACTGGAGGAGAGATCACTCATCCAGGTGCAGCAGGGGTGGGAAGCAGTGGAGCCGCTGGCAGTTAGCATTACCATGGGAGCATGTCTGCCATCCAGGTCCACTACAGATATGTCTCCTCTCCAATGGCGGTGGGGACTGTGTGGGAGGCAGCTGGGCCATGGCTGTTAGCATTACCATTGGAGCATGTTTGCTGTCCAGGTCCTCTGCAGACAAGTCTCCTCTCAATGGCGGCAGAGACTGTGTGGGAGGAGTTGGCATCGCTGGCTGTTAGCATTACCATAGGAGCATGTTCGCCGTCTGGGTCCTCTGCAGACATGTCTCCTTTCCAGCGGCAGTGGTTACTGTGTGGAGGCTCCATTTGGTTCAGCAGCTGTCACACTGTCACAGCAGCAGCTGCTGTGCAAAAAGGCAGGGACAGTCTCTCAGTTCAGATGGTCAGAGTCAGGCTGTCAACCAGTCAGGGAACAAATAAGCAGGCGTCACAGAAGTAAACTATGGACAGGATTCAATTAGCCACGTAATTATTCAATTACAGTTTGTGGAAGCCCACAATAAGCTTGCAGGCTGCACTTAACTGAGGGAGTCTCAAACAAAAATCCACAGTAAGTGCTATTATCACAGGTGCCGCAAATGCAATAACCCATAGCTTTGAGGATTTTTCCTAGAATTTACAGGTTAACGTGTGTTAGTAGCAAATTTACCACAAGAGAAAAAGGGACATAATTAAATGGCTCTAAGGCTAAAAGCCCTAGGAAACCCCCCTTTTAACCATGCAGTAAATTACCGCTAAATCAGGCCCTATATCTTCCAGGCCGTCATGATACTGAAAAAATTTAAATTAGGAAGGAATGAAAAGATACAAAAAAAAAAAAAAGTTCCTTAGGAACAATTTATTGGTGCATTACAATAGTAAGAAGTAGCAGTTTAAATTGGGAATTCAATTAGCCGCGGTAATTTACTGCAGCTAATTGACACCCCCAAGGCTTTTTAAATGTACCTGAAGCCAGCAGTCATCAGGGATTTTTTTAATCCCCGATAATCAGCCCTAATCAGCCCTTTTTTTTTTTTTTTGCAACCGTGAAAACACCGGATTCTATGTGTTTTTGCAGAAAATGTAAACACTTTGGGGAGAAAAAAAATGGGGTTCCATTGAATAGGGAGAAAAAATTTGTAAAAATATGGAAAACTTTTGGAGCTAATTTTATTTCCCCCTAAGTGTTAAATACGTTTAGTTATGCTAAACCAGGGGGTTCAATGTTCTGAATCTGAACTATTATCTCTATATTAAAAGCAGAAGGATGACTTTTATGAGTGACTCATTTCTATTATTTTTATTATTATTGTCTTTCATATGGCACCACAAAGAATCCGCAGCGCCCATTTACACATCTATAATGCCGTTGTCTGAGTTATTGGTACAGAGTTATATTGGTGTTATAATTGGTTTCTTCATTTCGGAGTTATGTGGCAAAAAGTGCCTGCCATTTACAATGAATCACCATTGAGCTTTTGAAACTGTGACAGTTGGTGAACACTCCCTGTGCACCTGCTGGGTGACCTGGAGCATGTGACCTGTTGCGTGGTCTGGAAACTGTACAGTTATTTGCAGAAACCCACTAAGCAAGGATGTTTTGACTACTAAGGGAGTTAAAAGAGGTATAATGTTTCGACCAGCAAACCTCTGCCTGGTTGAAACCGGGCAGCTAGTTCCTACTTAATTAGCACAACTCTTGTTAAAAAAACAAACATACAGAGACATAATTGCTATAATATACTAGTATGTATGTATATATGAGGAGATCAGGGTAGTGCTGCCCTCTCCTGGAGTGGATGGGCACACACACAGCAGCCAGGAAAACAGCACACCAGTCCAGGGTTTTCGTGCAATTTAGCCGTGGCTAGTTTTATTGTTCAGTACAAAAAGCACAAAACATGAAAATAAATCCTAGCCCATCTGGGCATGAACTAAACAAAATAAATTCCATCTCTGAGTGGTAGGACCTAATGCCCCTAGCACAAACAGTGTCTCATAACAGGCCTGTTTCCTCAGTTAGTGAGACAGTGAGCAAAGACCTGACACAAATTATATCAGCCTCTTACAGGTGCAGGTACTAATTAGCCTGCTCTCAGGATGAAGGCCAAAAAGACTCGAAATGGGCCTCATGGATGGAGCCAACCCTCTATCTCCTTCCTTAACCCCAGGACCCCTTAACTGGTTTTTACTAAAAGCCTAAAATCTAATCAAGACTGTTTTGCAGAAACAGACATTTTCCTGGGGTTTGTAAATCATATAGGTCAAAAACCTGGGACAAACACACAGCATCTCCCGTTTATCACTTTACCAGTGTTTGTATCACAATTATATAATATATATATCTCAATGGTTATATGGGCGGCACTCACACAGATTCAGCAACGTAGATAAAGTGTGTCAATTTATTTTGCCAATTTATTCTTTTGGCAGAATAAATTGACACACTTTATCTACGTTGCTGAGTCTGTGTGAGTGCCGCGCATATAACCATTGAGAAGCATTAGGGAACCTGGACTTTCCACCGGGAGGGCACCGCAGCTGCTGCTTTTTAAAGAGTGGAGTGCCGGGTCTGTCTTGTTCATCTATCTATCTATCTATCTATCTATCTATCTATCTATCTATCTATCTATCTATATATACCAATACGCTTTTAAGTTGCTTTCATTAGCAAAAGTTATTACAGCGCTGAAGTGACTGGGAATTGTTCTGTCTGATTTACATTGTTGGGTCTCACTGGCTAATGACACGGTCAGTCATGAGAGATACTTGTATACAGCTAAATTTAAAAAATTGTGGTCACCACGGTATGCATCTGTTTATAGTCGTAGCCGTGGAGTTTCTCTGTCTATTGTAGTAGGGTGTCTTTAGGGGGTTGCCAGCTCACTTTCGTACTATTACTTTTTGATTGTCTTTTTTTTTTTTGCTGATTACTTGTTCATGTTGATTTTACAGTACTTGCTACTTGATTACCACAACTACATTGTGTTCCTGGGATATGGTCATTAGGTCAACAACACTTAGGTCGATAGTCATTAGGTCGACCACTATTGGTTGACATGGTCAATAGGTCGACATGTACAAAAAGTTTGACCTTTTTCACACTTTACGATCCATGTGGACTACGATCGGGAATAGTAAACTGTGCCAAGCACAGCGAGGCACCTTGCCCAAAGTATGGCGAGGGGACACGATGCACTAACTGGGGTTGCCTGTCACTTTACGAAGAAAACAACACCCAAAAAAGTATAAAACCCCCTCATGTCGACCTTTTTCCATGCCGACCTAGTGACCATGTCGACCTAATGCATGTCGACTAATAGTGCTCGACCTAATGACTGTCGACCTACGTGTGGTTGACCTAATGACTCACACCCGTGTTCCTATGCATATTTTCTATGTAATTTGTATGTTTTATCCACATTGTGTTTGGTGGACATACAGTATATGTCCAATAAAATATACTCGATAAAAAAAAAAAAAGCATTAGCTATAAAAAGCCAAGCTCAATAACACTAAGCTTTTCAGGGCTTGGTAAATTAGTAAGACTGCTCTGTAGCTTTAGTTTGCCTAAAGCTGAAGATATCGTTTCTGTCCAAGGGTGTAGCTACCATAGGTGCGGGGAGTGACAGCTGCTAGCGAGGACCACCTTCCCTGTTAAACGTTACATGTGTTATATACATTTTGCACAATTGGGTGGTACATACAATAGGGGCCCTTACAAACTTTTGCCTTGAGGCCTGCAATATATCTAGCTATAGCCCTGGCCTAGACCTGTGGTATAAAATTAACTTAAGAGCTTTACAGTGTTACATAATATGAACTGGGTACACTGTATGTCATAATGTGAATTCAGGGTACTGTATTGCATAATGTATTATGGCAGCCCTACAATGTGACATATGTGAACTTGGAAACTACGATGGTTCATAAACTAAACCAGGGCATAACATTAAGTAAGGCACCGTTGTGGTTCAGAAAGTGAACTTGGGTGCTGTTATGAGGCATATAATTAACACCTGCTGAGGAAAGGTGTCTCTTTGGAAGCATGTGACGGGGCCCTTTCAAAATGTTGCTATGGGGCCTACAAAGTTCTGGCTACACCTCTGCTTTTGCCCCCTGTGTATGGATCATTTTAAGTAGCCCCAATACTTCAGCTAAGCGGAAACGACCATTTCCTCCCGATTTTCAGGGAATAAGGGGTTGAGAAATTGGCCAAATACACGTCTAAAATGTGTGTTTCTTCTGTTCTTTCTTTTCTCTTTGACATGCACAGTCCTTTATCATTTATTGTCACATAAGCTTGCCATTTGGCCTTAAAAGCTGGCATAGTGAATGACTAAAAAATAAAGAGGTAATCTAATTATCAAAAGAAAGCTTGGCTTACATTAAAGTTTTCAGCAGGCTGCTTGATGAAAGGAGACAAAAAAACTTGATAATGTATGTTGCCATTAATAGCATTAAAATACTGCTCCATACTGTTTTACACAGATGAGGCAGAAAAACATCTTCTCGACTGTCAATCAGTTTCCAGGAATACAGTAATAAAGAACATTTCACTGACCCAATTGTGTCTATTGCTGCTCTTTATTTTCCTGAATTTAAGAGATTACCTGTGATAAATTCAGCAGTAGCTGATTCTCTGCGTATTTATACATTTTATTAGCTGCAAGATCTTAGAAAAGCAATTAGTGGAATAATAAAGTGGTCCAGTAATTTACTGCTAATTTATAAACCAGTCAGATGAACTAACACAGCACCAATACTGCCTTCTACATGCAAGAATAGTAGCATCTGATTAAACTGCAGACACGAAACAAAAAAAAGAATGAACAAATCGTAGGACAATAATAATGAACAGGAAGAACTGTAAAATGCTTTGAAACCTCTAGCTGTCAAACCTTGGACTGAAGAAAGAAGCATGCACTATGACAGACTAATTCAAGGTACAATACAAAAATAGAACTACTGTATTTGGCCAAGTTAAATTCCATAAAATGGGGAAAAATATGAAATATAAAATACATAAAATATAAATGTAGACGTCAACGTGACACTGTTTGTTCTAATTGTCAGACATCCCCTCCAGAAGCTGCGGAGAGTAACGCCATAAAGTTGGGGATCGAACTTTAGGGAACTACTACGGTTCATCAATATAAACTAGGCCACTACTATGGGGCATAACATAAACTAAGGCACTACTATGGTTCAGCCATGTTAATACCCCACCCACCACAATGTGATTATGGAAACCAATGCATTGTCTGGCCGGATTAAGGTAGGTGTATTGATTTAATGTGATACTGAGATGAAGAGCAATTTATTACCCTTTCAAAGCAAAAGAGGGAGACCCAGAGGCGTCACTCACCTCTTGGACACCCGGTGCGGCAGCAAAAGAGGGGGTGGGGCTTCACGAGAAGGGGCGGGGCTTCATGGGCTGGCATCAATTTTCACAGCTTGAATGACTGGAAATGGGCAGGGCTTTCTGAGAAGGGGCGGGGCTTCGCGTCCTGACAACCATTTTTTTAGTCACTTGGGGGGTTTAGGAGGTGCAGGCTCACTCCCGGGTAGTGCTGTGCCTGCAGTGCTGGCTCCTACAGAGTGACAGCAGCCGAGTGCTGCACATAATGAAACGGTGCATCACTCAGCTTCTGTCTCTAAGCAGGAGCTGGTATTTTGGTGTCACCGCTCGGCGGGTGACACCCGGGAGCGGGCTGCACCCCCCTTGTAACGCCACTGGGGAGACACAATGTGGGCCCGAAGTGTATCAGATTTCCTATCACTGCACAAGATGCTGCATTACCTCCTGAAAGTGAAGTTCATGCTCCTGTTAGTTTGAGGAACATTCTATTAAAGAGACTCTGTTGCAAAGAAGAAGAAAAACTATATTGTCTTATAAAATGCCAAGTTTAAATAAAAGAAGAAAAAACATTCTGTACAGGGGTGAGGGGCAGGAATATAGAGACATTGGAGATGATATGAAATAACAATCAATTTGCTTTATATGTCACTTGGATCCTGCCTGTATTGTGCTTTGCCCAAAAGACCCTTAATATACTATATGGTGACCATTGGGACATCCAATTTACTTTATGGCGGTCACGCAGATGCGGTCTGTACTGTAGGGCAGTGACATGGATGCTGTCTGTACTATACAGTAGTGATGTGGATGATGTACTGTATGGTAGTAATGTGAATTCTGCCTGTACTGTATAGCAGTCACACAGCGGCTGTCTGTACTGCATGACAGTTTTGTGAATGATCTCTGTACTGTTTGGTGGTCATGTGGAAACTGTCTATACTATTTGAAGGTCACACTAATATTGTCTGTACTTTTTGGTGGTCACTGGGATGCTGTTTGTACTCTATGGCATTGACTGCGATGCTCTCTGGACTGTATGCCAATAGGATGCTCCATGTGCTGTATCTCACACACCCAAATGGTCTCTGTGCTGCACAGACACTGTTGACCTAGACAGACATACCCGTTAGAAATGCTCCAGTTTTTAATGTCGTTTTGAGGTTCCTTTAAGAATGAATTATTTACCCACATTATCCATCACCAGTGAAGTGAATTCAACACCATGACTGATACAACTACCTCTTTAGAATGAACAAACACACAGGACCTGGTCAACTAATAGGATCAGGCTGCAGCCTGGAGCGCTGGGTCCTGGGGGGCACAGCACCGGCACGATAAATTAACTAGGTTTCTTTTTTTTTGGTCTTTTTTTACTGTGCGATCCTGCGGCTGTGCCTAACGCCAGCACCGTAATTGTCTGTGCCACTCACCTACTCACTGCTACAGACAGTCTGCAGTGCAGCGATGACTGATTCAGTTATCATCGCTGCTGAGCACTGCTTGAGCTGCAGCGTCTTTCGCGTCTGGCCCCTCCTCACTCCATCCTGCTTATGCTGCTGTGCGATGACAGAGAATCGGACATGCGCAGTAGGCATTCCACTCCAGGACACTGAGAGGGTTATCAGGGTGCCATTTTCAGCAGCAGAGCGCGGTGACTCACAGGGCCTGATCAACCAATAGGCTAACTGCTTGTCGGACCTGATGTGTGTGTCCCAAGATTATCTGAGGGTGGCTGTGTCACAGTCCTGACTCCAGCCCTTTAGGTAGCACTTTATTATTATGGGGACCCAGGGAGCTTGATGAAAACTGTTGATGTAAACGGTGAGTCTGACGAATATATTTAATGTATCATTTTGTATTATTGTCATTAGTCTATGTTTCTATAGAATAAAAAAAAATACAATTTGTATCAGTAAACAATAATTATTTAAATTTTGACACATATGTGAGCACAAAAATTGGTGGTGGTGAGTGGGGAAGGGGGCACCAACATACATCTCTTCACTCATCTTAAAATATCTCTCTACCAGACCTCCCCGCTCTGCACAAGATATGCGTCTCTCATCTACACGTATTACTTGTTCCCACTCAAAATTACAGAACTTTATCCGGGCTTCACCCACTCTGGGGAATGCCCTCCCATGCACAATAAGACTCACCTCTAGTCTCCAAACCTTTAAACGTTCCCTGAACACTCTCCTCTTCAGACAAGCTTATCAAATTCCAGACCCACCCACATAACCTTCAGTGCCTCCCTATCCAATTACATCCTCTCTGTACAGTACACATAACGTCACATATCTTGTCTTTTTTTACTCTCACATTCTCCTGACCCTTGTCCAACAATGCTGGGTGATCATATCATACAACCCATTAAGAACCTAGCAATCTGGTGGACCATTATGCAATAGGTTGCATCTATCCTTGTGTATCCATATCTCCCAACATTTAAACACGACGAAGAGAGACTCCTGCATGCCCAGAAAAGAGGCGTGGCTTAGCAGCAGTGGCGCAATCGGCAGCCACGCCCCCTGTTGTTGTCAGTGAGGGGGCATGGCCAGCGCTCTGTGACCTGGTGGCAGGCCCACAGTCCCCCTGTCTCCACTGAATAGACGCTGTGCACATGCGCACAGCATCTATTCTCCGCTGCTCTGCTTAGACAGGAGCCTCCCAACTCCCCCCCCACCCATCACAGCACACTGTGGCCTGTGGGTGGGACAGCAGGACAGTCCCCAAAAAACTGGACTGTCCCGTGAAAATCGGGACAGTTGGGAGGTATGGTGTATCAATGCCTATTTCCCTATAGATTGGAAGTTTGCGAGCAGGGCCATCCTACCTCTATGTCTGTCTGTTTTTGCCCAGTTTTGTTCTATTACTGTTGTTCTAATTGTAAAGTGCAACAGAATATTCTGCGCTATATAAGAAACTGTTAATAAATAAGGAGATTTATGGTAAGAACTTACCTTTGTTAAGTCTCTTTCTGCAAGGTACACTGGGTTCCACAGGGATAACATCGGGGTGTAGAGTTGGATCTTGATCCGAGGCACCAACAGGCTAAAAGCTTTGACTGTTCCAGGATGCTTAGCGCCGCCTCCTCTATATACCCGCCTCCAGGCACTGGAGCTCAGTTTTGTTAACCAGTCCAATGCAGTACCACGTAAGAGAGAGACAACAACAATTAATAGCCACATACACCACATTCTCACGACAGGACAAGGTACCAGTGGCTAATGCCATACAAACCCAAAAAGAAGCTAAGTGCGTCAGGGTGGGCACCCTGTGGAACCCAGTGTACCTCGCAGAAAGAGATTTAACAAAGGTAAGTTCTTACCATAAATCTCTTTCTGCTGCGGGGTACACTGGGGTTCCACAGGATAACATCGGGGATGTCCTAAAGCAGTTCCTCATGGGAGGGGACGCACTGTTGCGGGCACAAGAACCCGGCGTCCAAAGGCGGCATCCTGGGAGGCGGAAGTATCGAAGGCATAGAACCTTATGAATGTGTTCACTGAGGACCACGTAGCCGCTTTGCACAATTGTTCAAGGGTCACACCACGGCGGCCCGCCCAAGAAGGTCCAACAGACCGAGTAGAATGGGCTTTGATGGTAGCAGGAGCTGGAAGGCCAGCATGTACATAAGCATGTGCAATCACCATTCTAATCCATCTGGCCAGGGTCTGCTTTTATCAGGCCAGCCACGTCTGTGAAAACAAAAAAGGACAAAGAGAGAATCAGATCTCCTAAGAGAAGCTGTTCTCTTCACATAAATACGAAGAGCCCGTACCACGTCCAAAGTCCGCTCTTTGGAGGACAAACCTGAAAAGGTAAATGCCGAAACCACAACCTCCTGGTTAAGTGGAAAGATGACACCACCTTAGGCAAATAACCAGGGCGAGTTCTAAGAATCGCCCAGGCACGGTGAAAAATCAGAAAGGGTGACCGACAGGACAAGGCACCCAAGTCTGAAACCCGTCTAGCAGAGGCAATAGCCAGCAAGAACAAGACCTTAAGAGTAAGCCACTAAAGGTCCACAGACTTAAGGAGGTTCAAACGGAGACTCTGGTAAGGCGTCTAGAACAACCAACAAATCCCAAGGAGCCACAGGCGGGACATAGGGAGGTTGAATCCGTAAAACACCCTGAGTGAATGTATAAACATCAGGCAGAGTCGCAATTTTTCTCTGAAACCATATCGACAAGGCAGAAATATGAACCTTGAGGGAGGCCAGACGAAGGCCTAAGTCCAGGCCCAGTTGGCAGTACTGAACTTGTATGTATCATAATGGTTAGTCGCACACCAGGCGAAGTAAGAATTCCAGTCCCTATGATAAATCCGAGCAGATGCCGGTTTACGGGCCTTTAACATAGTTTGAATGACCGCCTCAGAAAATCCTTTGACCGTCAGTACGGAAGCTTCAAGAGCCACGCCGTCAAAGCCAGCCGTGCCAAATCCTGGTAGACACAAGGGCCCTGAACGAGGATGTCTGGGAGGTCTATCGACAGATCCTGCAGGTCTGAGAACCAATGCCGTATGTGCCACACTGGAGCGAGTAGAAGTAGTATTCCTCCTTCTTGCTTGAACTTCCTTATTACCCTGGGCAGGAGTGACAGTGGAGGGAACACATACGGCAGCCGAAAATTCCAAAGAATTGCCAGCGTGTCCACAAACGCTGCTTGAGGATCCCTTGTCCTTGCTCAGAAGACCGGAACCTTGTGATTGTGTCGAGACGCCATCAGGTCTACATCTGGTAGGCCTCACTTGTCCACTAGGAGTTGAAAGACTTCCAGATGAAAGCTCCACTCTCCGGCGTGTACGTCCTGACGACTGAGGATGTCCGCGTCCCAGTTGAGGACTCCCGGAATGAACACTGCCGATATGGCTGGCAGATGGCGTTCCGCCCAACGAAGGATTTTCGATACCTCCATCATTGCCATGTGGCTTCAAGTGCCGCCTTGATGATTTATGTACGCCACCGTGGTGGCGTTGTCTGTCTGTACTTGTACAGGCCTGTACCAGAGGCAGGGCTAGAGTCAACGCATTGAACACTGCCCGCAATTCTAGAATGTTTATCAGGAGGAGAGATTCCTCCCTGGTCCACCGACCCTGAAGAGAGTGTTGCTCCAACACCGCGCCACAGCCCCGCAGACTGGCATCCATCGTCAGAAGGACCCAGTTGAAGATCCAGAAGGGACGACCCCTGCTCAATTGCTGGTCCTGTAACCACCAGCTCAGTGACAGGCGGACCTCCGGAGTCAAGGAGACCATGTGAGTCCTGATCCGGTGAGGCAGGCCGTCCCACTCGGAGAGGATCAACTTCTGCAGAAGGCGGGAATGAAATTGAGCATACTCCACCATGTCAAACGCCGACACCATGAGCACTAGTACTTGCATCGCCGAGTGTATCGACACACGTGGGCAAGAGAGGTAGCATCTTATCTTGTCCTGAAGTTTCAGGATCTTGTCATGAGACAAAAACAACTATTGGTTGTGTGTGTCCAGTAACGCCCCCAGGTGTAACATGCTCTGAGCAGGGACCAGCGAGGATTTCTTCCAGTTGATGAGCCACCCATGGGCTTGCAGGAATTGGACTATCAGTTCCAGATGACAGAGGAGAACCTCTGGGGAGTTTGCAAGGATCAACAAGTCGTCCAGTTATGGCAGGATCCTGATACCCTGACGGCGGAGTAGAGCCATCATGACCGCCATGACCTTGGTGAAAATCCTTGGAGCCGTGGTCAGACCAAAAGGTAAGGCCTGGAATATAAAATGGAGGTTGCCAATAGCAAACTGCAGCTATTGCTGATGCAACACTGCAATAGGTATATGCAGGTAAGCATCCTGTATGTCCAGGGATACCATATAGTCCTTGGGCTCCAAAGCCAGAACAATAGAGCAAAGAGTTGTCATACGGAATTTGGAAGCTTTCACAAACTTGTTCAAAGATTTGAGGATGAGAATGGGCCGGAAGAACCATTCGGCTTCAGAAGTAGGAACAGCGCTAAAAAGTACACCCTGCCTCTCTGAGTCAGAGGCACCGGCACTATCACTCCCGTGTCCAGGAGGGGTTGCACCACCAGATGGAGAGTTTTTGCTTTCACCAGATCCGTAGGGACGTTTGTCAAGCAAAACTGGCGAGAGGGACGTTTCTTGAAAGAGATGGCGTATCCGTGAGCGACGACTTCCCGTACCCAGGCATCCAAAGTGGTCTGTAACCATACCTGAGCAAACCGTAGAAGTCGGCCTCCCACCCTGGGATCCCCCAGAGGGAGGCCCACCCCGTCATGCAGGAGGCTTGTCTGTGTTGGAAGCAGGCTGACGGGCAGCCCAGGCACGTTTAGGTTAGGGCTTAGTGGAATTGGAAGTGCAAGCCTGTTTCGGGTACGACTGACCCTTTGCTTTACCTGGAGGTCGAAATGAACGAATGGAAGTACTCTTAGCCTTCGGGGCCGAAGGTGTAGTACTAGGTAGACATGCAGTCTTAGCCGATGATAAGCAGCAACAATCTTATTGAGGACTTCCCCAAAAAGTATGTTTCCCTTAAAAGGGATCACCTCCAAGGTATTTTTAGAGTCCAGATCTACAGACCAGGACCGCAACCAGAGGATCCGGTAAGCCAGAATAGACGTAGTAGACGCTTTGGCCGCCAGGATACCTGCATCAGATGCTGCCTCCTGAATATAATGAGAGGCTGTAATAATGTATGAAAGACTCTGTCTAGCATTATCAGGAAAATTAGACGGTAGTTCCGCTTCAACTTCCTGAACCCAGGCCTCAATAGCTTCAGCAGCCCAAGAGGCCGCAATAGTAGGCCTGTGCACAGCTCCAGCAAGAGTGTAAATAGACTTCAAACAACCCTTTACACGCTAAGCCGTCGGTTCCTTCAGAGAGGTGACGGTAGTGACAGGCAGAGCGGCAGTGTACCCCAATTTTTACTTCACTCTGCAGTGAGGGGATAATGAGCTAGAATCTTTTTAGAGAGGGAGAATTTCTTTCCTGGATCCTCCCAGGATTCCTGACGTATGTCAACCAAGTGCTCAGAGTGGGGCAAAACTAATTTATTAACCTTCTGACGCTTGAACTTATCTGGTTTCTTAGAGGTAGCTGGAGGTTCTTCATCATCATCAATTTGAAGAATCAGCCAAGAGGTCAGGAACATCCACTTGTGTCGTAGATTCCCCATCAGAAGAATCTGCATCAGTGTCTGAGGGGTCAGTATATGTGCCATCTTCATCAGATGAAGTATCTGAAACATGTGTGGATTGTGAGGAAGTAATAGCCCGCTTAGATGACCCCTTGGTCTTATGCGGGCGAGGGTTAGGATTTTGTTTAGCCAAAGACTGATTTAATTGTTGTAACTGAGAGGACAGAGTATCTGCCCATGGCGGATTTACTGCAGGGACAATATGTGGCTGTAATGGCACAGGAGGTCCCATAGGGGGCGCAAGTCTAGTTACCAGCATAGTCAGTAAATTAGAAAATGTAGCCCACGGTGGGTCATGATTCACCCCCGTTGCTGTAGACTGACTGAGGGGTATAAAACCCCCAGAACCTGAACCCTCAGCTGCAATATTCTCCTCAGAGACATCCATGGCAGTAGCACTGCATGTTGCAGGATCAGCCATAGAATTATCACCCTGTTTAGCTGACATTATATGAAAGCGTAACCGTAGGGCAAAACAGTACAATATAAGCAGACAAAGTACCTGGTAGAAAACCCCCTGTATAGTGTGACTGCAAGCAGAGAACACACAGAGGATTTAAGAGGTATATGGTGACTGTAATACACAGAGAAAAATACCACAAGAGTATATGCTGTGAAACACTATATTATATGAGAACCCTGATGCACTTAGCCCCCTTCAGGGTACAGAATATAGGGATAGCAGTATATGTGAGATACACGGAATGGAAATCACACAGCAGCTATTGGCACACACACAGTCAGTCACATGTACAATGCAGAAATTATCACAAACAACAATAAAACTGCACTGGACTAGCAATACTAAGAAACTGCACTTCAAAGTAATGCTATATATGTAAATAGATATAACAATGCACTGTAAAGACTGGATGTATATCCCAGGGTACTTGTACTAAATAGCCCTGAATGTATGCACTTGTTCTTAACTAACACTGTCTAAATGACATGTTGAATACTTAAGTGTCCTGTAAATGCTCAGCGCTGATGATGCAGGTTGGCTTTACAGAGGAGACATTGCCCACCAGTCCCAAAGTCAGCTCAGCATGTGAGTAATGCCACCCAAACGCTGACAGGGAGTGAGTGAGGGAGAGAGAGATCTGCAGCTCCAGGGCAGGAATATTAGCAGTAAATGGCGGCTGGGGGAGGGGCTACAGGTCACAGCCTTATCCCCTTGCTGGACTTCATCACCGGGTACTGTGGGCCTTAGTAAAATGGATTATGAGGTAATACGACCTGTGCCCTTGCCCTGGTGGTCTAGTGGGGTCCCTGTACGGCCACAGTGTCCACACCAGCACGCGCGGTCCGTCTCCTAAAGACCGCGTCGAATCGCGATTTGCAGCGGGTTCCACCTGGGGGACCGTCTTACCTCCTCCCTTGATGTGGCCACGCGATCCCGGAGAGCAGCGGCAAGTGTGTGTGCCCTAGTGAAAACCAAAGCCCTCCGCTGTAAGTACCCGGCAACCAGGGCGCGGGAGTACACAGCGCCGCCGGGGGAGGTGATGGAGTTGAAGCATGATATGTCAAAATGACATATAGCACTTGTGAGTGCCAATTCTGCGGCCCTTGAAGTCTTCTGTCTTCTTAAAAGCTCTTTTCACAGGTTATCTGACCGCACTGCAGGCACCAACTTACAAACTGAGCTCCAGTGCCTGGAGGCGGGGATACAGAGGAAGCGGCACTAAGCATCCTGGGAACAGTCAAAGCTTTTAGCCTGTTGGTGCCTCGGATCAAGATCCAACTCTACACCCAAATGTTATACCTGTGGAACCCCAGTGTACCCCGCTGCAGAAAAATAAATAAATAGGGCGGCTGGAACCAGGCCCTGCAAACACAGAGTTTTGCACCTGTTTTTCTTTTCTGGCATCTTATATGTGTTAATGCAAAGCCCTTCTAATGCAGATTCAAACATTATTTCTCCAACAATACAAGAAAAATACTAAAGACAGATAGACAGAGAGAGAGAGAGAGAGAGAGAGAGAGACACAGACAGACATTCGCAACTCAACTTCACATAGGTGCTCCAAACAAAAACTAGTACCCTGAAGTGATATACTGTAAACCTAAAGCTCCCAAGATAGAGAGACACACATGTATATAATTAAACACACGCAAAAAATCTGCAAGAAATGACAGTTGCTATTCTAAAACATTAAATGCTTTATTATTGGGTTTTTCAGAGCAGGGACTATATATCTTAAGGAAATCAAATTATACAGTATGACAGCGAAGGAGTGTTACTTTTACCAGAGAGAAATGAAACTGCAATATTTTCTTTTCCAATGAAAAATGATGTCGGGATGTTCATTCCACAAAGGAATAATCATATAAAAATTAGTAAAGAATTTGCTAAGTTCTTTTCCTAGAGAATTAACTAAAGCAGACCACTCACTAATAAAGTGCAACTTAATAAATCATGTGGAATCTTATTTTGTTCAAACCCTTACTAACTCCTAGCACCATCTGTTACCATCAAAACTATATGACAAGATATGATATATAATTAATAGGTAAACAACAATCTAATTAAAATGGACAAATACTCCATGTTCCTGCCATTTGGGAGCTCTAATTACAGACTAAATTTTAAGCTTGAATTAAATATTTAAGCTGGAAAATTAACTTTCCTTCTCGAGCCTTGAATACATTAATACAGATATGTGGAGCGACTTCCTGATGGGAACTTAAAAATGTAATTTAGTTTCATCAAAGCAGTTACTAATTGTTAAGCAGCAGTACCTTACCATATGTACACAATAGCTATTTAGAGCTAAAAAGGTGGTTTCAAAGCACCCCTTAGCAACATTCTTCCACCCATAAATATAAAATGTATATACAGCATTGCAGTTTACATTGCACAGTGCAAATAAATTAACAGCCAGTCTTTGAGGGATTTTAAGAACATGAGCCATAAATATGTAAATAGGCAAATATTTTAAACAATCAATCCCAAACAAAAGTCTAAAGGAGCTTTGTAATACACACAAGCAGTACAAATGCTTGTGGCTCTCCATATAGCAAAATTACTGTTAAAAACCTGTATGCGCATTGTAAACAGTTATGTGTAGCAGATCATATGGTGTGTACAAACATTATTATTCTCCTCTATAACACAACAGTATGCTAAATGATACCAGCAGGGGTAGAGTCAGACAAGCATATTACACAGCTTGCACGCAGAAACATGACAAGGGGCAATGCTATGACCTCTATTAATGACTGACTGATGCAAAATTGGAACACAAAGGTGTAAGCGTGATTGATGCAATATGTGCTTATGAATTTCAGCTTGATTGACTAGAAAGACAAAAAAAATAAATGTATGCCAAGATATTTGGGTGTACTATGGGCCTGATTCAGAGTTGGATGCAGTGGCTGTGCGAACATATGGTAAAGCCGCAGGAGGCTTAAGTAAAAACACACCCACTGTCGGCTTCTCTGATCCGCTGCTGCGTCTGATGATGCAGCATCGGATCCACTGCATGAGCACTTGGCATCAGAGTAACCTGAGCGTTACACGGGATTGTCTGGCCAAATCATGCTTCCGGGGCCAGCGCAGTTTCGCCAGAGGATGCAGCCACTGGCATCAGCACGCCCAGAAAACAGTGCTGGCATGCCCCCATTTTCTGGAACGCTCCACATTGCGGCCCCCAAACGACAGCAGCGTGTCAGTCATGCTGCGGCTTTTGGGTCACATCTCAGAAATGATCTGCACATTTGCAGATCTGAAAACAGAGTTGTAAAGACAAATAAGAGTAACAAAGAAAGAAACCAAATAATCATTTTAAAAAAGTTCACATTTGCCAAAATATAAATCTTCTTTCTTAAAGTTGGTGGCACACATCAATAATCCTACTGGAGTAATTGAGATTTCTGTGTCTGCTAATGGTGGACGGGCAATGAGGCTGGTACAGTGATGCAGCAAGCCCATTTTGTGGATGGTTCTCAGAATTATTAGCGCTGAACTTGTTCCTTAGCCGAGCGAATGCATCGATAGGCATTTCAGAGACATGTGAGTCTCAGTCACAACTCTACTGAATGGCTGAATAGGCGGAACTGAGTAACAGCACATGTAGGCTAAGTGAGGGCGTGTTGAGGGTCAGTTTTTGGAATTTTGAGCTGTGCAGTTTTGTGCGGACGCAGAGTTTGATCTGTTTTCAGATGAATCCCTTGCAGCAAGCATAGGGTTGGTGTGTGTGCAATGATAATGATGATGGATTTTTGAAGACGCATATGGATAACCCCTATGCAGATGCAGACACATAGAGGAATACACGTCTGGAGACAGGCATTTGGTTCTGTGCATGCAGTTCAAGTGTAATTGCAGATGAATTGCGTTCAGATTGGCTCCAGTATTATTTGTAACTGTACACATTGTGGTCTCTCCACTAGTATTAGAAACATAGAAATTCACAAGCACATGTACTGTACATGCATACACTTACACACTAGGGTTATTTTTATGGGAGGAAACAGTAACCGGAGTAAACCCACGCAAGCATGGGGAAAATATACAAACTACACACAGTTAACTGAACCCATGACCTCAGTGCTGTGAGGCAGTAATGCTAACCATTACACCCTCCGTACTGCCCAAAAGAAGGACCAGGGCAACTAAAATAAACATTACGAAATGCTATGTTGTTCACAACCATCACTACTGTATTAAAGAAAGCAGGAATATTTATTTAAAAAAACAACAGCAGCAGCGATTAAGAACTATACTGCTGATATGGACAATGAACTGCCTGCCAATAGACCAATTTTGCAGAGCCTTCAAACAAATATCAGAACAATATCTGCATATAAGCCTGTCCACTTATTTTGATCATGTAGACAGTTTTCTAGCATGTTTGTACAGTAATGCTGATGTAAAAGACCCTTCAGCACTGTGATCACAGATGTTTCCAGGAGAAGGAAGGCGAATGCGCCTGCAAACCCGTCTGAACTGCAAGCAATGTGCATAATTGTAATCAGTGAGACATAGATTTCAACCTCCGTTAATTTGTCTCTTTTCTAGGCAGGTTTTTTTTCCCTCTCCCAATAGTATGCATTGATGAGCTAATCTTACTCCGCCGTACGTCACATTCATCTTGTATATACCAAACACAAATGAATACAAACACACACAGCAAAAAGGCCATGTTGAAATTCGCCATACGGACTGCTAGTGTGGCATTTTAAGAACGTCAGCCTGCTCTTTAAAATTCACTATATTTATGGATGGCGACTAATCCTGCTTATTTCGAGTTACATAAATGTTAAAAGCAGATTCTGAATAATAAATATCACCCGGAAAATGAAAACCAAATATTAGTGTCACTATGATAACACATAGAGCCATCGTACAACCCATAAGAAAAATGTCCAATGTAAAAAGGTAACCTTCAACCTTCACTAGTTCATCTGCCGCTAAATTACTCTTCCCCCTTCCCCCCACTGTCCACGATTGTAATGCTCAGTAGGCAGTACAATATGATTTACCAACTCACATCCAGTTATTGCCATTAAGAATGAAAACTTTACCATGGATGTATGGAGAATACATTTAAATAAAATAGATCTAACAAGGTCGCCAATTATAAAACCAATATAACAAATACCTTTTGCTTTAAGTTCTCATAGCAATTAATTTTCATATCTGAAATATCAATTTGTACATTAAAAATAGCCTAAGCTACTAGGGATCACGTGGCATTATGGGACTATTATTTTAATAATGCCTACAAAATGTATGTGATGTTTATTTTTATATGTGTACAGTATATATTTTTTTTAATCAATTTTACAAAGACAGTAGTGCCATCTAATATTGTAGTGTATATTTTATATTGTACACACTGATCAAGAAATGTATTTTTAAACAATAAGTTTTTGGCTTGGGGCTACTAACTCATGAGCAAGCCATGTAACGCCGCCCATGGGAGAAGCGGTTGGTCCTGAGATCTATGCCTGCAGCGCTGACCGTTTGCCCCTGCTACTTAATGACCGTCATAGACGCTTAAGGCCCTTATTCACGGGCCGATGTGGGAGAGATGTGTGCTGAGCAAACCACTCAGCACAGCGCGATGTGTGCTGAGCGTGCGGAGGGAGACGGGGGGGTGGCGCTCATTTCACCCAGCGGGTGAAATGAGCGACCTGCTAGATTGGCCAATCTAGCACCAGCGATAGCGATGCGTGGGGCTGCGCATCGCTATCGCTGTAGGGAGTACACACGGAGCGATCATGCTTAAAATCTAAGCAATCTAGTCAGATTGCTTAGATTATTGCTCCGTGAGTACCCCCCTTTACAGGAAACTGCTGGCGCTTGAATGGAAAAGAAAAATTGTTGGGGATAAGGGGCATACGTGGTATAAACAGTCTTACCTGCGCCACATCGCATTAGAATCTCTGCCTCAATTAGGTTCCTCTGCAGAGCAGTCACTTTAAGTCGGGTTCCTTGGATCAGACCAGAGACGGACCCCCTTTTCCACAACAGCGACGACCCAGGAATATCCCGGGTCGGCGCCGATTACACTGCACCCGGGCGTAGTGTCTTCTGGCCAGCGCTTGGAGATGACGTCATCTCCAAGTGCCGGGAAAACCGGCAGACCGGGACCCTCGAGGCATGGCCTTGGCCCCGTTAGGCCACGCCCCCAATGCGATGCTGCCCACCGTCATGCTGGGGGCAAGCCCAGCACTCTGGATGCTGCTGTGCTGCCCACAGCCTCCGCACACACTTTCCCGGCCAGCGCTGCTGTCTGCATAGTTATGTCACACACCGTAATACTTACTACACATTATGCCACACTGCAATGCTTATTACACATTATACCACTCACTGTAATGCTTATTACACATTATGCAACACAGTAATGCCCATTACACATTATGCCGGACATCTTAACATTACGCCACTGACACCATTTTATGTACCACACACAAAAATACCCCTTGTAAATTATGCCCCAGCAGTGGGGTGGTGGTACTGAGTACCACCACCACCACATTTCTTAATGGTACTCCGTACCACCCTACTTTCAGCACTGATCGGAACGCCAACTTTCAGTGCAATGCTGTGCGCTGTAAGTCCAGCAGCACTAAGCGAGTTCAGAAATTCCACACATACTGTATAGTCATTTTGGACTGTAGTCCCATCGAGATCATACAAATCTCAGTTTCTTTCAACAGTAGGTGTCTAAGATATAGAATAATGAGAACTCAATCCACATTCATCCAGTAGTTTATGCGTGATGCCGAATCACACAGACAAAAAATGTGGAATCTTTTTTTTTTTTGTCTCCACATTTCATAAACTGTCCCTATGTCACGATCCGGGTATCTGGACGCCATTTCTTACCCATCAGATGCCTCCTAAGGCTGGCTCAGCGCTCCAGGACCGGATCCCATCTGTTATCCTGATGTGTACATTCCTGTATCCTCTCCTGTCACTCTGGGACGCTGTCACAGTAAACGCCATATTACACCTGGCATGGCGTCTCCCGCGGCCTCCGCCGCCGTCCCTGAACTTCTGCATGCAGAGTGTCTGAGTGGCGATTACGTCAGCCGCGGCCTCCGCTGTGTCCGCGTGGTTGGATGTGCATCTGTCAGCCTGGCGCCTCCTGTCTCCGGTGGCCGGCGCCGCCATTACTGTTTTCATTACCACATGGATTACAAACCAAACTTCCCTCCAAGTGTCTGCATGGGCGCAGCCATCTTAGATTCTGTCAGCTGATCATTTCCACCAATCTGTTCTCAGTATTGATAATCTGCATAATTGCCTAGCCAATCCCTTCCTTGCTGCAGGTATAAATACACTGTGCCTGAGCAAGGAAGGCGTCAGTGCTTTGGTTGTCAAACCTAGTTCCTGTTTGTCTCTCTCCTGTGATTGTCTTCCAGGTTCCAGCTCCTGTCTCAAGACTTCCACCATAGAGACCCGCACCAGCATTCCACCTGCGGTGTAGCCTGACTCTCCAATCCATTGTGGATTCATCTGTTTCCAGCTACAACATTACCTGCTTCCAGCTCAGCTTCCAGCAGAGTACAGCTTCCCTTAAAGGGCCGGTGTCCTTTCTACACTTTACCACTCTCCACCGGTATTATTATTTCTCCGCTCTCAAGTTCTACATTTCAGTTCATATTTCATCGCTCCCAAGTTCATTTATTATTTAACTGGTTCCAGCCAGTATCCACTCCGTGCTAACAACAGTCTGGTTCCAGCCAGTATCCACAGCAGCTGTTTTATCTTCAGCAACCCAGCTTTTCCTGGAACACCAGCTGGCACAATCCTGGGTTATCTCCATTGCTACAGTCGGGCCTGGTAAGGACTTTCCATCTAGAAGATCATAAGAACTATCTCACACTACCAGTGCTCTGTGGCTCCTGCCATCCTGTAGTACCCAGGAACTGTATTTATTCTTTGCTGACTTTTACGTTTTCTTTTACTGCTGCTGTGTTGCGGAGTTGTCATAATAAACATCATTGACTTTTATCCAAGTTGTCGTGGTCACGCCTTCGGGCAGTTATTATTCATGTTACTTACATGTCCAGGGGTCTGATACAACCTCCCAGGTTCCGGTACATCTCAGCCCCTACAACTGAGGCTGCCTCCCGTCAGCTCAGGCCCTCAGTTGTGACAGTAAGCACTGACCTAATGAATCCAGCCGGAGACCAGGATCAAGCGGCCAGGCCGATGCAAGAACTGGCAGCCCGACTAGAACATCAGGAGGCTGCACAGGGCCACATCATCCGCTGTCTCCAGGATCTCTCTACTCGGCTGGATGGGATTCAGACAACTCTCCGTGGATCAGGCGCGTCTGGTGCGTCAACCACAGTGACTCCAGCTATAACCCCACCCACCTTACCCATTTCTGCTCCACGTCTTCATCTTCCAACGCCAGCAAAATTTGACGGATCTCCAAGATTCTGCAGGGGATTTCTCAACCAGTGTGAGATTCAGTTTGAGCTACAACCTGGCAATTTTCCCAGTGACCGTACAAAAATTGCCTACATTATTTCTCTTCTCAGTGGCTCAGCCCTTGATTGGGCATCACCGTTATGGGAGAGGTCCGACACCCTGCTATCTTCCTACACTGCCTTCGTGTCAACATTCAGGCGCATCTTCGACGAGCCAGGCCGGGTAACCTCAGCTTCATCCGAGATTCTCCGTTTACGCCAGGGGTCACGTACTGTAGGACAATATCTGATACAGTTCCAGATCCTGGCATCCGAACTGGCATGGAACGACGAGGCCCTGTATGCTGCATTCTGGCATGGCTTATCTGAGCGTATTAAAGATGAGTTAGCTACCAGAGACTTACCTTCTAAGTTAGATGAGCTAATCTCACTCTGCACGAAAGTTGATTTACGTTTCAGAGAGAGAGCAACTGAGCGTGGAAGATCATCTGCCCCAAAATCTTCTGCTCCTCCTCCTCGTCAACTGTCACCATCTAAAGATGAGCCCATGCAACTTGGCCGTTCCCGTTTAACTCCTGCTGAGCGCCGAAGACGTCTCTCCGAGTTTCTCTGTCTCTATTGTGCAGCTCCGTCTCACACCATTAATGCCTGTCCCAAACGTCCGGGAAACTCCAAATCCTAGCTCGCCAAGGAGAGGGCCGGCTAGGAGTAATGATCTCCTCTCCATCTCCTCAAGATTGTAATCTCCCAGTCTCGCTTCAAGTTGCTCAACGTTATCGGAACGTCATTGCCCTCCTTGATTCCGGAGCAGCTGGGAACTTTATTACCGAAGCCTATGTTAAACGGTGGTCCCTACCCACCGAGAGACTTCCTTCGTCCATTTCTTTAACTGCCGTGGATGGCAGCAAAATTTTTGATGCAGTTATTTCTTTAAGGACTCTACCAGTTCGTCTGAGAGTGGGAGTTCTTCATTCCGAACTTATTTCTTTTTTAGTGATTCCAAGAGCCACACATCCTGTGGTCCTGGGCCTTCCATGGCTCCGTCTTCACAATCCTACAATTGATTGGACGACTACGCAAATCCTGGCATGGGGTTCCTCCTGTGCTGAGACATGTTTGTTTAAAGTATTGCCTGTCTGTTCTTCCTCCCCCAGGTCGTCTGATGTTCCACCTCCTCCATATCAAGATTTAACGGATGTGTTCAGTAAAGCTTCTGCTGATATCCTTCCTCCTCATAGAGAATGGGACTGTCCGATTGATCTCGTTCCAGGGAAGGTTCCACCTCGAGGCCGAACTTATCCGTTGTCTCTGCCTGAGACGCATTCTATGGAGGAATATATTAAAGAGAACCTAGCAAAGGGGTTCATTCGACCTTCTTCTTCTCCAGCCGGCGCAGGCTTCTTTTTTGTAAAAAAGAAAGATGGTGGTCTGCGGCCGTGCATCGACTACAGAGGTTTGAACGACATTACCATCAAGAACCGTTATCCTTTACCCCTGATTACTGAGCTCTTTGACAGAGTTAGCGGAGCTACCATCTTTACAAAGCTGGACTTGCGAGGTGCATACAATCTCATCCGGATCCGTGAGGGTGACGAGTGGAAGACCGCCTTTAACACCCGTGACGGACATTATGAGTACCTCGTCATGCCCTTCGGATTGAGCAATGCTCCAGCTGTCTTCCAGCATTTTGTCAATGAGATCTTCAGAGACATTTTATATCGTCATGTCGTGGTCTATCTAGACGATATCCTCATTTTTGCCAACGATTTAGAGGAACATCGTTTTTGGGTAAAGGAGGTTCTGTCCCGTCTCCGTGTCAATCATCTCTATTGCAAATTAGAAAAATGCGTCTTTGAAGTCAAGTCCATTCCGTTTCTAGGGTACATTGTGTCCGGTTCCGGACTAGAGATGGATCCTGAGAAACTACAAGCAATCCAAAATTGGCCGGTACCCTTAACCCTCAAAGGGGTCCAAAGGTTCTTAGGGTTCGCCAACTATTACCGAAAGTTTATACGAGACTTTTCCACCATTGTGGCGCCTATTACTGCTTTCACTAAGAAGGGTGCTAACCCGTCCAAGTGGTCTGAAGAAGCCATGCAAGCATTTCATCTTTTAAAACAAAGGTTCATCTCTGCGCCTGTTCTGAAACAGCCTGACATCGACTCTCCTTTCATCTTAGAGGTGGATGCCTCCTCCGTTGGAGTAGGAGCGGTGTTATCTCAGAGGGCTAAAGATGGCCATTTACACCCTTGCAGTTTCTTCTCCCGGAAGTTCTCCCCAGCTGAGCGCAACTATGCCATTGGCGACCAGGAGTTGCTAGCCATCAAGCTCGCTCTAGAAGAGTGGAGGTATCTGTTGGAGGGAGCTTCTCATTCAATCACCATACTTACAGACCACAAGAACCTTTTATACCTGAAGGGCGCACAATGTCTCAACCCTCGTCAGGCCAGATGGGCACTTTTTTTTTCCAGGTTCGACTTTAAACTCCAGTTCTGTCCGGGCTCTCAGAATCGCAAGGCCGATGCCCTTTCCCGCTCATGGGAGCAAGAAAATGAGTCAGAGTCTTCAGACAAGCATCCTATTATAAATCCGTTGGCATTCTCCACGGTAGGGATGGACTCTACGCCCCCATCAGGGAAAAGTTTTGTGAAGCCGATGCTAAGGAAGAAGCTCATGCATTGGGCCCATGCTTCCCGTTTTTCCGGACATACAGGTATCCAAAAAACCCTGGAGTTTATCTCTAGGTCCTATTGGTGGCCAACTCTGAAAAAGGACGTCTTGGAGTTTATTGCATCTTGCCCAAAGTGTGCCCAACATAAAGTATCCCGCCAGTCGCCTGCGGGGCAACTGGTTCCACTATCCGTTCCCCGTCGACCATGGACCCACTTGTCGATGGATTTCATTACAGACTTACCCATGTGCAACAAGTTCAATACCATCTGGGTGGTAGTTGACCGGTTCACCAAGATGGCACACTTCATTCCTCTCACCGGTCTTCCGTCAGCTTCCAAGTTGGCTCAAGTATTCATACAAGAGATCTTCCGACTCCACGGTCTTCCTGAAGAAATTATCTCAGATCGAGGAGTTCAATTCACAGCCAAATTCTGGCGAAGTTTATGTCAAGTCCTCCAAGTCAAGCTAAAGTTTTCCACGGCTTACCATCCTCAGACCAATGGTCAAACCGAGAGGGTGAATCAGGACTTGGAGGCCTTCCTCCGCATCTATGTGTCCTCCTCTCAAGATGACTGGGTTCAATTACTTCCCTGGGCCGAGTTCTGTCATAACAACCAGTATCATTCTTCATCTGCTTCAACACCATTCTTCACTAACTTTGGATTCCACCCTAAAGTCCCTGAGTTCCAACCGCTTCCAGCAACTTCTGTTCCCGCAGTGGATATCACCTTGCATCAGTTTGCCAATATCTGGAAGAGCGTACGATCAGCTCTGCTCAAGGCATCGTTCAGGTACAAGAAGTTTGCGGATAAGAAGCATCGAGCAGTTCCTGCTCTCAAGGTGGGTGATCGGGTATGGTTATCCACGAAGAATTTGAGGTTAAGAGTTCCCAGTATGAAGTTTGCACCTCGCTATATCGGTCCTTTCAAGATTGAACAAGTCATCAATCCTGTTGCTTACAGACTCCAGTTGCCTCCCTTCTTAAAAATACCCAGGACATTCCATGTTTCCCTGTTGAAACCGCTGATCTTGAATCGGTTTCATTCCTCACTTCCTCCAACTCCGAAAGTCCAAACTCAACGAGGCGTTGAGTATGAAGTGGCCAAGATCCTGGACTCACGTCACCGTTACGGTCACCTACAATATCTTATTGACTGGAAGGGTTATGGTCCTGAGGAACGTTCATGGACCAATGCCTCTGATGTCCATGCTCCTGCCTTGGTCCGGAGATTCCATTCCAAGTTTCCTCAAAAGCCAAAGAAGTGTCCTGGGGCCACTCCTAAAGGGGGGGGTGCTGTCACGATCCGGGTATCTGGACGCCATTTCTTACCCATCAGATGCCTCCTAAGGCTGGCTCAGCGCTCCAGGACCGGATCCCATCTGTTATCCTGATGTGTACATTCCTGTATCCTCTCCTGTCACTCTGGGACGCTGTCACAGTAAACGCCATATTACACCTGGCATGGCGTCTCCCGCGGCCTCCGCCGCCGTCCCTGAACTTCTGCATGCAGAGTGTCTGAGTGGCGATTACGTCAGCCGCGGCCTCCGCTGTGTCCGCGTGGTTGGATGTGCATCTGTCAGCCTGGCGCCTCCTGTCTCCGGTGGCCGGCGCCGCCATTACTGTTTTCATTACCACATGGATTACAAACCAAACTTCCCTCCAAGTGTCTGCATGGGCGCAGCCATCTTGGATTCTGTCAGCTGATCATTTCCACCAATCTGTTCTCAGTATTGATAATCTGCATAATTGCCTAGCCAATCCCTTCCTTGCTGCAGGTATAAATACACTGTGCCTGAGCAAGGAAGGCGTCAGTGCTTTGGTTGGCAAACCTAGTTCCTGTTTGTCTCTCTCCTGTGATTGTCTTCCAGGTTCCAGCTCCTGTCTCAAGACTTCCACCATAGAGACCCGCACCAGCATTCCACCTGCGGTGTAGCCTGACTCTCCAATCCATTGTGGATTCATCTGTTTCCAGCTACAACATTACCTGCTTCCAGCTCAGCTTCCAGCAGAGTACAGCTTCCCTTAAAGGGCCGGTGTCCTTTCTACACTTTACCACTCTCCACCGGTATTATTATTTCTCCGCTCTCAAGTTCTACATTTCAGTTCATATTTCATCGCTCCCAAGTTCATTTATTATTTAACTGGTTCCAGCCAGTATCCACTCCGTGCTAACAACAGTCTGGTTCCAGCCAGTATCCACAGCAGCTGTTTTATCTTCAGCAACCCAGCTTTTCCTGGAACACCAGCTGGCACAATCCTGGGTTATCTCCATTGCTACAGTCGGGCCTGGTAAGGACTTTCCATCTAGAAGATCATAAGAACTATCTCACACTACCAGTGCCCTGTGGCTCCTGCCATCCTGTAGTACCCAGGAACTGTATTTATTCTTTGCTGACTTTTACGTTTTCTTTTACTGCTGCTGTGTTGCGGAGTTGTCATAATAAACATCATTGACTTTTATCCAAGTTGTCGTGGTCACGCCTTCGGGCAGTTATTATTCATGTTACTTACATGTCCAGGGGTCTGATACAACCTCCCAGGTTCCGGTACATCTCAGCCCCTACAACTGAGGCTGCCTCCCGTCAGCTCAGGCCCTCAGTTGTGACACCCTAGAAGTATATTTCTCAAAAGAAACTGCTATGTACAGACACGACCCTTACAGTTTTATGTTATATATACAGTATATATATATATATATATATATAGAATAGCAGAAACCTAGGCGCTTCAGTACAGATGTGCAGTGTTAGATTGTTGTGAGTGACACTCCTTAGCTCTTTTAAGAGTAGCTGCTCATAATACAGAATAAATGTAAGGTGTACACTTAAAAACAAAGATAAGTAGTGGAGAAAATAAGCGCTTGGGAGTGCAATAACGAGTTTTAAAAGGGGAAACAAAGTCAGGTGGGTATAGTTAAAACCAAGAGCACTTATCTGGTTTTACAAGAATTTCCAACGATTGTTGATCATTTGAGATTCACATGTAAAGAAAAAACATAGCAAAGCATAGTGTGTACTGTTTTCACAAATAAATGTCATTTAGCAATAAAGGGCAATGAATTAGGGAACGTGCTTATTCCCAATTATATCAATTTGATAGCCCAGACATTTTAAAGGTAAACAAAATGACAATTTAATATAAAAGACATACAAATGGCTACACTAAAAACGTACAAGATAAAAAAGTATATTGAGGCTTATCTGTCCATCTAAAAAGGACTCAGCAGCAGACTGTCCCGATACATATAAAATAGCCAGAATACATGCGTACAGGAGTTTAAAAGTTCAATCGCTTATCTGTCCATTAGAGGAGTTTCAGCAGCAGAGTAGTGCCAACGCGTTTCGTCCGTTCAAAAGCCTGGACTTCTTCAAGGGGAGAAGAAGTCCAGGCTTTTGAACGGACGAAACGCGTTGGGACTACTCTGCTGCTGAAACTCCTCTAATGGACAGATAAGCGATTGAACTTTTAAACTCCTGTACGCATGTATTCTGGCTATTTTATATGTATCGGGACAGTCTGCTGCTGAGTCCTTTTTAGATGGACAGATAAGCCTCAATATACTTTTTTATCTTGTACGTTTTTAGTGTAGCCATTTGTATGTCTTTTATATTAAATTGTCATTTTGTTTACCTTTAAAATGTCTGGGCTATCAAATTGATATAATTGGGAATAAGCACGTTCCCTAATTCATTGCCCTTTATTGCTAAATGACATTTATTTGTGAAAACAGTACACACTATGCTTTGCTATGTTTTTTCTTTACATGTGAATCTCAAATGATCAACAATCGTTGGAAATGCTTGTAAAACCAGATAAGTGCTCTTGGTTTTAACTATACCCACCTGACTTTGTTTCCCCTTTTAAAACTCGTTATTGCACTCCCAAGCGCTTATTTTCTCCACTACTTATATATATATATATATATATATATATATATAAAAGCAATTTTCAATTCAATCTGTGTTGCTACAGCAGTACTCAAAAGTTACATTAGGTGCAGTTACATCATTTGTGATATTCAAAATTATTTTTCAGGTGTGATGTTGCCACGTAACCGCAATACAATTTGTAAATGGGGAATTTTGTAATACTGTATCAGTCATAAGGTGCGGTTATCAAGTCTATAGTAAGGTGTCATTGTACAGTTGGACATAAGTAAATTTCTCATGCACAGTGAAACACAACATAGAATTTAGAATACATCGTTAGATGCATTTTTTTACGACAGCTGAGGCCTGTAGATGCAGAATGCGTGGAGTGCACTGAATACAGCTCAAGTTTCACACATGAAGATATGTGCTGCTGATAATGATCAGTCAGCACATGACTTAACTAAAGAGAGAGAGAGAGAGAGAGAGAGAGAGAGAAAGACACGTGTTCCTGCACTGGTGGGGCTCCCTGGAAAAAGAAGCTAGGATAGTCCTGTTGTAACACTGTAATACAGCAGAATTCCCTAATGGGAGCAAAAACATAATTAAAGTGCCTTTCTCTAAATGGCTTACTTGAAGTCACACACAATTTCAATCTCACCAGCAATATATAAGGCTACCTACTGCCGTCTGTTATTTGATAGAGGTTTCAGGAGTTAGTGGATGCAGGAAGAGCAAGGAGTCAAGTGTTGTAAAATGCAGTGGTGTAACAAGGGGTGTGTGAGTGGGACACGTGACCTGGGCGTCATGGCAGAGGGGGGCTCCGCCGGCCAAGGCAATGTCCTACCCGGTAGAGAGTGGCAGCAGGAGGGTTCCTCCCCCCCTCCCAGTGGCAGACTGGACAGGGCCTGATCTACCATTAGGAAACTTTAGGCAGCTGCCTAGGGGTACCGGTGACTGGGGATCGCCACTGAGTCCACAAATAAAAATTAAACAAAATTGAAGACTCTCTTTTTCAGTCCTACTCACAGTACAACATAAACTATTCCAGGAGGGACAGAATGCTCTGTTCCTGGACTTCCCTCTTAATTTATGATTGCCATAACCTATGTTAAAACAAATGCATTATCCATTAACATGTTCAAAACAGGTGATGGCAATCATACATTTAGAGGGAAGTCCAGAAACAGAGCATTTTGTCCCTCCTAGAATGGACCATGTTGGTAGGTATGCATTCAGCATCAACCAGGACTACTTATGACCAGGGCCGAAGCTACCAAGGTGTCAAGCTTCCAGAACTCTCCCAGCCCCTGGCACTGCACTCTCACCTGTCAGTGCGGCAGAGTCAGCAACAGCCGTGGGCATTTCTTCCCTCTCGTCAAGGCTTTTCCTCCAGATGCCAATGTGTCACTTGTGACTATCACATAAGAAGCTTTGCCCCCTATATACCACAAGGAACTGCACGCCTACTGCTGCTGAATGGAGCCTGGTAAGGTATATGTGTTATTACTATTTTTGTTAATAGAAAGATTAATAAGTGGGAGTATGTGGTTTGTGTGTGTGTTAATGTGTGCTGGCAAGGTGTGTGTGTCAGTCATATTATTTCTATATACTATTTTCTGAATTTGGGGCACTGCTGTATGGCATATTATACATTGGGGTCACTGATAAGTGGTAAATTATAAATTGGGAACACTAATACGTGGATAATTTTGAATTTGAAGGAGCTGGAGCCGTGGGTGAAATTTTGCCTAGGTTGCCAAGAAACCTTACACCGGCCCTGGGGCTGGGCCAGTAGGATTTGACTAGGAGGGCTGCAGGCATGCATTGTCTGCGGCCATCAGGGACTCAGCGCTCCGCTCCCCCTGAGTCAGCACGGCCACTGCCACCTCAGCCCACAATGCCTCGGGCCCCTCTGCCCCCAATAAATCCTCACGGTCAGGACCCGAACAGAGAGGAACCTAGGAGTGCCACCGGGATGCGGCTGAGTGCATTTTTCTCTTTCTGTTGTGAAGGAGGTATGTGTGTGGGGCGGTGGGGGGCTGGCTACCATCTCTCTTTTTAATTTTGCCCTGGGCACCAAAACCCATAGTTACGCCTATGGTATTTTGTCTAATGCTTTTTTTTGTCTGTTTAGCATTTATTGGTCACTGTCTTTTTTTTAAATTAAATTGTTCTCTGTCTTATTTTTGTGCAAGTGCTCTGTGAGTTTAATTGTTGGCACTTTATTTTCTTTATTTGTTTGCATGGGTCACAATTGTTCTCTTATAACTAGCAACATCCTCAATGACCAGAAAACAAAAGCTGTGGCCAGGAGTGTGTGGAGCTGTATATGCAGTAGATATTTTTATCAAGAGGGTGGAGAACTGCAGCAAGGGATTCTTGGCTATAAAAAGGCAGGCAAACGAGAAAATGTCTGGCATGGCGGGTGGTCCACCGCTTTACAATGACAATGACTATACTACTTATGAGGAAGAACTATAACAAGCACATCTGTCAGGAATCGGCGTTCAGTGGCATCTCACTTACCAGCGCGTTGGTGTGCAGGCCTACGGAGGTCACGGCCCCAGTCTGCGGCTGCATGAATGCTCTGTCCGCGGGCACGGTCCCCATTGTCATTGTGTACCCCTGAAGTCCATCTAGTGTGTACCCACCATCTGTGCAGTATGGGCGCCGCCATGACACTTGCGGTCAGCTGACCTGCAAACACCCATTCCTGCGCTGTGTCTGCACACATGATTCAAGCATCCAATGCCTGCTGACCAGGGGGTATAAATTCAGGACATCGGCTCAGTCTCATCGCTTTGAACAGCGCGTCACATCCAGTGTACAGCGTCTCCTGGCTCCAGTCTCCAGTGATTTCCTTGCTCCAGTGTCTCAGTGGAACTACAGGCTCCAGCCATCCTGCTCTGCTATAACTCCTTCCACAGTCAGCTTCCACCTATGCATGCAGTAAGAAACTCTCTCCAGGTGCTACTTACCATTCTCAACTGTGTGTTGTTTATCTGGCACTTAAAACAACCAGCTTGCTAGTTACAAACTGTCTCCTGCTTTGGCCTTGCTTGGCCTTGTGCATATATAAAGACTGTGTGAATCTATTGCTGTTGGTTTCCAGACCAATCTCCGGAGTTACTATTGCCTGTGTTCACTGTTATCAGCTGCATTACTATCGTCCGCATATTGGATCCTGTTACCATCGACTTCCAAGTCGTCCAGCGATGTTTACCATCGGCTTCCAGGCCGGTCATCATTGTTATTAATTTCACTGGTTTACAGACGATGTTTACCATCGGCTTCCAGGCCGGTCATCATTGTTATTAATTTCACTGGTTTACAGATCATCACCTGTAACTGTTGTTATACCTCTGTCAGCTTCTTTGCTCAAACCATCAGTATTGTTATTGTGCTTCAGTGACTGTTCATACATCTGTGTGCTAAATAAACATCATTGCGCACATGCGCAGGAATCTTCTACAGCCTCCTTGTTTTCTCCACCGCACCTCCGGGTACAGACACAGTTACAGACCTGACAACATCCTTGTGAGATACTAGAAGGCGTGAATGTGAAAGACAAAGACAGACCTCTATGACAACCTCTGTATGGTGACTATAGTGAACATTACTTCACAAAAGGGTATATGGAAAGAATAACAAGTATAATACATTCTCCTTGACTGATGTTCCCTGCCTGACACACTAAGGTATACTGTATGTCATGACTAACACGTTTGGACTACAGGAAATTATATCTAAATTGTCCTATGCTTATACCCTCAGGTTCATTACAAAGCCAGGGCTTAACATAATGTGGAGAGTACTCTTGGGAGGAAGATGAGGATGTAGCAGCAGGTGCAGGGGTAGATGGAGCATTGGCTTACCATGGATTTTCTGGTTTAGCCGTCTGGTATGGGTATTTTTGTCATTCATATAATTTTTAAAGAAAAAACAAAAAGTAGGAATTTAATAACTACCGGTAATTCCTTTTCTCCTAGTCCGTAGTGGATACTGGGGTCTTGTACTTTAGTACCATGGGGTGTAGATGGGGTCCACTGGAGCCTGGCATTTTAAAAACCTTTAGTGTGTGTATGTGTGTGCTGGCTCCTCCCCTCTATGCCCCTCCTACCAGACTCAGTCTAGGAAAACTGTGCCCGAGAAGACGGAAATAATATGAGAGAAGCGAGACAGCAGTGAGGCAACAAGCCAACAAACAACCATAAACGAAAGGAGGGCGCTAACCAGAACAGAGGATAGCAACACCAACCTAACTAGGATAGCACAGCTATCCCAACAACATAATGAGACCACAACGCCAGTCTAACTAAATACTTACACAGGTAGCAGGAACGAAGCACTGAGGCAGGCACCCAGTATCCACTACGAACTAGGAGAAAAGGAATTAACAGTAGGTATCAAATACCTATTTTCTCTTACGTCCTAGTGGATACTGGGGTCTTATACTTTAGTCCCATGGGGAAGCCCCAAAGCTCTCAAACGGGTGGGAGAGTGCTGAGACCCCTGTAAAACCACTTGACCAAACTGAAGGTCATCCTTGGCCAAGGTATCGAACCGATAGAATTTAACAAACGTGTTTGAATCAAACAAAGTAGCAGCTCGGCATAACTGTAAGGCCGATACTCCCCGGGCAGCCGCCCAGGAAGAGCCCACCAACAGACGTCGGCAAGGGCAGAGCCGCCAAAGGATATGCCTGTTGAAAGGTCAACCGGAGCCAGCGAGCAATAGATTGCTTAGAAGTCGGCCGACCAACCTTGGAGGCATCATAAAGGACAAACAGCGACTCAGATTTCCAATGACAGGCCGTCGTATTGATATAAATCTTCAGGGCCCTGACCACATCCAAGGACTCAGGACCAGCGGAAGAGTCAGACAACACTGGAACCACAATAGGTTGATTCACATGAAAGGCTGACATCAATTTTTGCAAGAACGGAGGATGGGTCCTAAGTTCGGCTCTGTCTTCATGAAATATCAAATAAGGGCTCTTACAGGATAAGGTCCCCAATTCAGACACACGCCTGGCAGACACCAATGCCAATAACATCACCATCTTCCAGGAGAGAAATTTAAACTCCACTCTATATAAGGGTTCAAACCAGTCCGATTGGAGAAAGGACAGAACCACATTGAGGTCCCACGTACAAAGGGCGGTTGCAAATGAAGAACTCCCTTCAGGAAAGTTTGTACTTCAGGCAACACGGCAAGTTGTTTCTGGAAGAAAATAGAGAGCGCAGAAATCTGAACTTTGATGGAGCCTAACCGTAGGCCCATATCCACAACCGACCAATTCTAAATTCCATGGGAGAAACCTTTCTACCCTCACACCAGGAAACATACTTCTTCCAGACACGATGGTAATGTTTCGACGTAACCATTTTCCAGGCCTGGACCATGGTGGAAATGACCCTGGAGGGAAGACCTTTCCTAGCTAGACTTTCCTTCTCAATTTCGAAGCTGTCAAACGTAGCCACTGTAAGTCTGGATAGACGAACGGACCTTGTTGAAGGTCTTCTTGGAGCGGTAGAGGCCATGGATGCTCCAGAGCCATGGATAGGAGGTCAGAGTACCACGCCTGTCGAGGCCAATCCGGGGGAATTAGAATTGCCTGAAGGCTTTCCCTTCTTAGTCTTTTGAGAACCCTTGGCTTTAGTGGAAGAGGAGGGAACAGGTACACAAACTGGTACGTCCAAGGCTTCCTGAGCAAGTCCACTGCTACAACCTGTTGATCCCTCGTTCTGGAACAGTAAAGGCATAGCTTCTTGTTGAGATGAGAAGCCATCAGATCTATCTGCGGACAGCGCTACTGGTGAATTAACTGTTGAAACACCTGGGGATGTAGGTCCGATTCCCCCCGGATGGAGGTACTGCCTGCTGAGGAAGTCTGCTTCCCAGTTGTCCACTCCTGGAATGCATATGGCTAAGATCGCCTCCGCCCAGAGGAGGATTTTTGACACCTTTTGCATCGCCGCTCTGCTTCTTGTTCCCCCTTGTCGGTTTATGTACACCACCGCCATGGCGTTGTCCAACTGAACCTGGATCGCTTGATACTTCAGGAGATGAGAAGCCTGCAAAAGAGCATTGTAAATTGCCATGAGTTCCAGGATGTTTATCGGCAGAACAGATTCTTGTCTCGACCATATCCCCTGGAACTGGGCTCCCTGGGTCACAGCCCCCCAACCCCGGAGGCTGGCATCCATTGTCAGTAGAATCCATGAGTGGATACCGAAACTCCTGCCCTCTACCAGGTGAGGAAGACTAGGTCACTTCCTGATGCACGTGAAGGTGAGACCCGACCATTTGTCCAGCAGATCCAACTGAAATGGCCAGGCATGAAATCTGTCGTATTGGATTGCCTTGTAAGTAGCCACCATCTTGCCCAGTAATCGGATGCAAAGATGTATGGAAACCTTGCGAGGACTGAGCACCGAGCGAACCATAGCCTGGATAGTCAAAGTCAAGGGAGAAACACCCTTTGAGACACTGTATCCAGAATAATTCCCAGGAACTGAAGACGTTGGGTCGGTCCCAGGTGAGATTTCTGAAAATGTAGGATCCACCCATGATCCGAAGTAGGCGAGTCGTCAGATCGCTGCTGTGCAGCAGACGCTCCTTGGACACAGCCTTTATGAGGAGATCATCTAAATAGGGGACTATGTTTACTCCCATCATGCGCAGTTGCAGCATCATCTCCGCCATGACCTTGGTGAAGACCCTAGGCGCTGTGGATAATCTAAAGGGTAAGGCCTGAAACTGGAAATGGTCGTCCAATATGGCGAACCTGAGGTAAGCCTGATGTGTGGGCCACATGGGAATGTGTACATAAGCATCCTTGACATACAGAGACACCAGGAATTCCCCCTCCTCCAGACCGGACACCACTGCCCACAGGGATTCCATCTTGAATTTGAACACCTGTAGATATGGGTTTAGAGACTTCAGATTCAAGATGGGGCGCACCGAACCGCCTGGATTAGGAACGACAAAAAGACTGGAGTGAAAACCCCTGTTGCGTAACTGAGGAGGTACTGGAACCACGTGGGCGAAATGTTGAAGGCGAGCACCTACCTGAAAGTCACCCTGCTGTTGGGGCCAACCGTCACGTGGAAGGCTTAGCAGCAGGGGATCCGGTGGTCTAGTCCAGGGAGACAGCAGTTGCAGGTTTACGGGACTTACCACAAGATCCTCTGGGAGTGGTGAAGACCCCTCGGTCCACCGCCTCTGAACCTCGCCACACTAAAGGACTGCAAGGAGGGTCCGGTGTAAGAACGTCTAGCAGGTGGCGCAGCCGATGGCAGATAGGTAGATTTACCCGCCGTTGCTTGGGAGATCCATTATTTAATTTGTCTCCAAACAAGGCATCACCTGTACAGGGAAGATTTTCTACACCCTTTTTGAAATCAGCGTCTGCCGGCCATTGACGTAACCACAGAGCTCTGCGCGCCGAAACAGCCATAGCAGTGGTGTGCCCATTTACCTTACACAACTTTTTAACAGCCTTGCTCATAAAATTTGCAGCATTCTGTATATGTTGGAGAAGAGTAATGACCTCATCCCTGGAGCGGAGAGTCTAAACTGTCAATAACAATATCAGACCACTTGACTATCACCCTGGAAATCCACCCACAAGCTATTGTAGGGCATTGTGCTGCGCCTGCTGCCGTAAAAGTTGCCTTGAGCGTGGTCTCAATTTTATGGTCAGCTGGCTCTTTCAGAAATATAGCCCCTGGTACTGGCAGTACCATTTTCTTCAGTCTGGATACCGACTGACTGGGTTTTTTCCCATACCTTCCTGTCCTCAGCTGGGAAGGGAAAAGCAGATAAAAAGCTCTGAGGAATTTTACATTTTTTATCAGGGTTCAACCAAGCCTCCCTGGCCAGGGAGTTTAATTCTTTAGACACAGGAAAAGTCACTGAGGTATTGGGTCTAACATTAAAGTATAACTCCTCCTCTGGTTCTGCCTCCTGATTCGGTATGTGAAGAACCTCTCTTACAGCAAAAATGAGAGCCTCCACCCCAGGGGACAGAGAACTGTCCTCATCCATATCCTCATCATCCTCATCATCAGGCTGATCAGAATCAGACTGGAGCACCTGTGGCAGTGAGCGTTTATGTGAAACCACTAGAGGGGGCTGAGAAGGCCTTCTTGGTATCTTCTTCTTTAGCCACACAATAAATAGAGTGTTTTAACACCTGTCTCTCTCTTTTAGCTGCAGCAAATTCTAAATATACATTCTGAATCATGCTCTTAAAGCTATCTAGCCAGTCAGGTACCTGTGAGCTAGGTCCCTGTGGAGATAAGGAACATTGCACACACATGAGTGACCCCGCTGAGGACGGGGTAGAGTTACAAGCAGCACACATAACCATGTCAACAGACATCTTACACAATAGTAATACAGCGCAACTCACTGACCAACACCTCCACATAAACCCTAGAGAGCCCTTGGAGTGACACAGAGGAGCGGACACCAGAACACAGCAGAACTGTGTGCAGAAAGATGTGTATGACATAATATTAGTGCAGCGGCACTACCGCTGGCATGCTCCCCCCTTTCTATGACCCCCTGGTACCAGTTTTTCAGTCTGTAGCAGCGTGGGTCCTGGAGGAGCAGCGTGCATGTAGCCTTGAAAATCCGTAGCAGCAGGAAATGGCGCTTTCCAGCCGCTGGACCCGCTCCGGGAAGCCCCGCCTCTTATAATGGCGCGTGGTCCCTACCATAGATTATACTGGCCATGTAGTAGAATATGAATTGTACAGTACACACAACGCCTTGAGACAGTGAGCACTGTGGGGCAACAGCCCTGAGCCAGTTTGTCCGCGGTGGGCACCGAAGCTCCGGGCCCGTGACCGTCACGTGACTTGCCGCCAAAACTGCACCAGGGACCCGCTACCCGGGACCCCGGTTTAACACTCACCGCACCTTGGAATTTTGGCATCTGTTAGAGGGTGGCGACTAGCTGTTGGCGTGGGCACACATGGGCACACATACTAACGATGTGTGATCAGTACCTCAGGAGCTCAGTCTCCTGTCAGCTGGGATTACGAACCATTAACCCTCGGGAGGTTGGTTCGGTCCCCCCTCTAAGTCCCACGAAGCAGGTAGCCTGGTTGCCAACCAGAGCTACCTGAAAATAATAAACTAAAATAAAAATAAAGGAAAATCTCATGAGCTCCAGAGAAATGCACCAGCTCCTTGGGCACATTTTTCTAAACTGACAGGCAGATGTATTAAGCCTGGAGAAGTGCTAAAGCAGTGATAAGTGCAAGGTGATAACGCACCAGCCAATTAGCTCCAATATGTAAATTGACAGTTAGGAGCGGATTGGCTGGTGCGTTATCACCTTCCACTTATCACTGCTTTATCACTTCTCCAGGCTTAATACATCTGCCCTTGTGTCTGGTAGGAGGGGCACAGAGGGGAGAAGCCAGCACACACATACACACACTAAAGGTTTTTAAAGTGCCAGGCTCCAGTGGACCCGATCTATACCCCATGGTACTAAAGTACAAGACCCCAGTATCAACTAGGACGTAAGAGAAAACGTGTGTTCCATTTTAGAGCCATGACTAGTTATTTATTGTGTATATATCTGTAATGCTCCCATATATGTAAAGTGAGATTAGTAGTGTGGTTAAATTACATAATTAATTTATTAGAAAGGTTTCATAGTATACATTATTTTTAATTGAAAAAATGTTCTCTATTATATGAAGTACCCTGAGATGTTCTCTATTACATAGAAGTCCCTCTCTGTTGTACAGTAGAAGGCAGTCACTAAGATACAATATGCATTGTATGCAGTCATTGGAATGCGTTATGTATGGTCAGTCATTAAGATGCTTTCTGTATTGCTTGGTGTACACTGGGATGCTTTTTGTATTGTATAGCACAGTAATTGGGATGCTTTCTAAAATGTATGGTGATCACAGTGATGCTCTCTGTATTGTACAGTTATTACTGGTATGGTTTATGTATAGTATGGTGATCACAAAAATCCTTTCTGTACTGTATGGTGTCACTGCCATGCTTTCTGCATTTTATAGAGGTCAATTTGATGCTTTCAGTATTGCATTGTAGTCACTAAGAAACTTTCTATATCATGCAGCAATCACTAGGATGTTTTCTGTACAGTATGGCAGTCAATGGGATTTTTTTTTGTACAGCAAGACAGTCACTGGGATGCTTCCTGTATTGTCTATACTGAATGGATCTCACTTTGCTTTCTCTATTTTATGGGTGTCATTGGGATGCTTTATGCATTGGATGGCTGTCACTGGGATGCTTTCTGTATATTAAGGTGCGCAAAAATTATTTTTTCACTGGCATGCTTTCTGTATTGTATGGATTTCAGTGGGATAGTTTCTATAGTATGGTGGTTATTGAGATGCTTTCTGTATAGTATGGTGGTCACAGGGATGCTTCTTGTATTGTACAGCACTGTAACTGTATGCTTTCTATAATGTATGGTGACCACTGTGATGCTTTCTATATTGTATTGTTGTCTCTGGGATTGGTTTCTGTATGTTATGGTGGTCAATGAGATGCTTTCTGCATTGTATGGTGATCACTAAAATGCTTTTGTATTGTACCGCAGTCACAGGGATAATATGTGTATAGTACAGTGGTTACTGGGAAGTATTTTTGTACAGTATGGCAGTAACTGGGATATTTTTTGTACAGTATGGCAGTTACTGGAATGCTTTGTGTATTGTAGGACTTTTAAAGACATGGTATTTGTATAGTATGACACTCACAATAATGCTTTCTGTACCATATGACAGTCACTGGTATGCTTTTTTGTACTCTACGGCAATCACTGTGATGGTTTCTCTATCATACAGAAGTCCTTTGGATGCTTTGTTATGGTACTCACTGGGTGTCTTTTGTACAGTATGGAAATCACTGGGAGGTTTTTTTATACATTATGGTGGTCATTGGGATACTTTCTGTATCATATTGACGGTAACTGCAATGCTTTCATTACAGTATGATAGTCACTGGCATGTTTTTTTGTACAGTATGGCGGTCACATCTATGCTTTCTGTACTTTATGGCAGTCACTAGAATGCTTTATGTACTGTAGGGCTTTCACTTGGAAGTTTTTGTATAGTATGGCTCGCAAGAAATGCTTTTAGTACTGTATAGTGGCCACTGGTATGTTCTCTGTATATTATTGTGAACACCAGGATGTCTAATGTACAGTATGGCAGTCACTGGGATGTTATTTGCACAATATGACGGTCACTGAGCTATTTTCTGTATGATGGTCACTGGGATGCTTACTGTATTGTATGGTTCACTGGGATAGTCTCTAGAAGTGCGTGGGCCACTCTCTGTTTTATTTATGACAGTCACTGGGATGGTGTCTGCATTTGCTCTCGGTATTGACTAACAGTCACTAAAATGCTCTCGGTATTGCACAACTGTCTCTGGTATGGTCTCTGTATTGTATATAAGTCTCTGGAATGTTCTCTGTGTTGCAGATTGGACTATGGGATTAACCCTGTATTGCATCAAGCTCATTAAAATGCCTGCCACTGTTGTAACTGTCTATCATTGCTAGTTACTTTTGCCTTGCCTACGACCATTGTTGCTAGAGATAATGGTTAGTTACTCTGTCAACTTTTGTCTTGGCCCCGGCCATAGTTGATTTGGTCCCAACTACACAATGTCACAGTTCTGGAATTCTTTAGATTCGGCTCGGGGCCCTGGGTAAAAGCTGAGATGTACAGGAAACATGGAGGCTTGATGTAACTTGCACTTATAGGTTTTTACAAGAGATTAAGCACTAATGACACACAGTATCCACGGACTGATGATATGCAAGGATACTGAAATGGAACTAGGAACCACAGGTCGCCGGGTGGCCAATCACCTGGTGATCAATAAAAACCAACCAGGCCATAGACACAGTTCAGCAACAGGTGCCCTAGAGCTCAAAGCAGCATAGTACTGGCAAAACGGAACCGGAAACCAAATCAGGAATCGAAGTCTTATGTAATCAGGGAAGAGCTTGAAGAAGCTATATCCCTGGTACTGCTCTGATGCAAGACCTGGTCCTAGAATACAAATAAGGAATTTAGAACAGAGTAGCAGACTGGGTAAAACAGTACTGGGCACCTGAGTACACAGACCGCAACTCAACCCTGAACTCAGCCCAAGACAATACACAGTACTGGGAAACTAATAAGTATAAAAGAGATATGCTGATTTCCCTGGTTTAACTACAAAGCAATGATTGAGGGTACAGTCTAAGGGAGTAGTCAGCCCGGAAGTAGAACAGGATCCACACAGATGGTATGCACTGAGTACAGCAGTAGATGGAATTGACCACAGGTACGCAGGCTGCGCGGATGGTGAGATGACTGGGAACAACTCTGTATGCATGGAAGTCACAGTGCTGGAGGATGGTAACTCAGTGGTAGTGTGAAGTTCATTTAATGCCGACAGCATGGGAGCTGCATAGCTGACAGATGAAATAACAGCAGCAGGTGGTAATGCAGGTAATGGCAGCAGGACACGGTGAAGCAGAGTAGTCACTGGAGAATAATCACAGGATACAAGGGAGCCTAGAACAATTCTTGGAAGAAATGCAGTTGTTCAGGCAATGAGATGATCCCTGAAGTTGGATAAAAAAAGAGTGTAGTTTCAGCTCATTGGTCTAGCTGACAAGATGAGCAGCCAGGTGAAGGATAATCATTAAGTAAGTCTGCAGTGAGGTTTGGATACAGCAATTAATGAATGTTTAACCCTGTAAGGCTAGCTAAGACCATGATTCATGATACACAAGGCCACTTTTAATAATTTTTTTTTCCCCTGGGGCATAATAAGGTCCTAATATGCATACTTACCAACATCCTGGTTGCTCTCTCCGGCTCAGCAGAGGGGCGATGCAGGGCTATGATGCACGAAGGGGCCGGGCGGAGGCTGAATGAGGTGTGGTTGACACGTCACATTGTTTAAGCCACGCCCCCTGCTCTGTAATGCCAATATTACTGGCATTATACTGAAGGGGGGCGTGGCTATGATGACTGATTCAGCAAGAACTGAGTCATCGACTGCACGGACCGCCTTCTTTACTCACTACGTGGGTGGCTGGGCAATGGGGACCTTAGAAATCGGGAAACTAGCCTGCTCTTCCGGGGGGCCGGGAGGGTCACCCGATTTTCTGGAGCCTCCTGGCCATTCCGGGAGAGTAGGCAAGTATGCTAATATGCCCCATAGAAGAAAAAAAAAAAAAGGAGATTTATGGTAGACTTAGGTACACTGGGTTCCACAGGGAATAAATCGGGGTGTAGAGTTGGATCTTGATCCAGAGGCACCAACAGGCTACAGTTTTGACTGTTCCCAGGATGCATTGCATAGCCTCCTCTATAACCCCGCCTCCGGACACTGGAGCTCAGTTTTGTTAACCAGTCCAATGCAGTAGCAGGTAAAGAGAAGGCAAATGATAGTCATATAGAACCACATTCTCACGGCAGGAGAAGGGACCAGCGGCTAATGCCATACAAACCCAAAGAATCTAAGTGCATCAGGGTGGGCGCCCTGAGAAACCCAGTGTACCTCGCAGAAAGAAATTTAACTATGGTAAGTCTACCATAGTTGGACCTTCTTGGGCGGCCTCGGTGGGCCGCCCAAGAAGGTCCAACAGACCGAGTAAAATGGGCCTTGAAAGCAGTAGGAGCTGGAAGAGCAGCCTGTGCATAAGCTTGCAATCACCATTCTAATCCATCTGGTCAAGGTTTGCTTATTCGCAGGCCAGCCACGTTTGTGAAAACCAAAAAGCCCAAAAAGGGTATCGGACCTCCTGAGAGAGGCAGTCCTCTCCACGTAAATACAGAGAGACCGTACCACATCCAAAGACCGTTCTTTGGAGGACAAACCAGAAGAAATTAAAGCTGGAACCACGATCTCCTGGCTAAGGTGAAAAGATGACACCACCTTAGGCAAATAAGTAGGGTGAGTTCGAAGAACTGCGCGGTCATGGTAAAAATCAGAAAGGGCTGATGACAGGACAATGCTCCTAAGTCCGACACCCTCCCAGCAGAGGCAATAGCCAGTAGAAACACGACCTTAAGTGTAAGATATTTAAGGTCTACAGATTCAAGAGGTTCAAATGGAGACTCTTGTAGGGCATTCAAGACAACAGACAGATCCCATGGAGCCACAGGAGGGACATATGGAGGCTGGATCCGGAAAACGCCTTGAGTGAAAGTATGAACATCAGGAATAGACGCAATCTTCCTCTGAAACCACACCGACAAGGCAGAAATATGAACTTTGAGGGAGGCTAAACGAAGGCCTAAATCCAGGCCTTGTTGCAGAAAAGCCAGTAGTCTGGAAGATCTAAAATTGCATGCGTTGTAATTCTTAGCAGCACACCAGGTGAAGTAATAATTCCAGACCCTGTAATAAATCTGTGCAGAAGCCGGCTTGCAGGCCTTCAGCACAGTTTGGATAACCGCCTCGGAGAATCCTTTGGCCCTCAGGAGCGAAGCTTCAAGAGCCACGCCGTCAAAGCCAGCCTGGCCAGGTCTGGATAGACACAAGGGCCCTGAACGAGGAGGTCTGGGCGTTGAGGAAGTAGAAGAGGACCCTCGATCGATAGATCCTGCAGGTCTGAGAACCGATGCCGTCTGGACCACGTTGGAGTGACTAGAAGCAGTATTCCTCCTTCTTGCTTGAACCTTCCGCAGTACCCTGGGAAGGAGTGACAGCGCGCGCGGGGGGGGGGGGGGGGGGAACACGTATGGCAGCTGATAGTTCCATGGAATTGCCAGTGCGTCTACAAATGCTGCTTGAGGATCCCTTGTCCTTGATCCAGAAAACGGAACCTTGTGATTGTGTCGAAACGCCATCAGATCTACATCTAGTAGGCCCCACTTGTCCACTAGGAGTTGAAAGACTTCCTGATGAAGACTCCACTCTCCAGTGTGCATGTCCTGACGACTGAGGAAATCTGCTATCCAGTTGAGGACTCCAGGAATGAACACTGCCGATATTGCTGGCAGACAGAGTTAGGCCCAACGAAGGATTTTGGACACTTCCATCATTGCCACCTTGATGATTTATGTACACCACCATGGCGGCTTTGTCTGATTGTACTTGAACAGGCCTGTTCTGTACCAGAGGCAGGGCCAGAGTCAAAGCATTGAACACTTCCCGCAATTCCAGAATGTTTATCGGGAGGAGAGATTCCTCCTTGGTCCACCGACCCTGGAGAGTGTTGCTCAAGCACCACGCCCCAACCCCGCAGACTGGCGCCCGTAGTCAGTAGGACCCAGATGGGGATCCAGAAGGGTTGGCCCGTGCTCAACTGTTGGACCTGTAGCCACCAGCTTAGTGACAGACGAACCTCCGGAGTCAAGGAGATCATTTGCGACCTGATGCGATGAGGCAGGCCGTCCCATTTGGAAAGGATTAACCTCTGCAGAGGGCGGGAATGAAATTGAGCGTACTCCAACATGTCGAAAGCCGATATCATGAGGCCTAGTACTTGTATCGCCGAGTGTATCGACACCCTTGGGTGAGAAAGGAAGCATCTGATCCTGTCCTGTAGTTTCAGGACTTTCTACGGAGACAGAAAAAATCTTTGGCTGTGTGTGTCCAGCAGTGCCCCGAGGTGCACCATGCTCCGAGCAGGGACCAGCAAGGACTTTTTCCAGTTGATGAGCCACCCATGGGCTTGTAGGAATTGGACCATCAGCTCCAGATGGCTGAGAACCTCTTGGGAGTTCGCTAGGATCAACAAGTCATCCTGATACGGCAGGATCCGGATTCCCTGATGGCGGAGAAGGGCTGTCATCACGGCCATGACCTTGGTGAAGATCCGAGGGGCCGTGGACATTCCAAATGGCAGAGCCTGGAATTGATAATGTAGGTTGCCATCAGCAAACCACAGATATTGCTGATGCGATACGGCAATAGGTACAGTATATGCAGTTAAGCATCCTGTATGTCCATGGATACCATATAGTCTTTAGGTTCCATGGCCAGTACAATAGAGCGCAGCGTTTCCATACGGAATTTGGACACTTTCACAAATTTGTTCAGTGATTTGAGGTTGAGTATAGGCCGAAAGGATCCATTGGGTTTCGGAACTAGAAACAGGGTTGAATAGTATCCCCTGCCTCTCTGGGACAGAGGTACCGGCACTACCATTCTGTGTCCAGGAGGGATCGCACAACCAATAGTAGAGCTTGCGCTTTCAACGGATCCAAAGGGAGACCAGTCGAGCAAAACTGGCGAGGAGGACATCTCTTGAAAGAGATCGCGTACCCATGAGAGACAACTTCCCACACCCAGGCGTCCAAAGTGGTCTGTAACCAGGCCTGGGCAAACTGCAGAGGGAGGCCTGCCCCATCAGGCTTGTCTTGTTTGGAAGATTGTTTAGGTTTGGACTTAGTGGTTTTGGAAGTATGAGCTTGTCTCGGGTACGCCTGACCCTTTGCTTTCCCTGGAGGTCGAAAGGAAGGAAAATTGGTACTCTTTGCCTTCGGTGCCGAAGGATTAGTACTTGGGAGAAACGCCGTCTTAGCAGTCGCCAAGTCAGTCACAATCTTATTCAGATCTTCTCCAAATAAGATGTCTCCCTTAAAAGGAAGCACCTCCAAGGTCTTCTCTGCACATCATATAAAGCATACATCTGCACCAAGTACACTACTCATTGCATTCTTCACTAGCACAGAGCTCCCTCCCTCCTCCTCCCCACACAGGAGAGAAGTGGCCGGGGAATGTTGATGGATGGCTGTCCACTACAACCCCCTATCACCCCACATCTCCCCCTCATACACATTACACATATTACCCAGGTAGAGCTTCCGTAATATATATATATATATATATATATATACACACACTGTAGCTGCCTTATACTGTAGCTCTCTTATAAGGGTGTAGTATGGTATGCCGGCGGCCGGGCTCCCGGTGACCAGCATACCGGCGCCGGGAGCCCGACCGCCGGCATACCGACAGCGTGGCGAGCGCAAATGAGCCCCTTGCAGGCTCGCTGCGGGCACGGTGGCGCGCTAACGCTATTTTATTCTCCCTCCAGGGGGGTCGTGGACCCCCACGAGGGAGAAAAAGTGTCGGTATGCCGGCTGACGGGATTCCGGCGCCAGTATACTGTGCGCCGGGATCCCGACAGTCGGAATACTGAAGACCACCTCTCTTATAATTATCCACAACACAGAGCAGCTAACATGTACATGAACAGTATAGCAGATGTCTATACGCTACAATTCTCTGCCACCAAATAAAGCATACATCTGCACCAAGTACACTACACATTGCATTCTTCACTAGCACAGGGCTCCCTCCCTCCTCCTCCCCACACAGGAGAGTAGTGGCCGGTGAATGTTGATGGATGGCTGTCCACTGCAACCCCCTATCCCCCCACATCTCCCCCTCCCTTGTAACTTACTTTGTGATGTTGCTTATGCATATAGTCAGAAGTGGATGGCAGTGCACTTAAGGATCTTTACTGGGTTCCTCTCCTGCTCTCTGCATGTGACGTGAGATGTCACATGCAGGAACCAGGAAGTCTCACACGCTGCAGTGGCAGCACAGACTACAGAGCCAGAGAGCAGAGCTGCGCATTCAAGAAGCGAGCAGGCACCCGGCAGCTGTCACATTTAAAGCAATGTGCTGGCAGTCTGCCAGGGCATGGATTTAAAAATGCATTATGTAAAAGAGCTCTGCGGGTGGTAAACCCACTACTGGCCGAGCGAGTGTGTTGCCACATGGTGCGCCCCCAGTGCATTTGCGCTGTGGGCAAGGCACAATTGGCACACACTTAGTTACGGCCCTGGTCAATATTAGAATATCGACATGGTCATAATGTCAACAGGCAGTGTGTGTCTACATTTATTATGTAGACATGCTGCTGAAAGGCTGTCATCATTATAATGGCGTCAAAACATCCTGTGCGCAAAAATGGGGGGGTGGCCTAGTTGTCACAAAGCCACGCCCCATTTTTGTGCACACACCTTTCGGTATGACGTTTGTAGTAGTGTGACCTTGTGTCATAACCCCGTTTAGTCATGTTGTACAGTGCCACATACATATAAAAATGCCAAAAATGGGTGCCACCACAGTGCTAGATACATACATGCCCCCACAGTGCCAGATACACATGTCCCCACAGTGCCAGATACATATATGCCCCCAGTACCAGATACACATGTCCCCACAGTGCAAGATACATATATGCCCCACAGTGCAAGATACATATATGCCCCACAATGTCAAATACATATATGCCCCCACAGTGCCAAATACATGTATGCCCCACAGTGCCAAATACATGTATGCCCCCACAGTGCCAAATACATGGATGCCCCCACAGTGCCAAATACATGTATGCCCCACAGTGCCAAATACACATGTCCCCACAGTGCCAGATATACATGTCCTTACAGTGCCAGATATGCCCCCAGCGCAGATACACATGCCTCCACAGTGCCAGATATTCCCCCAGTGCAGATACACATAACCCCACAGTGCCTCCCACAGTGCCAGATATGCCCCCAGTGCAGATACACATGCCCCCACAGTGCCAGATATGCCCCCAGTGCAGATACACATGCCCCTACAGTGCCAGATATGCCCACACAGTGCCAGATATGCCCCCAGTGCAGATACACATGCCCCACAGTGCCAGATATGCCTACACAGTGCCAGATATGCCCCAGTGCAGATACACATGCCCCCACAGTGCCAGATATGCCCCAGTGCAGATACACATGCCCCCACAGTGACAGATATGCCCCCAGTGCAGATACACATGCCCCCACAGTGCCAGATATGCCCCCAGTGCTGATACACATGTCCTCACAGTGCCTCACTCCCGCCCCCCCCCCATTCAAATAAAAGTGCTGCTTACCGCGCTGCTCAGCTGCTGCTGTGAGGGGAAGGAGAGCGCAGCGTGCACCTCTCCTACTCCTCAGTCTCCGGCGGCGGTGTCTATCTTCAATTCGGCGCCGGCCCATGAGCCAATCAGAGCTCGGGCTCCGGCAGCCAATCAGGAGCCTTAACTGCCAGTCCGCAAGCTCTGATTAGCTCACGGGCCGGCGACAAATTTTAGATAGACACTTCCGCTGCAGACCTGCTGTGAGTGCGCTGTGTTGGCAGCGATGGTCGGGAGCGGATCGAGCCGCATGTGGAGGATGAAAGAGCCGCATGCGGCTCGAGAGTCGCGGGTTGGCCACCGCTGCTCTAGGTGCATGCACAATGCTAACATGCTTTACAAATGAATGTGCCTTCTGTGGATTCTGGGTGAGCCATTATTTGCCGGGCAGCTCTGCTAATGTCGGGCATCTTTTCTTGCTGAAAATGCATCTTACAGATGTGTCCTCTTACATCCTTGCTGCAGTCATGCTAAACAGCCCTTGAAGTCACACCATGCTACTGCGGGACTCGGTAGCACAGATCGACCTTTATTTCTGTGAAAATGTGTCTTAGACACAAAGTAATGTAATAGGACGCACAAGCAGCTTCTGCTGATCAAAATGATATGCAGCATGCCTTTATTCTGTGTGTAATAGCGGCTCTATCTGCATCCGAAATGAAACGTTACAGTGTTTTCCAAGAAAACACTACTGGCCTAATTCAGACCTGGTCGCACCAGGCGTTTTTTTGCACTGCTGCGACCAGGTAATCGCTGCCTACAGGGGAGGGGTTAATCTCTGTGCAGGGGTGCGATCAGCTGTGCAGTGAGCTGCACAAACAAAAGTTTGTGCAGTTTCTGCACATCCCAGGACTTACTCAGCCGCTGCGACGATTCGAGCCGGTGTTGACGTCAGGAATTCTCCTTCCAAACGGCTGGGCACGCCTGCGTTTTTCTGGACACTCCCGGGAAACGGTGAGTTGCCGCCCACGAACGCCTTCTGCCTGTCAATCTTCTTGCGATCGCCTTCTTCTTTAGTTCTGTTGCTGCCCGGTGATCCCTGTCGCTGGCGGTCAACGTGCCTGTGCATTGTGGTTCATACGCACGCGCTATTCATACACGATCGCACGGCTGTGAAATAAGGCAGCGTGCGATCAGGTCTGAATGACCCCCTATAGCAGACCATTTTGTATGCAAATACAGTTCGCAGTCACACACAGAATAAAGGCATGCCATTTTAATCAGCAGAAGCTGCTTGTGCATCCTACTACATTACTTTGCGTCTAAGACGCATTTTTCGCAAAAAAAACAACTGCAAATAAAGATGATCGGTGCTACTGAGTCTCGCCGCGGTATGCTGTGACTTCAAGGGCTATTTAGAGTGACTGCAGCAAGGATGTAAGAGGACACGTCTGTAGACTGGCTCAGCGTATCCAATGTACACAAAGAAAAGCACAGTTCAGAGTTCTACACAGCTTGGCTTACTGGTATCACCGAAACCTGTCTTGCCCGTGAGCTAGGGTTCGATTCCCGCAAAGAAAACACTTGTATTGTACATCTGTGTAAAGATTAGTAGCCACAGTTTTTTTCTAATTTTGCCAAAACAAGTCCTGTCATACTTTGTATACAGTCTCAGACATGCACACAGATATAAAGTCAAAATTAGAAAAAAACTGTAGGTGCTACCTAGTACACAAATATACAAATGTGATTTTTCAAATTACGAGAGAGTCTTATCTTTAGGAGACCGAGCAATTCACCATTGCTTTAACACACAAGTTTGCGTCCGTATATAGTATTTTTATTCATTCATTTATTTTTTGGTCCCGACAGATAATATTTTCTACAGCGTCCTTTTATTTACAGTACGCTATATACTTCAAGTTCCTGATCGACTATATGCTTGTTACTGTTGGTCTCTGTGTATAACATTACAGTTGTCACTGCCCATTTGCCAGAGCTTGCTAAGAGCACACTATTACAGTACGATTACTGTACTGTACTGTGTATCCATCTGCCGCTATTCGCTCTGCAGTACTGGATTAGTGGAGCATTAGCCACCCAGTGGTGAATATGTGTATTTCATGCTGTGTATGTTGCCGCACTTCAACGAGCCTCTTCGTGCCACAATTCAACAACCTGAGCTATAGCTAAGTCGCGACAAATACTCAGTTTAGTCGGAGAAACTGTAACAATGAGGAAGGCTCCATCTGTATACTGCTGTCTCGCTAGCAAATTAACTTCCATACAGACAAGATACACCACTACATCTACAACGGGGCCAAGGACTCTGCTTAGGTGGCATGTGTGTAACAGACATGTTGCGGAAGAGGATGGGGAATCTGCCAAAAACACTAATAGAGCAAATTTGATAATCATTACTGATATTTATTGCTATATATAATTTTTATTTATTTTGCCTATCATTGTAAAAAAAAATTAACATATGGTCATGGCATAATCTGTTGAAATGTATAAGAAACAGGCTCTGTATTGTATGTTATGATTTGTTTGGTTTTGCTAAGGGTAAGCAAAGGTGACAATATAATGTACAGTACATATACAAAGTCAAAGGCGTCACAGACTCAGACCACATTACAATATGACTACACTGGGCAATGCTTCAATATAGCACACAGACAACAGGGGGTTAAACAAATATGAACATTGTTCATCTTCCTTAAGCACAAACAGTTACATGTGATGAATACAGTATGCCAATGAGCCTGTCTATGACCTGCAGCCTCCTCTGTACTATCATTGGGAAGTGTGAGAGCTCTGCACATTATGGTTCTGGTGCTATGCATACTCTTTCCTTATCCCCATCTTCGCTACATACCTAAAGTCCCATATGTAGCCTTCCAGGAGATTCCCAACATTTGCCCTATTGCCACACCAAGAATAGCAAGGAGGTAGGGGAAGTTCTTTATAAGTTTCCTGTGTGCTAATAGGCCAATGGTGAGCAATTTGTGCCATCTTGCTGCTAGGGCCATTTTGTTTGGTGGTTATTCCTGAGGGTTCTCCAGCGGACTGAAACAGCAGGTTAATAATAAATCTAACAATTTGTATCTATTTGTATCCTCAACATCTAAAATACAATTGGGATGGTGATTTGCGAATTAAAAATGGTGGTTTGTCTGTGATTTTTCTGGAGTTTTGTCTCTAATAAATACTGCAGCTTGTGATCTGACCAAACACACCAAATCACTGCTTGATACATTTATTACTTGATCAGCTAGGCGTCAGGACCCACAACAAGAACAACCGGCCCTGGGCATGTCTGCAAGTAACCAATAAGAGAGTATGTATAGAACCAATGAATGAACTTCACTGCATTCATTTTATGAATCATTAACATATTTCAGGAGTGTGGAAGATGGAAACTAAGAAATGGTTAAGTCTTTATTTCAAAACACTCTGCCATGCTGTGTATGTTTTTACTCAGTTATACTTTACTACAGTGATGGGGAACCTTTGGCACTCCAGCTGTTGTTGAACTACACATCCCAGCATGCCCTGCTACAGTTTTGGTATTTGGCCACGCTAAACCTGTAGCATGACATGTGTAGTTCAACAACAGTTGAAGTGCCAAAGGTTCCCCATCACTGCTTCACTATGAGAATGGGCCCTAGCATCCCGGACAAGCTGTCACATGGTGTTGTACAAGTGTAGTATGCTTTGACAGGCATGGGTATGCTGGAATATATACTGTAAGTCTACAACTGCCAACATACATAAGCAGATAATGGCATAGATCTGTAGTGAAACATAGTAAATAATGTTTTTTTTTTACACACTTTGCAAGTATTACAATGCATGCTGGGAGCAGCCAAAGTGCTGTCCCCGTTGGTGGTTTTTCCTTTTCCAGGGCTGTTATAATAAGAATTTACTTACCGATAATTCTATTTCTCGGAGTCCGTAGTGGATGCTGGGGTTCCTGAAAGGACCATGGGGAATAGCGGCTCCGCAGGAGACAGGGCACAAAAAAGTAAAGCTTTTACCAGATCAGGTGGTGTGCACTGGCTCCTCCCCCTATGACCCTCCTCCAGACTCCAGTTAGGTACTGTGCCCGGACGAGCGTACACAATAAGGGAGGCAATTTGAATCCCGGGTAAGACTCATACCAGCCACACCAATCACACCGTACAACTTGTGATCTAAACCCAGTTAACAGTATGATAACAGAAAGAGCCTCTTAAAGATGGCTCCTTAACAATATAACCCGAATTTGTTAACAATAACTATGTACAGTATTGCAGATAATCCGCACTTGGGATGGGCGCCCAGCATCCACTACGGACTCCGAGAAATAGAATTATCGGTAAGTAAATTCTTATTTTCTCTATCGTCCTAAGTGGATGCTGGGGTTCCTGAAAGGACCATGGGGATTATACCAAAGCTCCCAAACGGGCGGGAGAGTGCGGATGACTCTGCAGCACCGAATGAGAGAATTCCAAGTCCTCTTTTGCCAGGGTATCAAATTTGTAGAATTTTACAAACGTGTTTTCCCCCGACCACGTAGCTGCTCGGCAGAATTGTAATGCCGAGACCCCTCGGGCAGCCGCCCAAGATGAGCCCACCTTCCTTGTGGAATGGGCCTTAACAGATTTAGGCTGTGGCAGGCCTGCCACAGAATGAGCAAGTTGAATTGTGTTACAAATCCAACGAGCAATCGTCTGCTTAGAAGCAGGGGCACCCAACTTGTTGGGTGCATATAGTATCAACAGCGAGTCAGATTTTCTGACTTCAGCCGTGCTTGAAATGTATATTTTTAAGGCTCTGACAACGTCCAACAACTTGGAGTCCTCCAAGTCGCCAGTGGCCGCAGGCACCACAATAGGTTGGTTCAGGTGAAACGCTGATACCACCTTAGGGAGAAAATGCGGACGAGTCCTCAGTTCTGCCCTATCCGAATGGAAGATTAGATAAGGGCTTTTATAAGATAAAGCCGCCAATTCAGATACTCTCCTGGCGGAAGCCAGGGCCAGTAACATAGTCACTTTCCATGTGAGATATTTAAAATCCACCTTTTTCAATGGTTCAAACCAATGGGATTTGAGGAAATCTAAAACGACATTTAGATCCCACGGTGCCACCGGAGGCACCACAGGAGGCTGTATATGCAGTACTCCTTTAACAAAAGTCTGTACCTCAGGAACTGAGGCCAATTCTTTTTGGAAGAATATTGACAGGGCCGAAATTTGAACCTTAATAGATCTCAATTTGAGACCCATAGACAATCCTGATTGTAGGAAATGTAGGAAACGACCCAGTTGAAATTCCTCCGTCGGAACACTCCGATCCTCGCACCACGCGACATATTTTCGCCAAATGCGGTGATAATGTTTCGCGGTGACTTCCTTCCTTGCCTTAATCAAGGTAGGAATGACTTCTTCTGGAATGCCTTTCCCTTTTAGGATCTGGCGTTCAACCGCCATGCCGTCAAACGCAGCCGCGGTAAGTCTTGAAAGAGACAGGGACCCTGTTGTAGCAGGTCCCTTCTCAGAAGTAGAGGGCACGGGTCGTCCGTGACCAACTCTTGAAGTTCCGGGTACCAAGTCCTTCTTGGCTAATCCGGAGCCACTAGTATTGTTCTTACTCCTCCTCACCGTATAATCTTCAATACCTTTGGTATGAGAGGCAGAGGAGGAAACACATATACTGATTTGTACACCCAAGGTGTTACCAGTGCGTCCACAGCTATTGCCTGTGGATCTCTTGACCTGGCGCAATACTTGTCCTTGAGGCGAGACGCCATCATGTCTACCATTGGTCTTTCCCAACAGTTTATTAGCATGTGGAAGACTTCTGGATGAAGACCCCCCTCTCCCGGGTGAATATCGTGTCTGCTGAGGAAGTCTGCTTCCCAGTTGTCCACGCCCGGGAAGAACACTGCTGACAGTGCTATTACGTGATTCTCCGCCCAGCGAAGAATGTTGGCAGCTTCTGCCATTGCACTCCTGCTTCTTGTGCCGCCCTGTCTGTTTACATGGGCGACCGCCGTGATGTTGTCCGACTGAATCAACACCGGTTTTCCTTGCAGGAGTGGTTCCGCCTGGCTTAGAGCATTTTAGATTGCTCTTAGTACCAGAATGTTTATGTGAAGAGACTTTTCCAGGTTCGTCCATACCCCCTGGAAGTTTCTTCCTTGTGTGACTGCTCCCCAACCTCTCAGGCTGGCGTCCGTGGTCACCAGGATCAAATCCTGTACGCCGAATCTGCGGCCCTCCAATAGATGAGCCTTTTGCAACCACCACAGAAGATATACCCTTGTCCTTGGCGACAGGGTTATTCGCAGGTGCATCTGAGGATGCGACCCTGACCATTTGTCCAACAGATCCCTTTGGAAAATTCTTGCATGGAATCTGCCGAATGGAATTGCTTCGTAAAAAGCCACCATTTTTCCCAGGACTCTTGTGTACAGACACCTTTCCTGGTTTTAGGAGGTTCCTGACAGGTCGGATAACTCCTTGGCTTTTTCCTCGGGAAGAAAAACCTTTTTCTGAACCGTGTCCAGAATCATCCCTAGGAACAGCAGACGTATCGTCGGAAAACAGCTGCGATTCTTGGAATATTTAGAATCCAGTCGTGCCGTCGAAGAACTACTTTAGATAGTGCTCTTCCGACCTCCAACTGTTCTCTGGAACTTGCCCTTTTTAGGTCGTGCAAGTAAGGGATAATTTAGATGCCTTTTTTCTTTGAAGAAACATCTTTTCGGCCATTACCTTGGTAAAAAGGCCCGGGGTGCCGTGGATAATTCAAACGGCATCGTCTGAAACTGATATTGACAGTTCTGTACCACGAACCAGAGGTACCCTTGGTGAGAAGGACAAAATTTGGACATGGAGGTAATCCTTGATGTCCAGGGACACCATATAGTCCCCTTTTTTCCGGTTCGCTATCACTGCTCTGAGTGACTTTATCTCGATTTGAACCTTTTATGTAAGTGTTCAAAACATTTTAGATTTAGACTATGTGTCACCAAGCCGTCTGGCTTCAGTACCACAATATAATGTGGAAAAATAATACCCTTTTCCTTGTCGTAGGAGGGGTACTTTGATTATCACCTGCTGGATATACAGCTTGTGAATTGTTTCCAATGCTGCCTCCCTGTCGGAGGGAGCCGTTGGTAAAGCAGACTTCAGGAACCTGCGAGGAGAAGATGTCTCGACTCTCCAATCTTTACCCCTGGGATAATACTCGTACGATCTAGGGGTCAACTTGCGAGTGATCCCACTGCGCCCTGAGACTCTTGAGACTACCCCCCCACCTTGAGTCCGCTTGCACGGCCCCAGCGTCATGCTGAGGACTTGGCAGACGCGGTGGAGGGCTTCTTTTCCTGGGAAAGGGCTGCCTGCTGCAGTCTACTTCCCTTACCTCTATGTCTGGGCAGATATGACTGGCCTTTTGCCTGCATGCCCTCATGGGAAAGGAAAGATTGAGGCTGAAAAGACGGTGTCTTTTTTAGCTGAGATGTAACTTGGGGTAAAAAAGGTTGGATTTCCCAGCTGTTGCTGTGGTCCCCAGGTCCGATGGACCGACCCCCAAATAACTCCTTCCCTTTATACAGCAATACTTCCATCTGCCGTATGGGATCTGTATCACCTGACCACTGTCGTGTCCCTGACATCTTCTGGGAGATATGGACAACGCACTTATCTTGATGCCAGAGAGCAAATATCCCTCTGTGCATCTCACATACATATATATAGAATGCATCCTATTAAATGCTCTACATGAATAAAATATTTTCAGTCAGGGAATCCGACCAAGCCAACCCAGCACTGCATCTCCAGGCTGATGGCGATCGCTGGTCGCAGTATAACCACCGTATGTGTGTATATACTTTTTAGGATATTTTTCCAGCTTCCTATCAGCTGGCTCCTTGAGGGCGGCCGTATCTGGAGACGGTAACGCCACTTGATAAGCGTGTGAGCGCCTTATCACCCTAAGGGGTGTTTCCCAACGTACCCTAATTTCTGGCGGGAAAGGGTATAACGCCAATATTTGCTATCGGGGTAACCCTACGCATCATCACACACTTCATTTTATTTTATCTGATTCAGGAAAAACTACAGGTAGTTTTTTCACTCCCACATAATACCCTTTCTTGTGGTACTTGTAGTATCAGAAACACGTAACACCTCCTTCATTGCCCTTAACGTGTGGCCCTAATGAGAAATACGTTTGTTTATTCACCGTCGACACTGTATTCAGTGTCCGTGTCTGTGTCTGTGTCGACCGACTGAGGTAAATGGGCGTTTTTAAAACCCCTGACGGTGTTTCTGAGACGCCTGGACCGGTCCTAATAGATTGTCGGCCGTCTCATGTCGTCAACCGACCTTGCAGCGTGTTGACATTCTCACGTAATTCTCTAAATAAGCCATCCATTCCGGTGTCGACTCCCTAGAGAGTGACATCACCATTACAGGCAATTTCTCCGCCTCCTCACCAACATCGTCCTCATACATGTCGACACACACGTACCGACACACAGCACACACACCGGGAATGCTCTGACAGAGGACAGGACCCACTAGCCCTTTGGGGAGACAGAGGGAGAGTCTGCCAGCACACACCAAAAACGCTATAATTATATAGGGACAACCTTATATAAGTGTTTCTCCCTTATAGCATCTTTTATATATATACAATATCGCCAAAATCAGTGCCCCCCCTCTCTGTTTTAACCCTGTTTCTGTAGTGCAGTGCAGGGGAGAGCCTGGGAGCCTTCTCTCCAGCTTTTCTGTGAGAGAAAATGGCGCTGTGTGCTGAGGAGATAGGCCCCGCCCCTTTTACGGCGGGCTCGTCTCCCGCTATTTTTGAAGTTAGGCAGGGGTTAAATATCTCCATATAGCCTCTGTGGGCTATATGTGAGGTATTTTTTGCCTCTAATAAGGTTTTTATTTGCCTCTCAGAGCGCCCCCCCCAGCGCTCTGCACCCTCAGTGACTGTTGTGTGAAGTGTGCTGAGAGGAAAATGGCGCACAGCTGCAGTGCTGTGCGCTACCTTTATGAAGACTCAGGAGTCTTCAGCCGCCGATTTTGGACCTCTTCTCTCTTCAGCGTCTGCAAGGGGGCCGGCGGCGCGGCTCCGGTGACCATCCAGGCTGTACCTGTGATCGTCCCTCTGGAGCTAGTGTCCAGTAGCCAAGCAGCAAATCCACTCTGCACGCAGGTGAGTTCACTACTTCTCCCCTAAGTCCCTCGTTGCAGTGATCCTGTTGCCAGCAGGACTCACTGTAAAGTAAAAAACCTAAGCTAAACTTTCTCTAAGCAGCTCTTTAGGAGAGCCACCTAGATTGCACCCTTCTCGTTCGGGCACAAAATCTAACTGGAGTCTGGAGGAGGGTCATAGGGGGAGGAGCCAGTGCACACCACCTGATCTGGTAAAAGCTTTACTTTTTTGTGCCCTGTCTCCTGCGGAGCCGCTATTCCCCATGGTCCTTTCAGGAACCCCAGCATCCACTTAGGACGATAGAGAAATTTATTTTTGCACGTCTGATGATTCCCCTATGGAATTCAGCCCAATCATTACAGATTTGCCCTAGACTGTCATACCCCGGTGCTACATAAGGCTTTTGCTGGGAGACCTCTTACTGTTCATCCCACTGTATTAACTGTAACTAGACTATGATCTCTGGTGGGTTGTTTTTTTCTTTTAATAAAAACATATTTTTAACACATTTAAAACATTAGTCATTAACTCTAAATCTAGTATGCGGCTACATAAAGATGAGCTTGAGGTTTAATATGAAAGTGACTGATGCAGTAAAGCGCCATACACACTGGGCGATGGTGACGGGTAATATGAACGATATCGCTCAGAAATGAACGATATATCGTTCATATCGTTTAGTGTGTAGGCACCAATGATGAACGATGCGCATACCCGCGGTTGTTCATTGTTGGTTTCCAGTATTTGTGCAATGCAAAATAATGTGGACGATAACTATCATCATTCCGATCGTTCATCGTCCAAATTGCTGCTGCCGTCGCCCAGTGTGTAGGGCGCTTTAGTGTGAGTGTCAAAATGACCATGTGCTTCTTCCTGCAGCCAGAAATTGGTAGAAAAATGTCTCTTACTGAGTGTGCTCACAAGTACTAGGAAAAAATTCATATATATATATATATATATATATATATATATATATATATATAATCTGCAGGTGATGCAGTAATATACTGGCTGTCGGGATCCTGGCGATCAGGAGACTGCCGCAGGAATCCTGACAGTTGGTGAAATGCAAACGGACGGAATCCCGACAGATGCGGGGCATTACCACTCGGTTGGTGGGTCCACGGGATGCCGCTGTCAGTATAGTGTGTCCCATGCCGGTAACCCGTATGTATTCCATACACACACTGGATATAATCCAAGATTTTAACATATATGGGCCAGTTATGTATTTATATGCTACCATATTCTTTTTTTCCTTGAAATACAAAATCGGCACTCAGGACTGTGAGAAACACAGAATCACACTGAAACGTGTACATCGTTTCCCTGGATTGAGACTAATTCCTCTCTGTGCATGTGGATCCTAGCTGCCAATGTAACGTACGTCTTTGTAGTTGCACTACTTAAAGTAGTCTGCTCATGAATCCGATAACATATTATGTTACAACTTTATTTTGCAAGCAGGTGGACCATAAAAGTTAAGCTCAGAGTGTGCCGTATACAAGGCATAAAACAAATACTTTGAACATAAACCTTGGGCACTGTATGCCTTCAATCAAACCATTGCAATTAATATGAAATTCTAAATACAGAATATAATGCCACATAAATAGCATAACAGCCAAGTCCTGTCTAAGAAGCCATATGTTTTTTCCCATTGTTCAAAAAAAGGAGATGACTTCCCGTCACTTATGTTTCTGATTAGCAAAATGATTTATGCCACAATCACTAAAAATGCCAGCAAGTGAATGAGAAAATGCATAGTGACTGCACCAGATGTGCCCAATAAACAGCAATCCCATTGTAATCTCTGGTACTTAGTTTATATGAAGGTAATGTAAGAAACACTCTTGGATACGGAAAAGTCACTTTTTTTTACATTTGACTATAAATGATATGAAACAAATAGTGTGTTTTATACTTTATGGCATTCATACATTGATAAATTAGGTACAGTTTTGTATCCTGACTTATCTACAAGACAAGCCTGGCTAAGATCATGGGGATTAATTGCTTCAGAGGTGTGAAATGCGGCTTCCCTATTCTTTTCTGCACACTCAGTGAAGAAACAATGATTAATCACTGTTTAACTATTCTCTAGAGGATCTACCAGATTGCCAAACAGGATTTATCCTCATAAATCCAAGAAACGCTGCTTTAGATTTGTCGCCTGCGACTGAAGGAACATGAATTTAAAGCCATACGTTATCAGATTAAAAAACAATGTCAATGCTTTAGTACCAATCCAGGAATACATTGCTCTCTAATCTGCAATTTACAATAGGAATCTATGCCATATAATCCCTAGTGGCCATTCACAGGCCTGAAGGGAAGCAAGGTTGCACCAGTGCTGGTCGCACTGTACATAGTGCAAGGCTTCTTGTTTGGGTTGTTCTCAGGCTTGTGCAACGCAACCTAAATCCTAGAGAAATGTCTGAGCCAGGAACCGGAGGAACAGTGGCAAAATGTAGTAGTCATGTGGGACACAGATACTGTAAGTATGTTGGGTAATTTTTCTTGAAGATAAAATAATTAAAAATCATGGGGTCCCCCCCCCATCTTCTTGGGATCACTCCTGCAGTTCTCTGTGCTCTATTTAAAGCTTCTGAGAAAGAATAGACTCTAGAAAAGACTGAACTCCAAATCAAGAGGCATGCTTGAAAATTAGGCTGAGGCGACCCACAACCAGGCCAGTCACAGAAATATCATTACATAAGTCATTGTATGTGGTAGGCCCATAATCACTTTCAGCTCCAGACGCAGTAGGCCCTTAGTCCAGCACAAGCCAGTAAATCACACAAGGGTTAAAGATCAAGCATCGAAGTGTTGATGTCACCATTTTATGGTTTGTTTTGGCAGATTTATGGAAAAAAAAAACGCTGGAAAATTAATTAAAAACCGCCATTTTCAAAATGGACAATCCAAAAGCGGCCATCCTGATTTTTGACATATGTGTCCTCACACACTGTTGCTCAAGCCGCGGCAAACAGCCCCCATCAGTGCATCAGGTCCCGGAACATCTTTCTCACTGAAAAGCACCTTACTCATATCAATAAAGCAAGTGGGAGTGACAAAACTACTTTGCTAGACTGCATTGATCAATGTGATGTGTGACATTTGTAAATCTGTGTGCGACTGAGTCTGACTCTGTGTACCAAGTGCTTTTTCTCACTCCAAATTCCATGGTGCTTCATCTGTGACTTTGTATTTAAAACAAATTCCTGTGCTGTTAACAAAAGAGGTGCTTCACTCCCCCAAATCTTTGCTCCCGCCTGTGACACGCACAAACATTATTTTTGGGAAGCCTACCGTTCATGGTGGTCTATTAATAAAGCATTAGATAGGAACCCGGAATACTCCACTTTTATTCCCTTGATTGGGAACCCTTGCTTTACCCCACCTTTCGACAATAGTAGATTTCTCCTGTGGAAATCTAAGGGCATTGATCTCATTCGGGACGTATTTGATCCTGGTGGGATTCTTATGTCATTCGGAGACTTAGCCGAGAGGTATGGTGTGTTGGCATTGGATTTCTATATGTGCCTTCAAGTTAGGCACTATGTGCAGTCCTTGCCTGTTCCTCCTGTGCACGAGCGGAGGGGTGACCCTCTATCCCCTCTATTATTGAAGTTACAACACTTTTCCTATAAGGTCTGCTGGTTGTATCAAGACCTGCTCATAAGCAAACCTGATACCCTGTGGTCCCCTATGATCTCTAAATGGTCAAGTGATTGGTCCTGGGCTCCGTCTGTGGATTGCTTCCTCTCCCCCCTGCCTTCTATTTTGAAGGCTCTACACTCTGCCCAGCTCCGGGAGATCCACTTTAAGTATCTCCACAGAGAATTTATAGCCCCCGGGCAGTGCAAAACGAGTTTTATGGTAGGAACTTACCTTTGTTAAAACTCTTTCTGCGAGGTACACTGGGCTCCACAAGGATAGACATCGGGGTGTAGAGTAGGATCTTTATCCGAAGCACCAACAGGCTCAAAAGCTATGACCTTCTTCCCAATATGCATAGCGCCGCCTCCTATATCACCACGCCTCCGTGCACAGGAGCTCAGTTTTGTTAACCAGCCCAATGCAGTAGCAAGTAAAAGAGACGACAACTGCCAGTTGCCACATACACCACACTCTCCCGACAGGAAAAGTGTCAGCGGCTAATGCAATACCAACCCAAAGAAGCTAAGTGCGTCAGGGTGGGCGCCTTGTGGAGCCCAGTGTACCTCGCAGAAAGAGTTTTAACAAAGGTAAGTTCTTACCATAAAACTCGTTTTCTGCTGCGGGGTACACTGGGCTCCACAAGGATAGACATTGGGGATGTCCTAAAGCAGCTCCTTATGGGAGGGGACGCACTGTAGCGGGCACAAGAACCCGGCGCCCAAAGGAAGCATCCTGGGAAGCGGCGGTATTGAAGGCACAGAACCTTATGAATGTGTTCACAGAGGACCACGTAGCCGCCCTGAACAATTGTTCAAGGGTCGCACCACGTTGGGCCGCCCAAGAAGGTCCAACAGACCGAGTAGAATGGGCCTTAATGTGGTCAGGAGCAGAGAGACCAGCCTTCACATAAGCATGTGCAATCACCATTCTAATCCATCTGGCCAGAGTTTGCTTGTGAGCAGGCCAGCCCCGTTTGTGAAACCCAAACACAACAAAAAAGAGAATCAGATTTCCTAATAGGAGCAGTTCTCTTCACATAGATACGGAAAGCCCGTACCACATCCAAAGACCGCTCTTTAGGAGACAGATCAGGATAAACAAGTGCCGGAACAACAATCTCCTGATTAAGGTGGAACGAAGAAACCACCTTAGGTAGATAGCCGGGACGAGTCCTAAGAACCGCCTGGTCACGGTGAAATATCAGATATGGGGAACTACAGGACAAGGCACCCAAATCCGACACTCTTCTAGCTGAAGCAATAGCCAGCAAAAACACCACCTTAAGGGAAAGCCACTTAAGGTCAGTTGACCCAAGAGGTTCAAACGGAGACTCTTGTAACGCCTCCAAAACCACCGACAAGTCCCAAGGAGCCACAGGCGGGACATAGGGAGATTGGATGCGCAACACGCCCTGAGTAAAGGTATGCACATCAGGTAAGGTCGCAATTTTTCTCTGAAACCACACCGACAAGGCAGATATTTGAACCTTGAGGGAGGCCAGACGCAGGCCTAAGTCCAGGCCCTGCTGAAGAAAAGCCAACAACTTGGCTATACTAAACTTGGAAGCGTCATAATCGTTAGATGCGCACCAAACAAAGTAAGAATGCCAGACCCTATAGTAAATCCGAGCAGAAGCCAGTTTCCGGGCCCGCAACATAGTTTGAATGACCACCTCAGAAAACCCTTTGCCCTTAAGACGGAAGCTTCAAGAGCCACGCCGTCAAAGACAGCCGGGCTAGGTCCTGGTAGACACAGGGGCCCTGAGCGAGGAGGTCTGGGCGTTGTGGAAGTAAAATTGGATGCTCTGACGATAGGCCTTGCAGGTCTGAGAACCAGTGCCGTCTGGGCCACGCTGGAGCTATGAGTAGCAGAATTCCTTTTTCTTGCTTTAACTTCCGAATTACGCTGGGCAGGAGTGACACCGGAGGGAACAGGTACGGCAGCCGAAACCTCCACGGTACCGCCAGCGCATCCACGAATGCTGCTGAGGATCCCTTGTCCTTGCTCCGAAGACCGGAACCTTGTGATTGTGTCGAGACGCCATCAGATCTACGTCTGGAAGGCCCCACCTTTCCAGTAGGTGTTGAAACACTTCTGGATGGAGGCCTCACTCGCCGGCATGCACGTCCTGACGACTGAGAAAGTCCACTTCCCAATTCAGGACTCACGGAATGAATATTGCCGATATGGCCGGAAGATGGCGTTCTGCCCACTGTAGAATCCGTGAGACTTACTTCATTGCTAGGCGGCTTCGCGTGCCGCCTTGATGATTTATGTAAGCCACTGTGGTGGCATTATCCGACTGTACTTGAACAGGACGGTTCTGAATTAAATGCTGGGCTAGGTTCAAGGCATTGAAGACCGCCCGCAACTCCAGAATATTGATCGAGAGGAGGGACTCCTCCTTGGTCCACCGCCCCTGAAGGGAGTGTTGCTCCAGCACCGCGCCCCAACCTCTTAGACTGGCATCTGTCGTCAACAGGACCCAGTCGGATATCCAGAACGGACGGCCCCTGCATAGTTGTTGGTCCCGGAGCCACCAGAGCAGCGACAGATGGACCTCCGGAGTCAATGAGATCATTTGAGACCTGATGCGGTGAGGCAGGCCGTCCCATTTGGCTAGAATCAGCCTCTGGAGAGGGCGAGAGTGAAATTGAGCGTACTCCACCATGTCGAATGCTGACACCATAAGGCCCAGCACCTGCATCGCCGAATGTATCGACACTTGCGGACGAGATAGGAAGCAACGAATCCTGTCCTGAAGTTTCAGGACTTTCTCCTGAGACAGGAATAACCGCTGGTTGTGAGTGTCCAATAGTGCTCCCAGATGCACCATGCTCTGAGCAGGGATCAGGGATGACTTCTTCCAGTTGATGAGCCACCCGTGGGCTTTCAGAAACCGGACCGTCACACCTAGATGACGCAGGAGAAGTTCTGGGGAATTTGCCAGGATTAACAAGTCGTCCAAATATGGCAGTATCCTGACCCCTTGACGGCAGAGTACCACCGTCATCACCGCCATGACTTTTGTAAAGACTAGCGGAGCCGTTGTTAAACCAAAAGGTAATGCCCGAAACTGGTAATGGCAGTTGCCAATCGCAAATCTCAGGTATTGCTGATGAGACACTGCTATAAGAATATGCAGGTAAGCATCCTGTATATCCAGGGAGACCATGAAGTCCCCAGGTTCCAAGGCCAGAACTATAGAGCGAAGGGTTTCCATCCGGAACTTGGAAACCTTCACAAACCTGTTCAATGCCTTGAGGTTGAGAATGGGCCGGGAGGACCCATTCGGTTTCGGGACTAGAAACAGCGGAGAATAGTACCCCCGGCCCCTCTGCGCAAGAGGCACCTGTACTACGACTCCTGTATCCAGGAGGGTCTGTACCACCGAATGTACAGTGTTTGCCTTTGTCTTGTCCAACGGGACATCTGTCTGGCAAAATCGATGAGGGGGTCGGTTTTTGAAGGCTATGGCTTAACCTCGAGTGACAACTTCCCGTACCCAGGCATCTGAAGTGGTCTTCAACCATTCCTGGGTATACCCTAGAAGCCAGCCCCCCACCCTGGGATCCCCCAGAGGGAGGCCGTCCCCGTCATGCGGCAGGCTTATTTGTCTTGGAAGCTGGCTGACGGGCCGCCCAGGCTCTTTTGGGCTTAGGCTTAGCAGGTTTGGAAGTGCGGGCCTGCTTGTTGTACGCCTGACCTTTTGCTTTACTTGAAGGACGAAAGGAGCGAAAGGAAGTACCTTTAGCCTTCGACACAGAAGGAGCAGTACTTGGCAGACAGGCAGTTTTGGCAGTAGCCAAGGCAGCCACAATCTTATTTAGATCCTCCCCAGCAATAAATAGTGGCAAACTGCTCTAATCAAGCTGGTAACAATCCCCAGGTGCTGCGGGAGGGGGTTACTCTAGACAAGAAAAACAAAAGGGATTTTTCCCACGCACTCTGCTGGCTGTTAGTAAGAAGAACGATATACTATGTAATAATAGAAAATTTAGAGCTCTTCGTTACATATGTTTTGCAAAAGATATGATAAGCCTCCAGGCCACTTCACGGCTGCTCTATTACTGAAGGTCCCTAACTAAGCCTAAATCCAGGGCTTGGACCCCACAAAGTCGGCTCAGGCCCGACCACCCTAGGGTAGACCACCAATGAAATACTAGATCCTCCCCAAACAGAATATCTCCCTTAAAAGGGAGTACCTCCAGGGTTTTTCTAGAGTCCAGATCCACAGACCAGGATCTCAGCCACAATATCCGGCGAGCCAGGACTGACGTAGTAGAGGCCTTGGCTGCCAGGATACCGGCATCAGAAGCCGCCTCTTTAATATAACGAGAAGCTGTGACAATATAAGACAAGCATTGTCTAGCATGGTCAGAAGAGATTTCAGCATCTAACTCCAAGGCCCATGCTTCAATGGCCTCTGCAGCCCAAGTAGCTGCAATAGTGGGCCTTTGTACAGCACCCGTGAGGGTGTAAATCGCTTTCAGACAACCCCCCACACATTTATCCGTAGGCTCTTTTAGAGACGTGACGGTGGTGACCGGTAGAGCTGAGGAAACCACCATCCTAGCCACATGTGAGTCCACTGGAGGAGGCGTTTCCCAATTCTTAGACAGCTCCGGCGCGAGGGGATAGCGAGCCAGCATCTTCTTTTGAGGCACAAACTTCGTCCCCGGTTTTCCCAGGGTTCCTGACGTATATCAATTAGGTGGTCAGAGTGAGGTAAAACTTGTTTAATCACCTTCTGACGCTTGAACCTATCTGGTTTCTTAGGAGGAACGGATGGCTCGGGATCATCAATAATCTGTAAAATTAACTTAATAGCCTCCAAAAGATCAGGAACATCCACATGTGAACCACCCTCCCCATCAGCCGTATCTGAGTCAGAACCTGTGGGGTGAGTGTAAGTGCCATCTTCATCCAACGAGGTTGTCAGTGACAGCAGTGGATTGTGAGGAGACAAGCGCTCGCTTAGAGGACCCCTTGGACGTAGGCGAGCGACGGTCAGACTTTTTAGTAGTCAGGGACTGGTTCAACTTCTTTATTTGAGCAGATAAATCGTCCGCCCACGGCGGGTTAGCTGCAGGGACCACAAACGGTTGCACCGGCATTGGGGGTCCCATAGGAGGTGTTAGTTTATGAACTAGCGTATGCAGAAGCGTGGAAAACGTGGCCCACGGCTGGTCATTATTTGCCCCCATTGCCACCGTCCCACTGGGGGGCAAGGAGCCCCCCAGAACCAGAGCCCAAAGCTGCTATATTCTCCTCATAGGTATCTGCGGCTTCAGCAACACCGGCAGTGTGTTCAGCCCCAGAACCGTTACCCTCAGAAGCAGACATGATATAACTTGCAGTATCAGGTAACACAGTACAATTTGTCAGCAGCACAATACCTCTAGCCCAAACCCCTGCGCAGTGTAGTCAGCACCAGCAGAGATAAAGGAGAGATATGGTGACTAAATCACAGAGAAAAAATAAGAATTTACTTACCGATAATTCTATTTCTCGTAGTCCGTAGTGGATGCTGGGGACTCCGTAAGGACCATGGGGATTAGCGGCTCCGCAGGAGACTGGGCACAAAAGTAAAGCTTTAGAACTACCTGATGTGCACTGGCTCCTCCCCCTATGACCCTCCTCCAAGCCTCAGTTAGGATACTGTGCCCGGACGAGCGTACACAATAAGGAAGGATTTTGAATCCCGGGTAAGACTCATACCAGCCACACCAATCACACCATATAACTTGTGATCTAAACCCAGTTAACAGCATGATAACAGAGGAGCCTCTAGAAAAGATGGCTCACTACATCAATAACCCGATTTTTTGGTAACAATAACTATGTACCAGTATTGCAGACAATCCGCACTTGGGATGGGCGCCCAGCATCCACTACGGACTACGAGAAATAGAATTATCGGTAAGTAAATTCTTATTTTCTCTAACGTCCTAAGTGGATGCTGGTGACTCCGTAAGGACCATGGGGATTATACCAAAGCTCCCAAACGGGCGGGAGAGTGCAGATGACTCTGCAGCACCAAATGAGAGAACTCCCGGTCCTCCTCAGCCAGGGTATCAAATTTGTAGAATTTTACAAACGTATTTGCTCCTGACCAAGTAGCTGCTCGGCAAAGTTGTAAAGCCGAGACCCCTCGGGCAGCCGCCCAAGATGAGCCCACCTTCCTTGTGGAATGGGCTTTTACAGATTTTGGCTGTGGCAGGCCTGCCACAGAATGTGCAAGCTGAATTGTACTACAAATCCAACGAGCAATAGTCTGCTTAGAAGCAGGAGCACCCAGCTTGTTGGGTGCATACAGAATAAACAGCGAGTCAGATTTTCTGACTCCAGCCGTCCTGGAAACCTATATTTCCAGGGCTCTGACAACGTCTAGCAACTTGGAGTCCTCCAAGTCCCTATTAGCCGCAGGCACCACAATAGGTTGATTCAGGTGAAACGCTGAAAACCACCTTAGGGAGAAACTGAGGACAAGTCCTCAATTCCGCCCTGTCCGAATGGAAAATCAGATGAGGGCTTTTACAGGATAAAGCCGCCAATTCTGACACGCACCTGGCCCAGGCCAGGGCCATCAGCATGACCACTTTCCATGTGAGATATTTTAACTCCACATATTTAAGTGGTTCAAACCATGTGACTTTTGGAACCCAAAAACTACATTTAGATCCCAAGGTGCCACTGGAGGCACAAAAGGAGGCTGTATATACAGTACCCCTTTCACAAACGTCTGAACTTCAGGGACTGAAGCTAGTTCTTTTTGGAAGAAAATTGACAGGGACGAAATTTGAACCTTAATGGACCCCCATTTCAGGCCCATAGACACTCCTGTTTGCAGGAAATGTAGGAATCGACCTAGTTGAAAATTCCTCCGTCGGGGCCTTACTGGCCTCGCACCACGCAACATATTTTCGCCAAATGCGGTGATAATGTTTTGCGGTTATATCTTTCCTGGCTTTGATCAGGATAGGGATGACTTCATCCGGAATGCCTTTTTCCTTCAGGATCCGGCGTTCAACCACCCTGCCGTTAAACGCAGCCGCGGTAAGTCTTGGAACAGACAGGGTCCTTGCTGGAGCAGGTCCCTTCTTAGAGGTAGAGGCCACGGATCCTCCGTGAGCATCTCTTGAAGTTCCGGTTACCAAGTCCTTCTTGGCCAATCCGGAGCCACGAATATAGTGCTTACTCCTCTCCATCTTATAATTCTCAGTACCTTGGTTATGAGAGGCAGAGGAGGGAACACATACACTGACTGGTACACCCACTGTGTTACCAGAGCGTCTACAGCTATTGCCTGAGGGTCCCTTGACCTGGCGCAATACTTGTCGAGTTTTATAAACATGTGGAAGACTTCTGGGTGAAGTCCCCACTCTCCCGGGTGGAGGTCGTGCTGAGGAAGTCTGCTTCCCAGTTGTCCACTCCCGGAATGAATACTGCTGACAGTGCTATCACATGATTTTCCGCCCAGCGAAGAATCCTTGCAGCTTCTGCCATTGCCCTTCTGCTTCTTGTGTCACCCTGTCTGTTTACGTGGGTGACTGCCGTGATGTTGTCCGAATGGATCAACTCTGGGTGACCTTGAAGCAGAGGTCTTGCTGAGCTTAGAGCATTGTAAATGGCCCTTAGCTTCAGGATATTTATGTGAAGTGATGTCTCCAGGCTTGACCATAAGCTCTGGAAATTCCTTCCCTGTGTGACTGCTCCCCAGCCTCGCAGGCTGGCATCCGTGGTCACCAGGACCCAGTCCTGAATGTGCGGCCCTCTAGAAGATGAGCACTCTGCAACCACCACAGGAGAGACACCCTTGTGCTTGGTGACAGGGTTATCCGCTGATGCATCTGAAGATGCGAGCCGGACCATTTGTCCAGCAGGTCCCACTGGAAAGTTCTTGCGTGGAATCTGCCGCATGGGATTGCTTCATAGGAAGCCACCATTTTTTCCAGAACCATCTCATTGATGTACTGAGACTTGGCTCGGTTATAGGAGGTTCCCGACTAGCTCGGATAACTCCCTGACTTTCTCCTCCGGGAGAAACACCTTTTTCTGAACTGTGTCCAGGATCATCCCTAAGAACAGAAGACGAGTCGTCGGAATCTTTTAGCTGCGATTTTGGAATATTGAGAATCCAATTGTGCTGCCGCAACACTACCTGAGATAGTGCTACACCGACCTCCAACTGTTCCCTGGATCTTACCCTTATCAGGGAATCGTCCAAGTAAGGGATAACTAAAATTCCCTTCCTTTGAAGGAGTATCATCATTTCGGCCATTACCTTGGTAAAGACCCGGGGTGCCGTGGACCATCCCTACGGCAGCGTCTGAAACTGATAGTGACAGTTCTGTACCATAAACCTGAGGTACCCTTGGTGAGAAGGGTAAATTGGGACATGAATGTAAGCATCCTTGATGTACCGAGACATCATGTAGTCCTCTTCTTCCAGGTTCGCAATCACTGCTCTGAGTGACTCAATCTTGAATTTGAACCTCTGTATGTAAGTGTTCAAAGATTTTAGATTTAGAATCGGTCTCACCGAACCGTCCGGCTTCGGTACCACAACAGTGTGGAATAATACCCCGTTCCCTGTTGCAGGAGGGGTACCTTGATTATCACCTGCTGGGAATACAGCTTGTGAATGGCTTCCAAAACTGTCTCCCTGTCAGAAGGAGACATCGGTAAAGCCGACTTTAGGAAACGGCGAGGGGGAGACGTCTCGAATTCCAATTTGTACCCCTGAGATATCACCTGAAGGATCCAGGGGTCTACTTGCGAGTGAGCCCACTGCGCGCTGAAATTCATTGAGACGGGCCCCCACCGTGCCTGATTCTGCTTGTAAAGCCCCCAGCGTCATACTGAGGGCTTGGCAGAGGCGGGAGAGGTTTTCTGTTCCTGGGAACTGGCTGATTTCTGCAGCCTTTTTCCTCTCCCTGTGTCACGGGCAGAAATGAGGAACCTTTTGCCCGCTTGCCCACGAAAAGACTGCGCCTGATAATACGGCGTCTTCTCATGTTGAGAGGCGACCTGGGGTACAAACGTGGATTTCCCAGCTGTTGCCGTGGCCACCAGGTCTGAAAGACCGACCCCAAATAACTCCTCCCCTTAATAAGGCAATACTTCCAAATGCCGTTTGGAATCCGCATCACCTGACCACTGTCGTGTCCATAACCCTCTACTGGTAGAAATGGACAACGCACTTAGACTTGATGCCAGTCGGCAAATATTCCGCTGTGCATCACGCATATATAGAAATGCATCTTTCAAATGCTCTATAGGCAATAATTATCAATATTTTCAGTCAGGGAATCCGACCACGCCAACCCAGCACTGCACATCCAGGCTGAGGCGATTGCTGGTCGCAGTATAACACCAGTATGTGTGTAAATACATTTTATGATACCCTCCTGCTTTCTATCAGCAGGATCCTTAAGGGCGGCCATCTCAGGAGAGGGTAGAGCCCTTGTTCTTACAAGCGTGTGAGCGCTTTATCCACCCTAGGGGGTGTTTCCCAACGCACCCTAACCTCTGGCGGGAAAGGATATAATGCCAATAACATTTTAGAAATTATCGGTTGTTATCGGGGGAAAACCACGCATCATCACACACCTCATTTAATTTCTCAGATTCAGGAAAACTACAGGTAGTTTTTCCTCACCGAACATAATACCCCTTTTTGGTGGTACTCGTATTATCAGAAATGCGTAAAACATTTTTCATTGCCTCAATCATGTAACGTGTGGCCCTACTGGAAGTCACATTTGTCTCTTCACCGTCGACACTGGAGTCAGTATCCGTGTCGGCGTCTATATCTGCCATCTGAGGTAACGGGCGCTTTAGAGCCCCTGACGGCCTATGAGACGTCTGGACAGGCACAAGCTGAGTAGCCGGCTGTCTCATGTCAACCACTGTCTTTTATACAGAGCTGACACTGTTACGTAATTCCTTCCAACAGTTCATCCACTCAGGTGTCGACCCCCTAGGGGGTGACATCACTATTACAGGCAATCTGCTCCGTCTCCACATCATTTTTCTCCTCATACATGTCGACACAAACGTACCGACATACAGCACACACACAGGGAATGCTCTGATAGAGGACAGGACCCCACTAGCCCTTTGGGGAGACAGAGGGAGAGTTTGCCAGCACACACCAGAGCGCTATATATATACAGGGATAACCTTATATAAGTGTTTTTCCCCTTATAGCTGCTGTATCTTTTATACTGCGCGTAATTAGTGCCCCCCTTCTCTTTTTTTAACCCTTTCTGTAGTGTAGTGACTGCAGGGGAGAGCTAGGGAGCTTCCCTCCAACGGAGCTGTGAGGGAAAATGGCGCCAGTGTGCTGAGGAGATAGGCTCCGCCCCCTTATCGGCGGCCTTATCTCCCGTTTTTCTATGTATTTTGGCAGGGGTTAAATTCATCCATATAGCCCAGGAGCTATATGTGATGCATTTTTTGCCATCCAAGGTGTTTTTTATTGCGTCTCAGGGCGCCCCCCCCCCAGCGCCCTGCACCCTCAGTGACCGGAGTGTGAAGTGTGCTGAGAGCAATGGCGCACAGCTGCAGTGCTGTGCGCTACCTTGTTGAAGACAGGACGTCTTCTGCCGCCGATTTTCCGGACCTCTTCTGTCTTCTGGCTCTGTAAGGGGGCCGGCGGCGCGGCTCTGGGACCCATCCATGGCTGGGCCTGTGATCGTCCCTCTGGAGCTAATGTCCAGTAGCCTAAGAAGCCCAATCCACTCTGCACGCAGGTGAGTTCGCTACTTCTCCCCTTAGTCCCTCGATGCAGTGAGCCTGTTGCCAGCAGGTCTCACTGAAAATAAAAAACCTAAAACTAAACTTTTCACTAAGCAGCTCAGGAGAGCCACCTAGTGTGCACCCTTCTCGTTCGGGCACAAAAATCTAACTGAGGCTTGGAGGAGGGTCATAGGGGGAGGAGCCAGTGCACATCAGGTAGTTCTAAAGCTTTACTTTTGTGCCCAGTCTCCTGCGGAGCCGCTAATCCCCATGGTCCTTACGGAGTCCCCAGCATCCACTTAGGACGTTAGAGAAATATGTAATACAGTATATCTTTGTGAAAATCCTATATTAGATAAAACCTGACGCACCAAGCCCCCTCAGGTTATAGAATATAGGGATAGCAGGTTGAGTGAAAGACACGAAATGGACACCACTCAGCTATCAAATGCACACACAAATAGTCACAGTCTGTACAATGCAGAGGTTATTAATAACAATAATACTGCACTGGACTAGCTTACACAGTTATATAACAAATGATATAACAGTACACAGTAAGAACTGGATGTATATCACAGGGTAATTGTACTAGGAAACCCTGACTAAGTGCACTCTTTCTTAACTAACACTGACTAAAAAAGGCAGGTAGAATACTTAAGTGTCTTGTAAAGTCACAGCACTGACAACCAGGCGGCTTTACATAGGAGGATTTGCCCAATCATTCTCAGGAACAGTGAGCTGAGGGATAATGGCGCCACAGACACTGACAGGGAGTGAGTGAGAGACAGATATGCAGCTCCAGGGCGGGAACATTTGTGGGAAATGGCGCTCTGGGGGAGGGGCTCCAGGTCTAAGCCTAATCCCCTCTGCTGGCAAAACCACCGGGTACTGCGGGCTACTTGTAAAAAGGTTTAGAGAGAAAACCTGACCTGCACCCATGCTCTGGTGATCTAGTGGGATCGCCTGTACCGCCACAGTGTCCACCGCCAGCGCGCGCGGCCCGCCTCCCACCGGCCACGGCGAATCGCGATAAAGTGCAGGACCCGCGAGCGGGACCCACTTACCTCGTCCCAAAGTGCGGCCGCGCGATCCCGGAGAGCCCCTGCCGTGTGTGACTAACTTGGAAGAAAACCGGAGCCTCCTGCTGTAGGTACAGGCAACCAGGGCACGGGAGTGTACAGCGCCGCTGGGGGAGAGATGGAGCTGACATCCAACACAATCTGTGCCTCTGCTGCAGCCCTTGTAGTCTTCTTTTTTCCTCAGAAAAAGCTTTTTCTAGAGCTGATGTGAGCAGCTCTTCCTGTTACATGCTTGCACTGCAAGCACCAACTACAAACTGAGGTCCTGTGCACGTAGGCGGGGTGATATAGGAGGCGGCGCTATGCATCTTGGGAAGAAGGTCAAAGCTTTTGAGCCTGTTGGTGCTTCGGATCAAGATCCTACTCTACACCTCAATGTCTATCCTTGTGGAGCCCAGTGTACCCCGCAGCAGAAATATATGGTTTCTGAAGAAACAGGACACTGTACTAAATGTAAAGCGCCCAATGCTCTTTTTATACACAACTTCTGGCACTGCCTGAAGGTACGACGGTTTTGGCATAAAGTGTTGTGGTACTTAAAGTCTACCTTTCCAATCTCCCTCCCTATGGACCCAGCAGCAATCCTTGGCCTTAACACTACAGCCTGGTGTCTTCCACCGTCACAGGCCCATTACATCCCCTTTTTGTACGTTTTGTTGACCCTTGGGAAGAAACTGATTCTGAACCACTGGATATTTCGGACCTCTCCCTCCTTAGAAAACCTTAAATCCATTCTTACTGTTACATTATATCTTGAGCATCAGTCCACTCTCCCTGACCTTGATCGGAACGCTCTTCGTTTTTACAGAAAATGGGGTCCTTATATAGAATCCCTTCCCCCCCCTCTCAACAACAGCATGTACTAAAATTATTTGACTCACTCAGCTGGGATTCTTACCGCAAACTATGTATCCCTATTTAGTGATAGTGTTTATCCGTAATCTCAGGTGACCCTGTCTGTATAGTATGATGCTTCCAAATATTTGGAACAGTTTCTACAGCCCCTGACTGGTTTGAAAATGATCCTTGTAGGACGTTTGCAGCCCCCTCCCCTCCCCACCCCACCCCAACTCCCATGGCCTCTACTTCGTACCCTTGTCTGTGTCGTCTTTTTTCTTCCCTTTCTCTTTTCTATCTTGTATTTCAATTGCATATTAATGGTTTATGTATATGTTTCTTTTGATATGTTTGCTGGGTATTGCAACTACGCTGCTACATGCTGTAGTATGCCGTTATATACTGTTCCTTTGGCATGTCTGTTTTGGAGCTTTGATGGCATGGCTCTTAACATTTTGTTGCATTGCCTATACCATGTCACTGTGTTGCATTGCCCATATCCCTGCCTTTTGCCTTATGTATGTAATTGTTTTGTATTTTGTACTGTTTTCTCCTTTCTTTTCTTATATAAGAAAAAATCCAATAAAAATATTTTTTTAAAAACAAAAGAGTTGCATGTGACAGATGAGACAGCCTGCGTTGCAGTATTCTTGCCTGTAAGAAGAAAAAAAACAACCTTTGTGACCTGTCCTCTAGGCCTGAACAAACCTTGGGATAGATAGCATGGCTAATGTTAAGTAGCACCTGATACCCCTGGCTGGTGGGTTCCAGGGTATGAAAACTGTAAATGTGGGTTCTCTTTAGCTAAATAAAACTAATGTGTGCCAAACTAGCTGACACTTAAGCTGCCCCCGCCGGGGGGTGACAGCCATATTTGAGGTGAGGTGGTGTGGCACCATGATCAAGTCACTGCTGTGATTCCTGTTATTATAAAACGGTGCAGGACACAAAGACATAATTCAATGCAAATCACATCTCAAGCCGTCTGCACCACCCATATCACTCAGGAAGTGGGATGCAGCAAGCTTAGCCTACTCTTCCGGAGTCTGGGAAAGTCACCTGAAATTTGGGGGTCTCCCACAAACTGGGCCTGATTCAGATGCAGTAGCAATGCCGATGCAGCAGCAATCCTTTTCAGTGACGGAACTGTAGCAGCTGCCAATAAGTGAACAGAGACGCCCATAGAAGCCATCACAAAAATCTCAAAGACTGCTTACTCTGTCACTACCACGACGCAGATGCTATTAACACTGACTCTCTGAATGCCTTCATGCCTGCGGAAGCTGCAACACTGGCATCATGTTTTATGCATATGAGATCGCAGTCGCACACCGAGACACTCCCTAAAATGGTCAAGACATGCCTGCTATTTTGCAGACCCTCCCCATTACCTCTCCCAAACGGCTCCTCCCTGTTCCTCACCCTGCGACTTATTCCTCGCTGTGAGCGGCGTAGCCAAGGTACCTGGTCGCGTGCGGACTGCAACCACAATGCATGTGCAGTCTGCCGATAATTGCTCAGTTGCAACACCATGAAAGTTGCGACCGCATCTGAATAAGGCCCTTTCTGGAAGAGTTGGTAAATATGATATGTACTACCTTAGTACATTAATAAAGGTAATGTATGCCTCCTTTCTAGAAATACTTTGTGTCCCTTCCTCTGTGCTCCAGCTATGATGTTATGCCACTGCCCTGCTCCACTCACCTCCTCTCTGACGCCTCTCATATCCTATCCTTCACTCCTATCCTTACTGTACATCCCCCTCCTCACCATGCTACTCTGCTGTGCGCTCCCTTCTATACTGCACAGAGAGATACAAAGAAGTATAAACACATTTCTTCGCTGAGCATGGCTGATTGAGCTAATATATGCCTGACCGGTGCACAGCATTTTGGGTTGTCAATAGGTCTATTAAGACCCTTCAAACAGAATACTTTTTACAGAGGTTTGGCCAAATACCCGTGTCTCATGTATGTCTGACAGGCACCAACTGCTATTGACAAGGATTTTTCCCAGGACTTTCATTCCAGGTAAACAACCCGAGTTAAGTCAGAATGGTATGACCCAAGATTTTACTCCCAGGTCACACCTAGAAGCCTCTGATTGGCTGGTCAGGGCTGCTTGAAGGGGGGCAGTCCATGCTGCAGTGTGTAAAAGCAGCCGGCTCACCCTAGCTGCAGCGAAGCTGCCCGTTTTGTTGAGGGCCGTAGAAGGAGTGTGTATGAGTGTGTCGTGTGTGTGTGTGTGTGTGTGTGTGTATATATATATATATATATATACAGAGAGAGAGAGAGAGAGATGAGTGTGACATGTGTGTGTATGACACGTATGTGTGTATGGGTGTGATGTGTGTGTGTGTGTGTATAGGACATGTATGTACGTGTGTGTGTATATATATGAGTGTGACATGAGAGCAGCCTGGCTTCCCTGGTTTGTAGACTGCCAGGGCTGACCTGGTTTATATCTGATAGGGGTTGAGCTGGGATTTTTACTCGTCTCGTGTAGTGTGAAAGGAGTAAAATAATGCGTTGATACCTTGAAACCGTGTGTAGGGGTTTCTGAGCAGCAGCAGGTGGCGGAACAATATGGGGACAGGCCCACCTAATTTGGGAGAAGTAGCATGTTAAGGAAAGGAATTAAGAAATTAATTCTTATTGTAAAATAAACTATACTTGCCGACTTTCTGGCCGGTGGCATCCAGGCTGGCACAGTGGGGACATCAGGGGGGTGGAGTGGCATAGGTGGGGGCTTCATGGGGAGTAATGGTGTGATCACATCATTATGGCCCCGCCCCGTTATACAATGCACTGTAAAGTGGGAGTGAGGCTAGGATTATGTGATTCAGCAAGAAACACAGCATCTGCAATCTGGATTGCCTACTTTACTTAGGTAGCGGGTGGCGCTGGGTGGACACCAAAGCCGTAACAAGGTGTGTGCTGATGGTGCCTTGCCCACAGCGCAAATGCACTGAGGGCGCACCATCGCGCATCACACCCGCTAGCTCCGAGCCCAGACAGCTGAAGGCGGCACCGCCTGTGTCCCGCTGACGGCAGCGCAGCCTGCGTCCTGCTGAAGTCACCGCCGCCCGCCCGTGTCCCTCTGAAGCCGCCACCGCCCGCCTGCCTAGACACAATTGTGTCCCGCTGTCGCTGAAGCCGCCGGCCGACCGCCCACGCAACTTCCTCTGAAGCCGCCGCCGCCCGCCCGCCTGTGTCCAGCTGAACCCGCTGCTGCTGCGGCTGAGTGGCGTCTGTGTGACAGGGACGCTGCTCTCTTTGGCCCAGCGGCAGCCCGGCCCCCCTCCCCTGCAATTTGGAACTTGGAAGAGCCTGTGCTGCTGTCTGACCTGTCTGTCTGGTTAGTAAATGCAGGGGCGAACGCAGGATTTACTGGGGGTGGGGGAGTTGCCGTAATGTGTAAAAAAAGGGGGACTGTCTGCCGTAATGTGTAAAAAGGGGGACGATGTCTGCCGTAATGTGTAAAAAGGGGGACGATGTCTGCCGTAATGTGTAAAAAGGGGGACTGTCTGCCGTAATGTGTAAAAAGGGGGACGATGTCTGCCGTAATGTGCAAAAAGGGGGACAATGTCTGCCGTAATGTGTAAAAAGGGGGACGCTGTCTGCCGCAATGTGTAAAAAGGGGACGCTGTCTGCCGCAATGTGTAAAAAGGGGACGCTGTCTGCCGTAATGTGTAAAAAGGGGGACAATGTCTGCCGTAATGTGTAAAAAGGGGGACGCTGTCTGCCGTAATGTGTAAAAAGGGGGACGCTGTCTGCCGTAATATGTAAAAAGGGGGACTGTCTGCTGTAATGTGTAAAAGGGGCTCTACCTGGTGTAGTGGCGCTACTGTGCAGCGTAATTTGAATAATGGAGACTACTGTGCACCATAGTATGAATTGGTATTATTTTGTGGCCACGCCCCTTCCCCATGAAGCCACACCCCTATATATTTTTCACGCGCCTACGGCGCACACTGCCCCTATCTTGCATGGGGGGGGGGGCACCAATGTCGTTTCTTGCACACAGCACTAAAATGCCTAGTTACGGCACTGGTGGACACCAGGAGGCTCCGGGATACTTGACTACTCTTCCAGGCGGCCAGGAGTGCCACCTGAGATTCGAGAGCCTCCTGGCTGTACCAGGATAGAAAGAAAGTATGATGCAAATAAGATTTTTTAATGTAACTAAAATGATAATTTTGGAAATTGCGACACAGAATGGAATGAAATATATAAACTTAGAATTAAATAATTAAGGCTAAATTCTAAATACACTGCTCAAAAAAAATAAAGGGAACACTTAAACAACACAATGTAACTCCAAGTCAATCACACTTCTGTGAAATCAAACTGTCCACTTAGGAAGCAACACTGATTGACAATCAATTTCACATGCTGTTGTGCAAATGGAATAGACAACAGGTGGAAATTATAGGCAATTAGCAAGACACCCCCAATAAAGAAGTTGTTCTGCAGGTGGTGACCACAGACCACTTCTCAGCTCCTATGCTTTCTGGCTGATGTTTTGGTCACTTTTGAAAGCTGGCGGTGCTTTCACTCTAGTGGTAGCATGAGACGGAGTCTACAACCCACACAAGTGGCTCAGGTAGTGCAGCTCATCCAGGATGGCACATCAATGCGAGCTGTGGCAAGAAGGTTTGCTGTGTCTGTCAGCGTAGTGTCCAGAGCATGGAGGCGCTACCAGGAGACAGGCCAGTACATTAGGAGACGTGGAGGAGGCCGTAGGAGGGCAACAACCCAGCAGCAGGACCGCTACCTCCGCCTTTGTGCAAGGAGGAACAGGAGGAGCACTGCCAGAGCCCTGCAAAATGACCTCCAGCAAGCCATAAATGTGCATGTGTCTACTCAAACGATCAGAAACAGACTCCATGAGGGTGGTATGAGGGCCCGACATCCACAGGTGGGGGTTGTGCTTACAGCCCAACACCGTGCAGGACGTTTGGCATTTGCCAGAGAACACCAAGATTGGCAAATTCACCACTGGCGCCCTGTGCTCTTCACAGATGAAAGCAGGTTCTCACTGAGCACATGTGACAGACGTGACAGAGTCTGGAGACGCCAAGGAGAACGTTCTGCTGCCTGCAACATCCTCCAGCATGACCGGTTTGGCAGTGGGCCAGTAATGGTGTGGGGTGGCATCTCTTTGGGGGGCCGCACAGCCCTTCATGTGCTCGCCAGAGGTAGCCTGACTGCCATTAGGTACCGAGATGAGATCCTCAGACCCCTTGTGAGACCATATGCTGGTGTGGTTGGCCCTGGGTTCCTCCTAATGCAAGACAATGCTAGACCTCATGTGGCTGGAGTGTGTCAGCAGTTCCTGCAAGATGAAAGCATTGATGCTATGGACTGGCCCGCCCGTTCCCCAGACCTGAATCCAATTGAGCACATCTGGGACATCATGTCTCGCTCCATCCACCAACATTGCACCACAGACTGTCTAGGAGTTGGCAGATGCTTTAGTCCAGGTCTGGGAGGAGATCCCTCAGGAGACCATCCGCCACCTCATCAGGAGCATGCCCAAGCATTGTAGGGAGGTCATACAGGCACGTGGAGGCCACACACACTACTGAGCCTCATTTTGACTTGTTTTAAGGACATTACATCAAAGTTGGATCAGCCTGTAGTGTGTTTTTCCACTTTAATTTTGAGTGTGACTCCAAATCCAGACCTCCATGGGTTAATAAATTTGATTTCCATTGATAATTTTTATGTGATTTTGTTGTCAGCACATTCAACTATGTAAAGAACAAAGCATTTAATAAGAATATTTCATTCATTCAGATCTAGGATGTGTTGTTTAAGTGTTCCCTTTATTTTTTGAGCAGTGTATAATTGGACCATACGAAGTTACTTACATTTTGATTAATTTTGAGTATTGTATTACATGATTTCGTGAATTTAGGGAACAGAAATTTTGGAAAAGAAAAGCCCGAAAAAGGGGTTATTTAGAAACATGTCAGCAGTTTATCAGAACAGAACATATTATATAGAAATAAGTGAAATTTTCCTGCAAAATATGCCACATTTATCCTTAAGTGTCTGAAGTCTACAGGATAACAATGTAACCATCATCTTCCCTGTTCTATTCATTCCTAAAAAATGGCATTTTACAAAAACAATGCGGAACGCCATTCTGTGGAAGAAAAATTAGAACTTAAAGACAGTATCGACGCAACGTCACACCTCCGACAAGTGGCCTCTTCCTCTGTGAAAATCAAATTTCATGAAATATCAATGCAATTAAGCTCATCATTATCTGAGATAAAGTTGTGAACATGAAGGATTTTTCTTCTGTATACATCATGTGTAATAATGCTGGCCACACATGGGAAGATCTGGTGATCCACTCTGAACATAAAGGCATCAAATCTGAGTTCAGTTGAGCCACACATGTGGAGAGTAAAATTGTACAGATCTATTTATTTAGTGTGCAGACTGTAGATTGGAATCACCCTTCAAGGTGGTAGACCACAGACATTGCTATTCTGCTGATGTTAACAGCTAGCATTCACAAGTATACAGTATATTAGGAGAATCAGTATATAAAATTTTTAAGAAAGATTGAAAAAAAACCAATCATAATGATACTGTATAAAATGTGGTATATGTTGTCTATAAAAAGAAGACAAAGCTAAACAAAAACACAACATCATGGAAAATCTACACTTCATATAAAGACAATAAAAAAAAAACTTTGTTCCATAACTTTACAGGGTACCACAAATAAGTTATAGGTTCAGAAATGAAGCCATGAGTACTGCTCACGTTTCACCATGATTTACAGAAAGCAGCAGCTCGTTTTAATAAAAACATCCCAAAACATAAAATTGATTGAACCAACTGCTGTGCTGGGCATACACAACAGCTGATCAAAATCATTCAAGATTTTTATTCCTGTACTATTTCTTTCCTATGAGCATATAAAGGGTTTGTGCTCTTATACAGCCTAGTAGATTGATTCATGATTCTTCCAATGTGATATATAAGAAATAATAACAGTATAATGATGGGCATTACACTCCTTTTGAGGGCACGTATTACAGGAACAATCCATAGGAGATAGTGCTAAATAATGTCTAGGGCCCTGATAATGATGTTCAGCAACTAATTCTGCACATTTATGGTAGTTTTGTTTTCTCAACAAAACTAACTCATTCTACACTGCACCAGAAACCTACACATACTCTGACATTACACAGGAAAAATAAAGAAAAATTGGGCGCAAGGTTTAGCGAGGTAAAAAACCTTTGTACCTCGTGTCCAATTTTGGATTACTGCGGGAATGCATACTCCCGATACCCTTGTTATCCAATTAAAAGAAATGGTTGCAGGGTTTTCATTGCTGGAAACCCTGTGGAGCATGAATTAAAAAAAATAAGAATTTACTCACCGGTAATTCTATTTCTCATAGTCCGTAGTGGATGCTGGGGACTCCGTAAGGACCATGGGGATTAGCGGCTCCGCAGGAGACTGGGCACAACTATAAAGAAAGCTTTTAGACTACTGGTGTGCACTGGCTCCTCCCACTAAGACCCTCCTCCAGACCTCAGTTAGGATACTGTGCCCGGAAGAGCTGACACAATAAAGGAAGGATTTTGAATCCCGGGTAAGACTCATACCAGCCACACCGTATAACACGTGATACAATACCCAGTTAACAGTATGATAACAACTGAGCCTCTCAATAGATGGCTCAACAATAACCCTTTAGTTAAGCAATAACTATATACAAGTATTGCAGACAATCCGCACTTGGGATGGGCGCCCAGCATCCACTACGGACTATGAGAAATAGAATTACCGGTGAGTAAATTCTTATTTTCTCTAACGTCCTAAGTGGATGCTGGGGACTCCGTAAGGACCATGGGGATTATACCAAAGCTCCCAAACGGGCGGGAGAGTGCGGATGACTCTGCAGCACCGAATGAGAGAACTCAAGGTCCTCCTCAGCCAGGGTATCAAATTTGTAGAATTTTGCAAACGTGTTTGCCCCTGACCAAGTTGCAGCTCAGCAAAGTTGAAGAGCCGAGACCCCTCGGGCAGCCGCCCAAGAAGAGCCCACTTTCCTCGTGGAATGGGCTTTTACTGATTTAGGATGCGGCAGTCCAGCCGCAGAATGTGCAAGCTGAATCGTACTACAGATCCAGCGAGCAATAGTCTGCTTTGAAGCAGGTGCACCCAACTTGTTGGGCGCATACAGGATAAAGAGCGAGTCAGTCTTTCTGACTCCAGCTGTCCTGGAAACATAAATTTTCAGGGCCCTGACTACATCCAACAACTTGGAAGCCTCCAAGTCATTTGTAGCCGCAGGCACCACGATAGGTTGGTTCAATGAAAAGCTGATACCACTTTGGGGAGAAACTGGGGACGAGTCCTCAATTCTGCCCTATCCATATGGAAAATCAGATAAGGGCTTTTACATGACAAAGCTGCCAATTCTGAAACACGCCTGGCCGAAGCCAAAGCCAATAACATGACCACTTTCCACGTGAGATATTTCAAATCCACGGTTTTCAGTGGCTCAAACCAATCTGACTTTAGGAAATCCAACACCACGTTGAGATCCCAAGGTGCCACTGGAGGCACAAAAGGGGGCTGAATATGCAGCACTCCCTTAACAAAAGTCTGAACTTCAGGTAGTCAAGCCAATTCTCTCTGGAAGAAAATCGATAGAGCCGAAATCTGGACCTTAATGGAACCCAATTTTAGGCCCATAGTCACCCCTGACTGTAGGAAGTGCAGGAACCGGCCCAGCTGAAATTCTTCCATTGGGGCCTTCCTGGCCTTACACCACGCAACATATTTTCGCCATATGCGGTGATAATGGTTTGCGGTTACTTCTTTCCTAGCTTTAATCAGCGTAGGAATGACTTCCTCCGGAATGCCCTTTTCCTTCAGGATCCGGTGTTCAACCGCCATGCCGTCAAACGCAGCCGCGGTAAGTCTTGGAACAGACAGGGAACCTGCTGCAGCAGGTCTTGTCTGAGCGGTAGAGGCCATGGGTCCTCTGACATCATTTCTTGAAGTTCCGGATACCACGCTCTTCTTGGCCAATCCGGAACAATGAGTATAGTTCTTACTCCTCTTCTCCTTATTATCCTCAGTACCTTTGGTATGAGAGGAAGAGGAGGGAACACATAAACCGATCGGTACACCCACGGTGTTACCAGAGCATCCACAGCTATCGCCTGCGGGTCTCTCGACCTGGCGCAATATTTTTCTAGCTTTTTGTTTAGGCCGGACGCCATCATGTCCACCTGTGGTTTTTCCCACTGGTTTACAATCATTTGAAAGACTTCTGGATGAAGTCCCCACTCTCCCGGGTGGAGGTCGTGCCTGCTGAGGAAGTCTGCTTCCCAGTTGTCCACTCCCGGAATGAACACTGCTGACAGTGCTAACACGTGATTTTCCGCCCATCGGAGAATCCTTGTGGCTTCTGCCATCGCCGTCCTGCTTCTCGTGCCGCCCTGTCGATTTACATGGGCGACCGCCGTGATGTTGTCTGACTGGATCAGTACCGGCTGGTTTTGAAGCAGGGGTTTTGCCTGACTTAGGGCATTGCAAATGGCCCTTAGTTCCAGAATATTTATGTGCAGGGAAGTCTCCTGACTTGACCATAGTCCTTGGAAGTTTCTTCCCTGTGTGACTGCTCCCCAGCCTCGAAGGCTGGCATCCGTGGTCACCAGGACCCAGTCCTGTATGCCGAATCTGCGGCCCTCTTGAAGATGAGCACTCTGCAGCCACCACAGCAGAGACACCCTTGTCCTTGGAGACAGGGTTATCAGACGATGCATCTGAAGATGCGATCCGGACCACTTGTCCAACAGGTCCCACTGAAAGGTTCTTGCATGAAACCTGCCGAATGGAATCGCTTCGTAGGAAGCTACCATTTTTCCCAGGATCCGCGTGCAGTGATGCACCGACACCTGTTTTGGTTTTAGGAGGCCTCTGACTAGAGATGACAGCTCCTTGGCCTTCTCCTCCGGGAGAAACACTTTTCTCTGTTCTGTGTCCAGAACCATCCCTAGGAACAGCAGGCGTGTCGTAGGGACCAGCTGTGACTTTGGAATGTTTAGAATCCAGCCGTGCTGTTGTAGCACTTTCCGAGATAGTGCTACCCCTACCAACAACTGCTCTCTGGACCTCGCCTTTATCAGGAGATCGTCCAAGTACGGGATAATTAAAACTCCCTTCCTTCGAAGGAGTATCATCATTTCCGCCATTACCTTGGTAAAGACCCTCGGAGCCGTGGAGAGACCGAACGGCAACGTCTGGAATTGGTAATGACAATCTTGTACCACAAACCTGAGGTACTCCTGGTGAGGATGGTAAATGGGGACATGTAGGTAAGCATCCTTGATGTCCAGCGATACCATGTAATCTCCCTCGTCCAGGCTTGCAAAAACCGCCCTGAGCGATTCCATCTTGAACTTGAATTTTTTTATATATGTGTTCAAAGATTTCAAATTTAAAATGGGTCTCACCGAACCGTCCGGTTTCGGTACCACAAACATTGTGGAATAGTAACCCCTTCCTTGTTGAAGTAGGGGCACCTTTACTATCACTTGTTGTGAATACAGCTTTTGAATTGCCTGTAACACTGCCTCCCTGCCTGAGGGAGTGGTTGGCAAGGCAGATTTGAGGAAACGGCGGGGGGGAGACGTCTCGAATTCCAGCTTGTACCCCTGAGATACTACTTGAAGGATCCAGGGATCCACCCGTGAGCGAGCCCACTGATTGCTGAAATTTTTGAGACGGGCCCCCACCGTACCTGGCTCCGCCTGTGGAGCCCCAGCGTCATGCTGTGGACTTAGAGGAAGCGGGGGAGGACTTTTGCTCCTGGGAACTGGCTGTATGCTGCAGCTTTTTCCCCCTACCTCTGCCTCTGGGCAGAAAGGACGCGCCTTTAACCCGCTTGCCCCTATTAGGCCGAAAGGACTGTACCTGATAATACGGTGCTTTCTTTGGTTGTGAGGGAACATGGGGTAAAAATGTAGATTTCCCAGCTGTTGCTGTGGAAACGAGGTCCGAGAGACCATCCCCGAACAATTCCTCACCCTTATAAGGCAGAACTTCCATATGTCGTTTGGAATCTGCATCACCTGTCCACTGCCGAGTCCATAACCCTCTCCTGGCAGAAATGGACATTGCACTAATTTTGGACGCCAGCCGGCAAATATCCCTCTGTGCATCCCTCATGTATAAAAGTGCATCTTTTATATGCTCTACGTTTAGCAATATAGTGTCCCTGTCTAGGGTATCTATATTATCTGACAGGGAATCTGACCACGCAGCAGCAGCACTGCACATCCAGGCTGAAGCTATAGCCGGTCTCAGTATAACACCTGTGTGTGTATATATAGATTTCAGGATAGCCTCCTGCTTTCTATCAGCAGATTCCTTCAGGGCGGCCGTATCCGGAGACGGTAGTGCCACCTTTTTTGACAAGCGTGTGAGCGCTTTATCCATCCTAGGGGATGTTTCCCAGCGTGACCTATCCTCTGGCGGGAAAGGGTACGCCATCAGTAACCTCTTAGAAATTACCAGCTTTTTATCAGGGGAAGCCCACGCTTCTTCACACACTTCATTTAACTCTTCAGATGGAGGAAAAGCTACTGGTAGTTTTTTCTCTCCAAACATTATACCATTTTTTGTGGTACCGGGGGTAACATCAGAAATGTGCAACACATTTTTAATTGCCTCAATCATGCAACGTGTGGCCCTACTGGAAGTTACATTAGTCTCTTCGTCGTCGACACTGGAGTCAGTATCCGTGTCGACATCTGTGTCAACCATCTGAGGTAGCGGGCGTTTTAGAGCCCCTGATGGTTTTTGAGACGCCTGGGCAGACACAGGCTGAGAAGCCGGCTGTCCCACATTTGGTATGTCGTCAAACCTTTTATGTAAGGAGTCGACACTATCACGTAATTCCTTCCACAGCACAATCCACTCAGGTGTCGACCCCGCAGGGGGTGACATCACATTTACAGGCATCTGCTCCGCCTCCACATAAGCCTCCTCATCAAACATGTCGACACAGCCGTACCGACACACCGCAAACACACAAGGAATGCTCTGACAGAGGACAGGACCCCACAAAGCCCTTTGGAGAGACAGAGAGAGAGTATGCCAGCACACACCAGAGCGCTATATAACACTGGGATCCCACTATCAATGAGTGTTTTCCCTATAGCTGCTTTTTATGTATATATATATTACATATATATATTATCTATACTGCGCCTAAATTTAGTGCCCCCCCTCTCTTTTTTACCCTTCTGTCGTATTCAGACTGCAGGGGAGAGCCAGGGAGCTTCCTTCCAGCGGAACTGTGAGGGAAAAATGGCGCCAGTGTGCTGAGGGAAAAGCCCCGCCCCCTTTTCGGCGGACTTTCTCCCGCTTTTTCTGTAATACTGGCAGGGGTAATTTTACATCTATATAGCCTCTAGGACTATATATGATGTATATTTGCCAGCCAAGGTGTTATTTATTGCCCTCAGGGCGCCCCCCCCCAGCGCCCTGCACCCATCAGTGACCGAAGTGTGAGGTGTACATGAGGAGCAATGGCGCACAGCTGCAGTGCTGTGCGCTACCTTGGTGAAGACCGAAGTCTTCTGCCGCCGATTTTCCGGACCTTCTTCGTGCTTCTGGCTCTGTAAGGGGGGACGGCGGCGCGGCTCCGGAAACGAACACCAAGGTCGGGTCCTGCGGTCGATCCCTCTGGAGCTAATGGTGTCCAGTAGCCTAAGAAGCCCAAACTACCACCTGTTAGGTAGGTTCGCTTCTTCTCCCCTTAGTCCCTCGCTGCAGTGAGTCTGTTGCCAGCAGATCTCACTGAAAATAAAAAACCTAAATATACTTTCTTTCTAGGTGCTCAGGAGAGCCCCTAGTGTGCATCCAGCTCAGCCGGGCACAAGAATCTAACTGAGGTCTGGAGGAGGGTCTTAGTGGGAGGAGCCAGTGCACACCAGTAGTCTAAAAGCTTTCTTTATAGTTGTGCCCAGTCTCCTGCGGAGCCGCTAATCCGCACGGTCCTTACGGAGTCCCCAGCATCCACTTAGGACGTTAGAGAAATATATATATCCTCACCTCTCCAGTGGACTCCCTTCCATCTTCCCACAAGGGAGGGGGGTGCTGGTAGATGTAGTTCTCCCAGCCACTGCCTCAGAGAGGAATACACTCTCACACTCACACACACACACACGCAGTTTTTATGCTAGGCTGTTTTAGCAGGGCGCCGTGCCCTGACCGATTTTAAAGTTGCAAAATGTGCCCTGCTAAGGAAGCCTGCCCAGTGTCGTTACCACTCGCGGGCTGCAGCATCCCATGGTTGGGAAAAGCTGCAGTGCCTGATTGCTGCCCAGTGAAAAGATGCCGTGCACGTGTCCACACCATCTATTCACACAGAGGAGATATTATTAATATCTTCAAATATGTAAAAGGTCATTACAAGGGAGCTAGCAGCGGATTTGTTTATTTAAAGAACTCTGTATAGGACGCGTGGGCACTTGCTTAGGCTAGAGGAGAGAAAATTCCGTACACAACATAGGAAAGGGTTCTTCACGGTAAGAACAATAAAGATTTGGAACTCCCTGCCAGAGAAGGTAATAATGGCAGACTCTGTAAATGTATTTAAAAATGGATTGGACAAATTCCTAACTGGAAAATGTATCCAGGGCTATAGCATTTAACATACTGACATTAAATTATCTGGGAGTGGTAAGAATCATAGTTGTCAGTTGGTACTAAACCATTACTCTAGCACAGTGATTTTCAACCTTTTTTAACTCGCGGCACACCGAACAATATTTTAAAATTGCCAAGGCGCACCATCAGTTCTCCATGGGGAAAAAAAAACCACACATATTGGCCCTCACAGTAAAAAAAAAAATCCACACATACATTGGCCTACACAGAAAAAAATATCACACTGCTCCCGATATAAATCCTATTAAATTATTCACTTTGTTCTCCCCATAAATCCTTTTGCTCCCCACATAAATCCTATTGCTCCACACAGGAGAAATAAGATAACTAATATTAGCCCCTATCTGTCAGCTGTTGTTGTCCTCCCTCTCCCTCAGTTGTTCGTAGTGGAGAGCAAATACTGAGCAGCGGGTGGTCGGGCAGGAGTGGATGTGGTGGGCAGGGAAAGTTTTGTATGCGGGTGGGAACTGGAAGATGTGTATGCAGGCGGGTGGGCTGGCTGGTGAGACGTGGTGGCTGTGACCTATGATGTCACACTGACGCGTCTTCAAGGCATAGGTCACGACCGGGGCACGATTAATCCTCTGTCTAAGTAGAGCCCGGGCCAACAGGTTGCTCTGAAGGTGCAGGAAGCGTCTCTGACTCCGCGGCACACCTTGCAACTGGTCGCGGCACACTAGTGTGCCACGGCACACTGGTTGAAAAAGCCTGCTCTAGCAGGTGCATTATAATATGAACAGATTTAACACAGAATACAGGTTGAACCCGATGGGCAATTTGCCTCTTTTCAACCTCACTGACTATGTGAATATGGGACATTATGGAGAGAGATTGGGGAAGGCCCAGTACCTCTGTAAGTGTTAAGCACGTCCCAAAGAGTGGTGAATTAGGGACTTGTCAGGGGAACAAGCTCCTCCCCGAGACAGGGAAACCCCTGCCCCCCCCCCCCCCCCCGCACCCCTCTGTCGGGAACACTACATACTGTACACATACTTCTTTTCTCTCACAGCTGCTGCAGAAGACTCCGGTTCCAATGCTGGATGAATTAGACACTGGTACAGAAGGTGAGTAAATACAGACTAATTAAGCTAATTGGAAACTTCCAATTGCTTAATTAGTCCTCAAGGGGGGTGCCACAGGGGTGCCAGAGCAAGTCCTGGTTATTTTTCCTTAATATAACAATTTTAGGAAAAGTCTGACTTGCTCTAGGGGTGAAAGAAAAAACTAGCACCCATAGGCTTGCGCACAGCGGGTGCCTGGTGCGCATAGCTCCTAATGTCCAGCACCCACAACACACAATCCATGCCTGCCGCGGCGGCTTAGGGCCCGCCAGATCTCAAGGGCCCCAACTGAAGTTAGGAGAAAAAGACAGGTGCCGGCACAGTGGACCACAGGGCTGCCTCCTTTCAGCGCCTGCTGCACAGATCACAGCAGGAGCGGTTGTCACACTGTTAGGGGTGGTTGCAGCTGGCATGTATGCGCTGCATCAGAACCCGAGCCGATTGCGAGGGGCCTGCCAGGTACATCTACTCACCAACTGGGGATGGTTTGTGAGAGCTGAGGATCCATGAGCAGCAGCAAGGACGACAGGTGCAATCACTGTGATGGCGGACGGAAAGCTGGACACGGATAACCTGATCAGCCACCAGCTGGAGGGTGAGTGCCCTGGGGCCAGCAGAGGATCGGGCGGAGTGTCCCCAGCATATGTGACAGCTGTCTTCCCAACAATGAGCATAGAGAGTGGGAGATGGCCCTGCCTGGATCAAGGCCAAAAGCTCAGGAGAAGTAGCGCCAACGCAGCTGGTGGAGGCGGTGAAGCCCACATGAAGGGAGCATGGCTGATAAGGAGCAATGGGGAAAAGATGGAGTACACTGAGAGCAAAGAGGTGTGAGGGCCACGAGATGGGGGTGACAGAGTCCACACTTAGGGGGTCATTCCGAGTTGTTCGCTCGTTGCCGATTTTCGCAACGGAATGATTAAGGCGAAAATGCGCATGCGCATGGTACGCAGTGTGCATGCGCTAAGTATTTTAGCACAAAACTTAGTAGATTTACTCACGTCCGAACGAAGAATTTCCTTTGTTGAAGTGATCGGAGTGTGATTGACAGGAAGTGGGTGTTTCTGGGCGGAAACTGACCGTTTTCTGGGAGTGTGCGGAAAAACGCAGGCGTGCCAGGATAAAACGCAGGAGTGTCTGGAGAAACGGGGGAGTGGCTGGCCGAACGCAGGGCGTGATTGTGACGTCAAACCAGGAACGAAACGGGCTGAGCTGATCGCAGTGTAGGAGTAAGTCTCGAGCTACTCAGAAACTGCTAAGAATTTTCTATTCGCAATTCTGCTACTCTTTCGTTCGCTATTCTGCTAAGCTAAGATACACTCCCAGAGGGCGGCGACCTAGCGTGTGCTATGCTGTTAAAATCTGCTAGCGAGCAAACACCTCGGAATGACCCCCTTAGTGCAGAGAGGAGGGGGGGGGAGGGCCATGGATTGGGGTTGACAGGGGTGAGGGCCATGGGTTTGGGCTGACAGAGGCCACACTGAGTGCCACATGTTGGTGTAATGGGGACCACATTGGGTATAGGGAGTTGTATGGGAGCCGCAGGAGGTGATGGGGTTCACATTGTGTAAAGGTGTGTGTGAGGGCCACAGGCTGGGGATGATGAGGGCCACACTGGGTGAAGGTGGGGGATGTGGGGGCCACAGGCTGGGGTGATGGGGGTCACATTGTGTAAAAGGGGTGTGTGAGGGCCACCATCTATGGTCTGATGGCTCATAGGGAGCACTGGAGGGCACACTGAGGAACAATGGGGACACTGTCTCCTCTCTCTCTTCTTTGCCACTCTCATCTCTCTGTCTGTCTTTCTTTCTTCTCTCGCTGCCTATCTCTTCTCTGTGCCTCTTTCATCTCTCTCTCTGTCCCCTCTCCTCTCTTTTTCTTGTTCTCTTTGCCTCTCTCTAATCTTTCTGTGCCTCTCCTCTCTCACCCTGCCCACTCTGTCCTATTTTCCTCGTCTCTCATCTTTCAGCCTCTCTCTCCTCTCCTTTCTGCTCTCTCTCTCTCTCTTTCCTCACTGTGCCTCCCTCATCTCTCTCTCTCTCTCTCTCTGTCCCCTCTCTTTCTCTTCCTCTTTGCCTCACTCTAATCTTTCTGCCTCTCTCCTATCTGTGCCTCTCATCTCTCTCTGCCCACTCTCTCCTCTTTTCCTCGTCTCTCTCTCCTTTATGCTCTCTTTTCCCTCTCTGTGCCTCCCTCACCTCTCTCTCTCTCTGCCCCCCCCCCCCCCCCTCATCTCTGTCTTTCTCTCATCGTTCTGCCTCTCTCCTCTCTCTTTCTGTGGGCATTGTGTAAGGGGCACAATTACTGTGTGGGCATTGTGTAAGGGACACACCTACTGTGCGCATTGTGTAAGGGCTACAACTGCAGTGGGCATTGTGTAAGGGACACTACTACTGTGGGCATTGTGTGTAAGTGGCACTAGACACAGAAAGAAGGAAGGTGGAAGCTGAAAGACACAGAGTAAAGGGGGCAGGCTGAGACACACGAAGTGAAGGGTTGGAGGCTGAGAGACACAGAATGAAGGGGTACTGGCTGAGAGAGAGAATGAAGGGTGGGAGACTGAGACACAGAGTGAAGGGGGGACTGAGAGCCACAGAGTGAAGGGGGAGACAGAGAACATAGTGAGGTGGATTGTGAGAAACCAAACTGAGGTGGATTGTGAGAGATGTGTGACAGGGAGATGATGGTGTGGATGAGAGACCACGCAGGGAGTGCATAATGGTGGGGGTGAATGACATTTCTTAAGCGGTTCCCCGTTATGAGAAACCACAATACAGGTAAGGTGCATGTGGACTGGAAAGGAATGTTCTCAGAGTGATGAGAAACAGGTGGCGTGTCATGTTGACATACCCCCGTTTGCAGTGGACACGCCCCTTGTGGTATGTGATTTATTTTGCACTGAGTGCCAGTAGGCAGTGCTAGACACGCCTAATAGGCAGTGCTAGACACGCCCAGTAGGCGGTGCTAAACACACCCCTCCGACGGTGCACCCCCAAATAAAATGTTCTGCGTACGCCTATGCTAGCACCGCAGTGTTTTTCAAATTTCCACCCTCAATTCAATGCACCCCGAGCACCAAGAATATTGCTAGTCACATTTTTTTGATAAACTCTTACAATTAACACAGAGTAAAACTGAAGTTCTAAGCACAAATTTGGCCAAATACTGTATACCATATCCAGGTGACGTTCATCAGATGGGTCCTTAACGACCCTAATACTAACACATTACATCAATGTATTCAGGTCTTACCTTTAAATACAGTAGTGCCCATTCTAATATGTTGTCAGCAAAGCAGGAACCTGTGCTAACAACTGAGGGAAGATGGAAGGCGTGCCAATAACAGAATGAAAGAGACTCACCTTAAAGTGCACAATATATTAAAAAATATATAGGGAAAAGGGGGGGACAAAGATTGCACACACATAAGAGGTGCTACCATGCTGATGCGTCTAGTACCACACAGGAAAAGAAAGAAAAATGCCGCTGCACACTCTAAGCACCAAGAACACGGATAGTCAAAATAATTTTGATAAACACAATTAACTTGGGGTATAAGTGAAGTTCTCAGCACAAATCTGGCCAAATTGTATATATTTTTCGATATTGGCATTATAGTGGTCAAGCAGGGGTTTTTTTGCGGGACGCTGTACCCTGCCCAATTAAAAATGCTAAAATGCCTGTGGGGGCCATCCCCTCCCGCGTTGGGAAAAGTTGTAGTGAAACAATCACCATTGGGTGAATAGATGCTGTGCGCTGCAGGAAGAACTTCCGGGCTGGCCAGCACATGCGTTAGTACGGGAAATACCCCTGCAGTGATGAAAAGGGAACGCTTCTTATGGACATGCCGCTTTTACAAGTGACCACTCCCCCTTTTCAGACACGCGCGCAGTAGTGCCATGATAACGGCAAAGCATTGTTTTTATATAAGGATTTTTAATCCCATACATTTTATAATGAATAATCAATATGCTATACAATGACTTGTCCTTGGGCTTTTTTGTTCAGTGCTTTTGGTGAACGGGTATGCTTGCAGGAGGAACTCTGCCAAAACAGAGCCATGAGAGAGGAGCATATAAGGACATGCCATTTTACAGAAACCCTATAGATTACTACACTATCAGTACACCCGGTGTGTCTTATTTATACCTTTATTTTTCCTATCTTACCTGGCAGGGAACTGTATTCTATACAGACTCTTTATGCAATTTTATACGTGTGTGTATGTACATATAAATAGAGAGAGAGAGAGAGAGAGAGAGAGAGAAAGCCTGCATTTCACCTGGATTTAATCAGCCACGGAACATGTGTAAATCATAGCTATTCCAGAATAAAGGGATATTGAAGCAAGCCTGGACAGATAGATAGATAGATAGATAGATAGATAGATAGATAGATAGATAGATAGATAGATAGATAGATAGATTTAGCACAAATAAGTGTAATACTGAATTCACATAACACTGTTTAGTAGTATTTTCCGCTTATTTTATCAGTAGAACTCTAGGTAACAGTTACTTACAGGAACTTGCTTCCTTCTTACTCATTTCACATTCATAGCATATCAAACAGCCAGGGAGGTAATCTCTTCTCCCTGGCCCTAACTACTCATCTTTTGTACAATTCTCACAAATCTGTGGCTCCTCAGCCTATCAGAGAGAAAAACAAACAATTTTACCTTTTCACAAACTGCTGCACGGGGCTTTTGTCATAGGATCGCTCGTCTTTTATTGCTGAAGCTATTTTATTTGTGTCACGGTGAAGGACAAAGATAAGCCAACTGTTTAGATTCTTCTCCTTCATGTTGCGGCTTTGATCACTAACAATGCTGCATGAACAGTCAACAGAAGGCTGACATTTCATAAAATATGCAGTGATAAAAACTAATACTGCAGCATCTGGGAACAATATATAAAATGCAGAAACACACCTAATAACTGATCTTAAATTACAAGTTACAAAAATCCATAAAGCCAGATTACAAGTTATGTTTTGTTTTTTTCTTAAAACCCAAAGTTTTCTAGGAATGTAAGGACAAGATATTACTTTTCAAATTTAAGGGACACTGACTAATTAAAAAATGTTTTGTTTTCTGCACAAATTACAAATGTGTGTTTTTTCCCCCCTTACAGTACGCTACTAATTTCCATTACAAAAACAGAACTGTAAGCACAGAAAATAATACGATTAAAGGACTGAAGCACAAAACGAAATAGGGTGTATTTTTTTTTTTAAAGGATATCAAAAACTTCTAGCAGCTGTGTGTCTCGGAACGGGAACACTGGCTGCCATCTTTCTGTAGACAGAAACACTGTGACTCCACATCAGCCAGAAGGCTAGCACAGGTGTTTAGCACAGTGTAACCTGATACAACAAATGTATAAGTAAAAGTTTTGCTCTAATCTTGGAGATTTACAATACAATACATGTTAATATGTTAATAATATGTTTGACATATTACGTCAAAGATGAAGGTGCTGGGAGTTGGTGACAAAATAATTTGTCATTTACAGCTGAAATAGTTACACGCAAATATAAATTATTTCCAAAGCTATGCAGAGTACAAGATGAGCTCTGGTCGGCAACAGTAGTATTTTTTTTATTTATTTAGAAGCAGTTTCTTAAATAGCACAGCATATTCCGTTGCGCTTTACAATTAGTGCCTGGTTTATGTCAGGAACACTTCAGACACTTAGGGGTATATTCAATTGACGTCGAAAGCTGCCGTCTGTCGAAAAGACGGCAGTTTTCCAGTTTTCGCCTTTTTTTAGGTCGGAAGGGGATCCAACCTATTCAATGAATTCGACTTGTCGAAAAGCACGTGGATCGGCGGAATAGCTGCTGATCCACGTGCTTGTGTCGAAAACGGGGCCAAAACCAACAGGTTTTGGCCCCCTTTTCGACCATCTCAGTCCGACTTAAAAAAATGTCGGACTGAAATATGGGACCCAGAGGAGGAGAGGGGGGAGAGCCGCAGGGAGACCGGGGACAGCCGCGTGCATACAGGGGAGAGAAGCGCTACAGCACAGCGCTGAAGCAGGATGTCTCACAGCCGCGCCGCTCACGGCAGCGTCCACCCGGCTCCAGCAAGTGAGGTCACGTTTGCTGGAGCCGGGTGGACACTGCCGTGAGGTCGGGCGGCTGTATGACATCCTCCTGCAGCGCTACTGTAGCGCTGCTCTCCTCCGTCTGCCCGCGGCTGTCCCTGCTGGTCTCCCTGCGGCTCCCCCCCTCTCCTCCTCTGGGTCCCTCATCTCAATTCGAATTTTTAAAAGTCGAATTGAGATGAGATTGAATAGGGGTTGTCGGATCAATTCCGACAAATGCATGTCAGAATGGATCCGACCCTAATTGAATATACCCCTTAACGTCCCACTTGTACCCATGTTGTAAACTATTTCTAACACATTCACTATGAGACAGAAAATAAACAACAAAAATATATCTACTATAGAAATAACTCTGCACCTCCTGTATGCGGGGAAAAAACTTAAACTCACAAAAGCATAATCTGTGACAGAAAAAGCAATAGTCTGAGTCAACAGCACGTTCGCAAACAGCCAATAACACGCAGTTCTCTGGTGCTTATCATCATACCCTATTTGGTTCACAATGGACTTTGCTAGCATGCCCTCATCCAACTCCTCATCCTGCGCATGCAGTTGGTGGGGTCACAGTGATGCAATTGCAGTACACAGTACTATTTCCGCCAGCACCTCCCCCCTGAATGTGACCTCCTGGAGGGAGCAGCGTTAAATTAAAGTCGACAAGTATGGTCTATTTATGAAGCAGACATCCAGCACTTGCATATAGTGACTCCCTCACAATAGCATGAATCTTGTTTTTATCTTGTTTGCGCATACAGTTTCATACCGAACCTTATACAGTATATTATAAATAACTCTGGCCTTGATTCATAGAAAGTAGGATTTTGGTACTTACCAGGTAAATCCTTTTCTTTGAATCCATAGGGGGCACTGGAGTACTCTTGGGATATGGACGGCTTCCACCGGAAGAAGGCACTGAATAAATTAATTTTTGAGACTACTCCTCCCCTCCATATCCTCGAGCACTTCAGTGTTTTTTACTGAGCCGAACAGGATCGATAGAGAGATTGACAAAAGGAGAATTACCTATAATCTCACGGACAACAATAAAGTTGACACAAAACGTAACAGACAACTAAACAGTTGACACCCTAACTGATTAACCTTTGTTAAATTTAAACCAGTCGTGAAAGTGTGTTACCATAAGAACCACTGAACTTCCTAAAACAGATAAACTGCTCTGGGTGGGCGTCCAGTGCCCCCTATGGATTCAAAGAAAAGGATTTACCTGGTAAGTACCAAAATCCTACTTTCTTTTTCATCCACTAGGGGTCACTGGAGTACTCTTGGGATGTACCAAAGTTTCCTCCGTGGCGGGAGAGCTGTTTGGCACTTGTAACACTAAACGGCCAAAGCTAGATGCTGATGCCGCGAACGTATCAAACTTGTAAAAGCGCACAAACGTGTGCACTGAAGACCAAGTAGCCGCACGGCAAAGCTGTGTCGTAGAAGCCCCACGACTCGCTGCCCATGACGTTCCCACAGAACGTGTGGAATGAGCTGTTACTGATGTAGGTGGCTGTAACCTAGCATGAAGGTAAGCCTGACGTATGGTCAGTTTGATCCATCTGGATAAGGTCTGCTTAGAGGCTGGCCAACCCCTCTTAGCCGCATCATAGAGAACAAACAACGTATCCGTCTTACGAACCGTAGACGTTCGGGATACATAGACGCGTAATGCGCGAACCACATCCAACGTTTCAGCATTCTCTGTTAATACCGGAACTACTATTGGTTGATTGATGTGAAAAGACGACACTACCTTTGGTAGAAAAGCGGGATTCGTCCGAAGTTCCGCTCTGTCATCATGAAAAACTAAATACGGTGACTTGCACGACAAGGCACCCAGATCTGAAACTCGCCTAGCCGAAGCTAAGGCTAAAAGAAAAATCGTTTTCCAAGTGAGAAATTTAATATCCACTTGTTGTAAGGGTTCAAAGTAATCGGACTGTAAGAAATCTAAAACCAGATTCAAGTCCCATGGTGCTGTAGGTGGAATGAAAGGAGGCTGTATCCTCATTACACCCTGTAGAAACGTATGTATTGACGGCAACGAGGCCAATTTCCTTTGAAAGTAAATTGACAACGCAGATACCTGCCCCTTTAGTGTGGAAAGACGTAGTCCTCCATCTAACCCCATCTGTAAAAATAACAAAAGACGGGATAAATTAAAAGATGATGTCGGAAACTTCCGAGCTTCACACCAACCTATATAAGTACGCCAGATTCTGTTATAATGAGCTGCCGTAACCGGCTTCCTAGCTCGTACCATGGTTGGTATAACAGACTCCGGAATGCCCTCTCTTCTCAAGATGGCCTTTTCAACAGCCACCCCGTCAAACGCAGCCGCGCTAAATCGGGGTAAAGGAACGGACCCTGTTGTAACAGGTCCGGACGTAGTGGGAGTGGCCACGGATCGTCTGCGAGTAAACCGAGGAGATCCGAGAACCAAGTTCTCCGAGGCCAATGAGGCGCTATTAGTATGACTGTGACGGACCCTCTCTTGATCCGTTTTAGCAACAGCGGGAGCAGCGGAAACGGTGGAAACAGATACACGAGGCTGTACGGCCACGCGGCTGTGAGAGCATCCACCGCCACTGCCCCTGGATCTCTTGTTCTGGACACATATCGTGACACCTGATGATTGTGGCGGGATGCCATCAGATCCCCCTGAGGGTAACCCCACCTCTGGATCAACATCTGAAACACTTCTGGATTTAATGCCCACTCTCCTGGATGAAAATCCCGACGACTGAGAAAATCTGCCTCCCAGTTGTCCACTCCCGGAATGAACACTGCCGACAATATCACCTGGTGATATTCGGCCCATCTGAGGATCCGAGCTACTTCCCGCATTGCCATGCGGCTTCTCGTTCCTCCTTGTTTGTTTATGTATGCGACTGCCGTCGCATTGTCTGACTGCACCTGAACAGTCTGAAAACGAAACATGTACACTGCTTGTCTTAGAGCATTGTAAATCGCCCTGAGTTCCAGAACATTTATGGATAGCGATCTTTCGTGATCTGCCCAGAGGCCCTGGAGCCGATAACTCTGAACTACAGCTCCCCAACCTCTGAGACTTGCGTCTGTTGACAGAATTATCCAATTCACGACGCCGAATCGTCTCCCTGCAGATAGATTGTGTATTTTTAACCACCAGAGAAGAGACACCCTGACTTGTGGCGACAATCTCACCCTGTGGTGCATCTGCAGATGTGATCCCGACCATTGCGCTAACACCTCCAGTTGAAACGGACGTGAGTGAAATCTTCCGAACTGAAGTGCTTCGAAAGCCGCCACCATTGTGCCTAAAAGGCGAATGCACAAATGTACTGAGACTGTGCGTGGCTTGAGCACTAATTGCACCAGATGACAAATGACCTGTACTTTCTGTTGTGGCAGGTAAACCTTTTGATTTACTGTATCGAGAATCATCCCTAGGAATTGAAGTCGTTGACACGGAATTAGATGTGATTTCTTTAAACTGACTATCCAACCGTGCTGAACTAGTACATTGTACGTTAGCAAAGCATGCTGGAGAAGCAATTGTTGAGACGGAGCCTTTATGAGTAGATCGTCCAAATACGGAACAATTATTACTCCTAGGGACCTGAGATGAGCTATCATCACGGACATTACCTTGGTGAATACCCGAGGCGCTGATGAGAGGCCAAACGGCAGAGCCTGAAACTGGTAATGGTCTCGCCTTATTGCAAACCTTAAGAAACTCTGGTGAGGTGGCCAAATCGGAATGTGTAAGTACGCATCTTTGAGATCCAGTGCAATCATGAATTCCTGTGGCTCTAACCCTGCAATTACTGACCTGAGAGATTCCATCTTGAATCTGTGGTAAGTGACGTAATGATTGAGACCTTTTAGGTTCAATATTGGCCTGACTGAGCCATCTGGTTTTGGTACCAGAAACAGACTGGAATAATAACCCTGCCCCTGTTCCTGCACGGGGACCGGAATTACAACTGCAGCATTCAGCAGAGACTGAATGGCAACCTGCAGAACTGCTTTCTTGTCGTCCGACACAGGCAGTCCTGTCGTGAAAAATCTTCCTGTCGGAAGATAATCGAACTCTATTTTGTAACCCTCTAATACTAAATTGCGGATCCACCCATCTGTGGACGTCTGCAGCCACGCCCCCTGAAAGCTCTGAAGGCGTGCTCCCACAATTGGAGATCCGAGATGGGCTGGGAGCCCGTCATGCCACTGGTTTGTTAGTGGTCTTAGTGTCTTGACGACGTGCATTGGATTGTCGGGCACTACGTCCCCGACCTCTTCTACCAGGCGTGACTGCTCCTGTGCCCTGCCCACGAAAGGGCTGAGTTCTAAAGGATTTGAACGCCGGACCAGAATATTTCCGTTTAGGTATAGTTGTAGGCGATGGAAGAAACACAGACTTTCCTCCAGTAGCCTCAGAAATCCATTTGTCCAATTCAGGACCGAAAAGCTTCTCGCCATCATAAGGCAATGCCTCTATACCTTTTTTAACCTCCGTCTCCGCCTGCCAAGAACGCAGCCAAAGTGCTCGTCGTACTATGACTAGCGATGAGGACAGGCGAGAAGTAAGCTGACAGACGTCAGTAGAAGCTGTACATAGATATTCAGCAGCTTCCCAGATTTGATCCGCGAGAAGTATAAGATGGTCATCTTGCAGAGCCGACTTGAGCTCTTTTATCCATACCATTAATGCTTTAGTAACCCAAATGCCAACCAACCCAGGTCTCAGCAGCACTCCAGCTGCTGTATACATGGACCTTAGCATAGCCTCTATTTTACGATCTGCAGGGTCTTTAAGCGTAGTAGCAGTTGGTACTGGTATGGTTAACTTCCTTGTAAGTTTAGATACGGATGAATCCACCGATGGTGGGTTCTCCCATGTAGCTGTCATGGACTCTGGAAACGGGTAACTCGATTTAAATCTACGAGGTATAGAAAACCGTTTATCCGGATTCTTCCGTGTTTCCAGTAACATTTTATTAAGAGATTCCGAAATAGGGAAACACATCGGAGATCTCTGTCGTTTAGTAAAGACTACCTCATCATTCGTCAGGGGCTCCTCAGTTTCCGTAAACTCCAGCGACTGACGTACTGCTCTGATGAGATTATCAATACCTGGGCTGTCAAAATCGTCACTATCTGACTGTTGGTCTATTTCGCCCTCCTCATACTCATGTTCAGTGAGGTCTAGTATCCCAGAGACTGGAAAATTATTAGGAAAAGGAAACTTATCTTTTCCACTCAAGGTGGACCTCTGACCAGATTGAGACTCCCCTGGTAACTCAAATGGTCTCATTTTAAACTCAGATCTTGCCGCCTCTCTTTCTTCACGAGAGGCGGCCAGCTCTGATTGTAAACCAACTAATACATCTGCAAGTAAAGCCCATGGAGGGTCCAGAGATGCTGGCTTTACTTCTGTGGAAATCGTATTTGTGGCTGTATTAACAACACATGCTGTACATGTGGTGGATCCATCAGGCAACACACTCTTACAGACATGACATGAAAAATGTTTCTTAGATTTTGCTGGTATCTTACTCATTATAAAGACAGACAATACAAACTACACACAGACAGTCTGCACGACTCAGTAATAACACCAAAGTTCCTTGTATATATCAGGCAAGTGCAGTGCCTGCCAGCAATAAGAAAACTGACCCCCAAATTCCCCTAGTACCACTCTTAAGCCGAGATGTAATATAGGAATCCTGGAACAGACAGGAGAACATTAAACATGTTAAGTACCAAGTTTTTCTACAAAGCTTAACACTGCCAATACTGCTAATGTCTCCCCCCACCCCCACGACCTCCGTGTACAGCACCGGGTCGGGGCCTGTGGAACTTTGCATAGGGCCGTGTGAGCGGCCTGTACCTGTATGCCAAGGCAGCGGGGAACTCCTCGGCTGATGCGGGCGGTCAGCGGGAGCAGAGAGCGTACTGCATAGAGCCGTGGAGCGGCCTATGCACACGCGCTCCCGGCCCGCCACACACAGCATAGAGTGGAGTGGCCTCCTGTGTAGCCAGGCAGCGGGGAACATATCGGCTGCTGCGGCGCAGGGAGCAGCGGTCTGCTAGGTAACTTAAGATGCTGGGAGCGGCGGAGAGTGAGAGCGCGCTGCATAGAGCCGTGAAGCGGCCTATGCACACGCGCTCCGGGCAGCGGTCGTTAGTGAGTAAAACATGCCCAATACAATCCCCAATAGTGGGGCGGCAGCATAAGCTGACCGCCCCTACCCAACATACCTGGACCGTAACAAAAGTCTATGACGGGGCTTCTCATCCAAGCTCCGTCCAGCTTTTTGCAGGCAGCCTGCAGGTGGAATGAGGGAGCTCTTTACAGAGAGGTCCGACACTCACGGCTGTTCTCAGCCGCTTCCACTGTCCCTGACCCACGCCTGTTAGAAGGGGGGAAAGGACGTGGAAATCCTTGAAAGGAAAAAAAAAAAAACTTAGAAAAAATTCCAATACTTTGTGGACGAGCTCCACTATGCCTTCTAACTGTGTCGAGCACAGAAAAAACACTGAAGTGCTCGAGGATATGGAGGGGAGGAGTAGTCTCAAAAATTAATTTATTCAGTGCCTTCTTCTGGTGGAAGCCGTCCATATCCCAAGAGTACTCCAGTGACCCCTAGTGGATGAAAAAGAAACAGAGAATTTGACAGCAGATAAGAACCACTTGGCCCATCTACACGCACACACTTACACACTAGGGCAGCGGTGGCCAACCTGTGGCTCTTGAGCCGCATGTGGCTCTTTCTTTATTCAAATGTGGCTCCCAACACTCTAAATCATGTGACCACAACAAATACAGAAACCGCTGCACTTCAGCCAGACACGCAGCAGCACTCCAGGGACTGAAAACTGAAGGAGTCAGATACTAGAGGTGAGACACCCACAAGCAAACAGAGGACACATTAGGGACTACTGCAATGGCATGAATTGATAGGGGGGCTGTAGTGATACATAAGGGTATGCTAGAGTGACACATGGCAGAGCTGGTTGAAGAGACACCTGAGGGTCCTGGCTGGAGTGACGCGGGAGGGTGCTGGAAGTAGTGACACATGGGAGAGCTGGCTGGAGTGATATAGGAGGGTGGTAGCAGTAGTGACACATGGGAGAGCTGGCTGGAGTGACAGGAGGGTGTTGGCTGGAGTGACACATGGGAGACTTGGCTGGTGTGACACAGCAGGGTCTTGGCAGTAGTAACACATGGGAGACCTGGCTGGAGTGACACATGGGGGAGCTGAAGTTTATTATGTGAATCTGGCTTTTTCAATTATTTTATGTGAAAGTGGCTTTTTCAATGGATCTGGCTTTAAAAATTTTATTTTATGGCGTTCTGGCTTTTTCAATGTATTTTATACCAGGGGTGTAGTCTAGCAGGCACAAGGCCACATTCCATTTTTGCATGCGTGCCATCCGCTCGATGTTGGCTCTTTGACGTACCTAACAAGGTTTTTTGGCTCTTTGTCACTGACTGGTTGGCCACCCCTGCACTAGGGTATATTTTTGTTGAAAGTCAATTAGTCTTTAGTATAATTTTGGATTGTGGGAGTACCCAGAGGAAACCCACGCAAACATGGGGAGAATATACAAACCCCACACAGTTAGGCCCGTGGTGGGAATTAAACCAATGACCTCAGTGGTGTGAGGCAGTAATGCTAACCAGTACATCATCCGTACTACGAAGATATACGTAAACCCAATGTGCAGAACTAACCACAAATCCCTGGGAAAATGGCTTTAAGGAGTGGCCCATGGAGCATGAGAGTAGAGGATGGAGCAGGTAAGAAAAATGTAGCAAAGGAGATATCCTCATTAAGAGATGGAGGCAGCGTTAGGTTTAAGATACAAACCTTTGCAAAATCTCACCTAATCAGTGCTTACATTTGTTTCTCCCAGAAGTCTGGACCCCTTTGTATGTTTTCCTGCGGTGACTGTTCTGCATTTGTACACAACCGGGTCTGCCAACTGTGTCACTGCACACACACTGAATTCCCCCAGTGTTGCTCCTAACTTCTGTTGAAGTTTACCTAAAGTAGAACCCACCACCATTTGATGTTCCTACATACTGTATACGCTGTATTACACCATTTATTTTTATCATAGTTTACATATCCTCTTCCTGGGTCATTTCTGAAGGAAGAAAGGACCCATTACATCCTATTCGATGATCTAGAAAGGAAGGTAGTCTCTTTTTCTATGGTTTATTGCATGTACAGTCCCAAATATTATACATGCATAATTGTTTTGTTACAAAATGGCACATAAACAAAGAAAAACAATGACAATAAGCAATAAAAAAAAATACAAATGAAAGTAATACACAGGAGAAATAACACTAAGCAGCAAAAAATACAGATTTAGAATTTTAAATACCTAGAACTTATTTTTGACACATTCCTTCATATCAGCACGTGCAGCGCTCTTAAAATGTAAAGCATATTCTACATCTGTGTCATACAACATAATATTACTGCTGGACGTCATGACGGGTGTGGTTCATAGGGTCAACCACACTTAGATCGATAGTGTCTAGGTCGACCTCTATTGGTCGACAGTAACTAAGTAGACACCTAAAATAGGTCGACACAAGCATTAGGTCGACATGACAAAAGGTCAACATGAGTGCACCATACTACGGACAAGGTGCCTCGCTCCGCTTGGTACAGGTTACCGTTCCCAATTGTAGTCCAGGTGGATCATAATGTATGAAAAATAAAAAAAAATATGAAAAACTCATGTCAACCTTTTGTCATGTTGACCCACAACATGTCAACCTAGTAACCATGTCGACCAATAGTGGTCGACCTAATGCATGTCGACCTAGAGACCAGATACCGTCATGACAACACCAATATATATATAGAAAAATAAAAAGTCAAAATGACCCCTGCCCCATTGCGAAGACAAATGTGCTTAACAGGTGATCAGTATGTAAATATCTTATACTGTATATACCTGCCACATCCAGTAGCTCAAACAATGGTAGTGGCAAAACAAGTGGCTGGATTACTTTACATGTAATAAATGTATCTAGAGTATATCTCTAGTTTTCCAATAAGAAAATCAACCTAAGGTACCCATGATTCAACCCTAACATTCGCAATGTATGTACAGAAGACTAGGACAATGCCCTAGTGCAGTGGTTCTCAACCTTAACCCTCCAATTTTCCCAACAGGTCATGTTTGGAAGATTTCTGTCTGTGGAAGCAGATGGCATAATTAATGACCCAGCAAAATAAATTAACTCAACTGTGCATGATTCAAGAAATCCACAAAACCTGACCTGTTGGCGATACTTGAGGACTGGAGTGGGGAATCACTGCTCTATTTGTTTTTGCAAAAGTTTGCATGGCTAAGGGGTATATGCAATTGCGGTCGAATTCCCGAAAATGTCGAAAAACGGGACATTTTCGCCAAAAAAAAACAAAAAAAAACAATGCAATTCAGTACTTTTCGTAAAAAAAACGGACTTTCCAAATTCGACTTTTTGAAACTCGACATTTGTCAAATTGACATTTCTGCAATAGTACAAATGCGGCAATTCGACAAAAGTATATTCAATTGAAGATTGTAAATTCGACAACAGTGCTTTTAGACAGTAAATTCGTCATTTTCAATCCGCCACACTTTGCTGGCGGAATCTAATAAAAAATTTTAAAAACATGTTTTTTTTTTTTTGTTTTTTTTTATTGGTAATAGCATATCTATTTAAATTAGAAGGGATAAGGTACTTGGTTTGTCTATTTTGGAGGCACAAGTATTATTTATATATTTTAAAAAATATAATTTTTTTATTTTTTTTTAATGGAATGGTAAAAATCTGGAAAAAAAAATGCGTGGGGTCCCCCCTCCTAAGCATAACCAGCCTCGGACTCTTCGAGCCGGTCCTGGTTCTAAAAATCCGGGGGGAAAACTGATAGGGGATTCCCCGTATTTTTAAAACCAGCACCGGGCTCTGCGCCTGGTGCTGGTGCAAAAAATACGGGGGACAAAAAGCGTAGGGGTCCCCTGTATTTTTTACACCAGCATCGGGCTCCACTAGCTGGGTAGATAATGCCACAGCCGGGGGACACTTTTATACTGGTCCCTGCGGCCGTGGCATTAAATACGCAACTAGTCACCCCTGGCCGGGGTACCCTGGAGGAGTGGGGACCCCTTCAATCAAGGGGTCCCCCCCTCCAGCCACCCAAGGGCCAGGGGTGAAGCCCAAGGCTGTCCCCCCATCCAAGGGCTGCGGATGGGGGGCTGATAGCCTTTTGAAAAATTAAAGAATATTGTTTTTTCCAGTAGTACTACAAGTCCTAGCAAACCTCCCCTGCAAGCTGGTACTTGGAGAACCACAAGTACCAGCATGCGGGAGAAAAACGGGCCCGCTGGTACCTGTAGTTCTACTGGAAAAAAATACCCAAATAAAAGCAGGACACGCACACTGTGAGAGTAAAACTTTATTTCACACATGTCGACACACACATACTTACCTATGTTCACACGCCGACCTCTGTCCACTTGTCCAAGTAGAATCCACGGTGTACCTGAAAGTAAAATTATACTCACCTCAATCCAGTGTCCTGTGGTTTGTAAGCCACGTACTTGGCAAAACAAAAAAACGAATAACCGGACCACACGGACTGAAAGGGGTCCCATGTTTACACATGGGACCCCTTTCCCCGAATGCAGAGACCCCCCGTGACTCCTTTCACAGAAAGGTCCCTTCCGCCAATCCGGAAGCGCCACTATCAGTTGTTCAACTGATAAGCAGAATTTGCTATCCAACCTGAATTAGCCCCATTATCCACAATAAACACACCGATTCTACAGAAGCTTCTGATATTTGGCTCTCTGACAAGTGAGAACACCAGCCCCTTGCATATCTCACTTCATATTACTTCCTTTCCCTCCACCCTTGCGAGGCATAACAGAGAAGAGCACCAAGTGTTAAACAATAGCCATATGCAGTGTTTGCAGAACTCTACAGAATGATAAAATACAGAACAACAGTTAAGTATGTGGGAGGTAATTGTCCTTGTGCTTATAATTAGCATTAGAATTCACTGCCTATTGCTCACCCACTGCCTGTTATTCTTACTACGGTTACTGACAATTATTAGACAGAAATATTTTATCAACAGCATTTCATCATTCCTTTGCACAATCTTGTAATACGATAAATACTAATGTTAACTTTCATCTATATTTGTGTTTGGACAAGTCACAGATGAAGGAATAATTGCAATATTTCTGTATAATAGGACACATGGATCTACATCTGGGAATAAAGGTTTATTTTTAGCTTACAAATTTACTAGCAATAGCTATTTTAATGGTGGATAAAATAATCCTAGGAGAACTCTATAAACATCACAACCAGATGCTACTGTCGGGTCACACATACGGAAGTTTGCACAAGCAGAGTGGATCAGTGTGGTGGAGTGAAGGAGATCTCAGTAAGGAGTAGCAGGTGTAACCTCACAGGTTGCAGTAACAGGTGTAACCTCACATGATGCAGCAGCAACAAAAGGAAAGAGATTTCATTTTGTAAGCCATTAGAACTGTAATGCCCCCTACACATTTGGCGATATGCCGCCGAGCTGCCCGACCACAGATACGACCGACGGGCGACCCGGTGGCGGGGGAAGGGGGGTAGGTGACGGGGGGAGTGAAGCTTCTTCACTCCCCCCGTCACCTGGCTCTATAGCAGTGCCTGCTAATATGGACAATCTCGTCCATATTGGCCTGCATGTATAAGTGACTGGGTACCAACGATGAACCAGTGCGGGTCCGCGCATCGTTCATCGTTGGTGCCGACACACTAAACGATATGAATGAGTTCTAGATCATTAATAAACGAGAACGTTCATATTGTTTAGTAAAATCTATTAGTGTGTAGGGCCCTTAATAGGTCCGGAGATAACATATTTTCAGAGGCGTCTCTCACCAAGCACAGACATGTTATGCTGTATACTCATAATGCAAAATTTCTATGACATCCACAGAATAATATCGAATGTGGAGCCTTTCCATTAATATGTAATGTAAGATGAATCATACAGTGCAACTGGAGAGAACAAAAAGCAGGGACATTTCATGGGACAAAACTTTATATTCTGGGCCTGTCACAGGAAATGACAGGTGACAGCTATAAAAGATGCTACTATTAAAATATCCCCAAGTTCACTGGAAGATGCAACTAATTTTCATGAGCTCACATCAGAAATTGGATGTTTCCCCATTTGCATATGTAAAGCTTATGCACATAGGTTTTGCTTGCATGTTTATGACTTTAGGTGGTTGATTCAGAACTAGCCGCCACAGCTGCCCACAGTGCAGTTTGCCAGCATCGGCAAACTGTGCATGTGCAGCGCAACCTTACACACTGTGGGCATATACTGGAAGGATGCTGCCGCAATGTGACTGAAAGTGGTGGGTATCTCCGTGGTGATGACTGGTGACGCATCGGGAGGCGACCCGTCACACATGCAGGGTGGCCCCCTGCATCTGAGGAGATGGACGCAGATCTGGATGTGTATGCAGCGATCTGCGTCCATCTCTGGATAAGGTCCTTACTGTCCTGATTTGTATGTACCCGCCTGTCTTGTTACGTCGTCATTCTTAGAAATAAAATCTCTTAAAAAACATGTACATGGGGGCATTTCCGCATAAAATGGCTAAAAGCGAGAGGGAAATGATTAGTAATAATATCATTTCACTAACGCATAACTATTGCCTGAAGCCATGTTTTACACATGAAGTGGTAACAATACATCACTATTACTAAAGGCCATTAATAGTGTTACCAGATTTTTGTTCTCATCAGACAGATAAATCTCACCGTGTGTACACACCATAAGAAGTGATAATAATAGTACTAAAGTTAGAATAACATTTTCAAATTCTTAATAAAAACAATCTTAAGTTTATTTCAAATTTAATAAACTCTAGAAGACAATTTATTATCCTTCAATAGTTTTTACCTTTACAAGTGGTGCTTCTACAACCGGTACTGTCACACACCAAACACTTTTTTGTCCTGTAATTGCGCAAAGAAAATGAATGAGAGGTGGTTAGTTCTACTGTACTATCTGAAGCTTACGTATGAATACAAAACAGTGTGGTGGCAAATCACAAGTACTGTGACAACGATACAGATTAATATTTAAGTGTGTTTCCTTTTGCTTTTAGCGAGTGGCCTTGAGACGTAAATGCGACATCTTAAATGTAAAATGAGGGTGTACGATAGAATAACAATGAACGGCACAAAGACACACAAACACCCACACATGCAGGTATACATCAGCAAGACATTTCACAATGTTGCTTCCCAACTGTGAACACTTGCAGGGCACGTATCCAGCAGAACTTTCTGCTGTATGTTTGGTCAGTAAAGGAATTGAGGTTAACAGTTAATATTTAATGTCACCTGCAGCCAGTGACTGCTTCTTCTAATGTAAGTGACAGATAAACAGAAAAACACTCCCTGGATGATACACAAAGCACCACACACCATAAGTGCATTTTTATTTTTAAACCAACTCAATTTCTCAAATGGATAACCAATGTTACTACTAATTTACATTAGAAATTGAGTGAGGCATGAAAATTGTTCTGAAGCACGGCAAAAACATCCCCACTGCTGAAACTTGTGTATGGCAATGACAGGTTTTGGCAAAACAGCTTTTAGAAATGATACATTAATGAAAGAGGGAAATTACATCATATATAGGACAATTACACCCAAAACTAAACATTTAGTCTTGGCTGGGGCTAGGCAAGAAGGTAAAACAAACCATAAAGAGAATCCCACCGTGATTCCAATCGACCAGTGCTGAAGCAAGCTCATTATATTAATCTTGTAGCAAAAGACACCCTATATCCCCCCACTTCATTGCCAGTGCTTTTTATTGGTCCACTGGAGCAAGCTCATTATATTAATCTTATAGCAACAGACATTCTATACCTTACCTCTCCAGTGCTTCTCATTGGTTTGCTGGAGCAAGCTCATTAAATTAATCTTGCAGCAAAAGATGCCCTTCACTGACTACACTTTCAGGTAGGAATGGTCATTGATGGGTTAACCATCAATGATTACCATTGATAGTACTATCTGTGAATAACCTTGATGGTATAAAACCATTCATAGGGTAACCATCTATGGTTTCACCCACCAATGTCCATCCCTGCTCTATGACTTCCTAAGCTGTAAGCCAATCAGAGCCTGGGGACGGGGCTTCACTGTAGCATTGGGGCGGAGCTAGGTTCCATACCAGGCATTAAGTGTAAAAAAAAAAACCTCCATCAATCGCAAAACTATGTCATCAGGCATTAACCATTGATAGTTTGTAATCATCGATGTTCGATGGCCATCCCTTCTTTCAGGCCCAGTGTCTCCCTAAATAGATAAAAGCAGCATGCTGTCATTATGATGGACCTATATTATGTGAGAGGCCTGGAGCTTGTATTGTTTGTGATGTATATATTCTTCTAGAAAATATAGAAGTGTGCCTGCAGTATAAACATTTATAAGATAAGAAACAGGATTATATTTTACAATATATATATATATATATATATATATATATATATATTGTATATATTTATAAAAGAAAAAGCCAATGGAAACAAATTTGACTCAAAAAGGAGAAAAAAATTGTAAAATAAATAAAACAGAATCCCACGGTGTGTGGCCTGGCCAGCAAACTGAACAGAAGGGTTTTGCAGGAGCTCCTGAGAATCCTTTCTATAGAGACCCCTAAAACCTCTTGATTAGCCCCATCATCGGCCTCATATCACTCTGTGGCTCTGCCTGGACCCACCTGATCGAGGGGTAGCGACTGCGGAGCCGGGGGACCCTTTTAAGGGTCACTGCGGGTTGCGGCCTACCCCTCTCTGTGAAGCCGGGGACTGGAGTAGTAATTCCCCCCTCCCGGATCCGGCACTCGGCCGAGTGTTTTGCCCCCACCTGGGAGCTAGACGACGGATACTATACCTACCTAGAGCGGGAGACAGCGGGGCACGGAGGAGACAGAGACGGGACGCGGAGACGGCGACCCCTCAGACCTGCACGCCAGAGAAGTGACGACGGAGACGGAGGCCCTGGGTACCCGCGGACCAGACGGAGGCGACGGCTGGTAAGCTTTGAATAGTCTGCTAGTCCCTCGCTGTCCGGCGGCCCTGCGGCGCCCGAGGCACCTCTCTCACTTCCATCCGCTGACGCCCAGCCACCACAGCCCACGACGCAGGCCCAACTGACAAGGCCTCCGCTCCCCACACACACAGACCGGGGACTAAAGCTTTGAGGAGGCCCAGCAACAAGTTCCGGGACCGGAACGAGGATACGGCAGGCCCAGGAGAAATCACCTCAGAACCCTCCTCTACCCACCTGTGGCGGGCCTAATACAGGGCACATTTTATTAATTGATAGCTGTCTTCCTCCTAATCCTTTAGCCGATATCACCCCATCTGGCGCTATCCACTACCGTGGACAACACACTGAGCTCGGGGACCCTGGCTAGTGGCTCCTGCTATACCTATACACGCGATCAGTGACCCGTTCTGACACCGGAACGTCAAATTTAGAGCCACCTCGGAAGTGCGCTCCGGGACCGGAGCGCGACCGTCCCGGGACGAGTAGCAGCTTTTTCACTCCCCTGGGCTTGCTTACTCACCAGCCTTTTCCTGCCCTGAACCCTCTGGAAATACTGTGTGGCTGTGGATACCGCCACCTGACATCCAGAGCTGCAGCCACAGTCTCCCTTCCCCAGAGGGTGAATATCTTGCAGCACACAGATTACACAGAGTCTCCCTGGATATTCCTGAACCTCTGCACGGAAGACCCTGACCGCCGGCTGGCCCAGGTTGGGAACCAGGAATCACGGGACCAGGGAAGAAGCAAACGTCCTATGGCCCTGCTCGGCTCTCCAGTGCACATCGCTTGATTCCTCAGGAACACGCAGCCATACACCCGTCGCTAACCACTACAATATATAGGGTGCGAACTCCCCTGTGAAGATGATGCCCTTCTAACAACATGACTACCCCACCGTCGCTTCCTGCCTGAATAACCACCCACTACGGTCATCCTCTCTTTACCTATATGATCTACTAATCCCTCCCGGGACATCTCGACATGCCTCCAAAGAAATCGAAGGGGTCTAAATCTGCTTCACAAGTGAATTTCTTTGGGTCCTCCTCCTCCGGTAAGAAGACTCATACACCACTTTCCTCGCCGAATTTGGCTCAATCATCTCAAGCAACTTCATTAATAATAAGCAACACGGCCCACGCCGCACAAGCTGATATGGACTCTTTAGATGGCCCGGTCACGCTACGCTCAATCCATTCCCTGCTAGCCTCTTTCAAGTCAGACATTACATCTGAGCTTAGATCCAATATACAAGCCCTCCGCTCTGATATTTCTGAAATCGGTGACAGGACAGACCACATTGAACACAAGATGGAGGAGCTAGTAACATCACATAATGATCTGATCTCCGCACATGACGCTCTCCTGGACGAGGTCGCTATCATCCGAGACAAAACTACAGATTTGGAGGACCGCTCACGTAGGAATAATATAAAAATAAGAGGCATTCCTGATGATGTTTCAAATGCTGACTTATATGGATACGCCACAGATCTTTTCCACAAATTAATACCTGATGTCCCGCTACCTGACCTCCTGATTGACAGGATCCATAGACTCCCGAAGTCTAGACAAGCACCTGCTCAGGCCTCCCGGGACACACTTCTCAGGGTTCATTTTTTTCACACTAAGGAAAAGATCCTACGTGCAGCACTGCCCTCATCACCTACGGCGACTTGCCTGGGCCCTCTTCAACTTTTCCAGGACCTGTCTCCAGCGACCATGGCCAAAAGGCGATCATTCTTTAACATCACATCAGCCCTACGGAAAGCTACGGTTCAATATAAGTGGGGTTTCCCCACTAAGCTGATTGTGCTACGTAATGGCATAACCACCGTCATCACCACACCTGAGGATGGATCTAAAACTCTGAAAAAATGGGACATTCCTCTCGATATGCAGCCTGTCCCCCCGGCTACATCACCGAAACGGATTGCCCAAGACTGGACATTGGCCCCGGGCTGAGAAACACTTGGGAATAACCATACGACAACCATACGAAAATTACTATCCAGGTTTCGTTTTTTCCCATGCAGGCTCATCTGTAGCTATATTTCATTATACTATAGTCAATGCTTTGAGTCGGATGTTTCGATGTTTTTGTTTAAACTTAGATAGAAGTAGATCTGTCTATGTTTCAAATAGACAGCAAACGTCCATTTCCTATTATCTTAGGATGACCTACGTTTGTTTAGTTTCTTCTACTTACCTTATCTATTATTGTGATTGATGATTATATGTTAAGCATGTTCTGGTTTGGAGGCGACGGTGGGAAAAGTTGGCTGGTATGCCACCCACCCACACCTGTCCGTCACGATACCCATGTGACGGGATCTCTGGCTCCTTTATGGATGCTATTTCTGTTTTTTTTCCATGTTTTATTTCTTGTTCTGTCTTCTACCCTCATATTCTTCTCTCTACTGATGTTGACTATACTTCGGTCTTAGAGGACTGTGCCGATATGCATTATAACTGGATGCATGTGTTACTGATGCTTTTAGCCATGCTATGTATCACCCCCTCATACCCTCCCTCATGGCCACCTTTCTAAGTCTTAATGTTAAGGGGCTTAACTCACCTAATAAGAGGCGCCTGGCCCTAAAATACTTTACAGATCAAAAGGCGGATGTAGTAGCTATACAGGAATCCCACTTCCCACTACACTCTCCCCCTCAGTTCTCCAATGCCAACTACCCGGTTCACTATATCTCCTGTGGGCCGTTCAAGAGAAACGGTGTCGCTATCCTCTTCCATAAATCGTGCTCTTTCCAACTGGAGAGTGAATGGGTAGATGGCAATGGCAGATACCTGATTCTAGTGGGGAAACTACGAACCAAACATGTAACTTTGGTCTCCCTCTATGCCCCTAATTCTAATCAACCCCGATTTCTGAAATCCTTCTTTCAAAAGTTGTACAGTGTCAAGAAAGGCGCGGTTTTCCTGATGGGTGACTTTAACTTAGCCCCTGACCCTAATCTAGATAAATCCTCGAAACTCGACAAACAGTCCGCTAATGCAGCCAAAGCACTGGCCTCCTCCTTTTCACACCTACTAGCCGAATTTGACTTATATGATGCTTGGAGAATCAGGAATATAGGGGCCAGAGACTATACATTTTATTCGGCAGTGCACAGATCCTATTCTAGGATCGATTTGCTCCTGACGGATAAATGGACATTACAATCAATTCCCAACGTCAAAATATTGCCGATATCATGGTCAGACCACGCGCCATTACTTTGGACTTGGTCAAACAAAACGCATATCCCCGCACCACGCCCCTGGAGACTACGGGACTACATTTTGAAAGATGAGGACGGAGTCTCTATATTACGAGAGGCCTTGTCTTCTTATTTGGCCACAAACAGCCCCGCGGATACCTCTATCTCCAATCATTGGTGTGCTCTTAAAGCAGTCCTGCGAGGTGCAGCTATCCATGCTTCAGCTCATATAGCGCGTCGGGACCGGGAAGTCCAGTTGGCTTATGAGTTGGAGGTGACGACGCTAGAAACTAAACATAAACAATCCCCTGCCGATGATCTCACCCTAGCGTCCCTGACTGAAGCAAAGAGGAAACTGAACAATCTCTACCTTTTGCACGTACAAAGAGCTGTCTCTAACCTAAAGCAAAAATACTATACATTAGGTAATAGGGCGGGTAAATTACTGGCGCGGAAACTCAGAGGGAAAAATCTTATCAATAGAATTAAATACTTGGCAAACTCAGACGGACCGCCGTCACTGAACCCTAAAGACATTGCAAACCAATTTGCCTCCTATTATAGGAAACTATACAACCTCAAACAGGACCCCCTAACCCCGCAACCTTCCTTGCAGCTTATACGGTCTTTTCTAGATTCCATTAATCTACCTTCCATTTCCCCCGAGGATGCTTCCACACTTTGTACACCCTGGACTGAGAGAGAAATTCAGTCTTCCCTGAAAGCCCATAAAAAAGACAAAGCCCCTGGGCCGGACGGGTTTATTAATCTCTTTTACATTACCTTTCAGGACTCACTCTCCCCACTCCTCCTTAATCTGTACAATGATGCTTCCTCTAACCCTTTTCCTAGAGAAATGTTGGAAGCACGGGTGATAACGATTCTCAAACCTGGCAAGAACCCATCCCTCTGCGCAAATTATAGACCCATAGCACTTTTGAATACAGATATAAAGTTGTATGCCAAACTGCTTGCAAATAGACTGAACCCGCTGATCCCCGCATTGGTCCATCAAGATCAAGCGGGCTTCACTATCGGTCGCCAAGCCTCTGACAATACCAGGAGAGTCTTCTCCCTTCTAGAGGCCCGCTCCATGTCGCGGGAGCCCTTATTGTTGCTTTCCCTTGATGCGGAGAAAGCTTTCGACAGGATTCACTGGTTATACATGTCAGAAGTTCTTGCCAGGTTTGGGTTCACGGGACAATTCTTACAGAACGTCCTACGCCTATATACGCACCCCTCAGCACACGTTTTTAGTAATGGGTTTCTATCTGATTCTTTCCCCATCACCAACGGCACTCGTCAGGGATGTCCACTGTCACCATTAATTTTCATTTTAGCTATAGAACCCCTAGCAGAGAAAATTAGAGCGTCTACCCTAGTTAGCGGAGTCTACATAGGTCCCACACAACACAAGATTTGCCTGTTTGCAGATGACGTCCTGCTGTTTGTAACTAAGCCTGAAATTTCCCTCCCAGTTATCCACGATATCCTGCAGGACTACTCCAAAATCTCCTACTATAAACTGAATACGGCTAAAACTGAGGCATTGGCATTTGACATTGAACCAATCCCACTCCAATCCCTACAATCTACATATCCCTACGCCTGGCAGGACTCTTCCATCCAATACCTTGGGATTAAGATTCCTTCCAGCTCTCATTCCACGGTGGAGTGTAACTACCTTCCTCTCTTGGGCCAATTCCGTACCCTCACCAAACAGTGGACGAACTATGAAATCTCATGGTTGGGGCGCCTTTCATCAATTAAAATGATGCTCCTCCCTAAAATTCTTTACCTATTCAGAGCCATACCTTACTTAGTACCGCTTGCTCTCCTTAACAAATTTTATTCTGTCATGTCTACTTTTATTTGGAAGGGTAAAAAACCCAGGATAGCTAGAAACCGTCTGTTTAGATCCAAAGGCAAGGGGGGTCTTGCATTTCCTAACCTTGAGCTATATCAACATGCATGTCTACTTGATCAGCTGAAGGACTGGCTCCAGACTGACCCCGTAAAACCCTGGGTAAATATTGAAAGTAATATGTGCACAGGATTCCCTCTCCCAGATTTAATCTGGGTCAAACCACTACATAGACCCCCCTCTACCAAACTTATAAGGAGTATAACTAACTCTCTTAAGGTCTGGGACAGATTAGTTAATAACCTGGGCGACTGCCCACTTCCCTCTACGCACCTATCCATTTTAGCAATTTCCAAAATACTCCCAGACCTACCAATGCGGAACTGGCAGGAGTTAGGAGTTCGACAGATCAAGGATTTGTATGACAAATCAGAGCTTAAAACCTTCCAACAACTACAAACCCAATATCTGATACCAACAAAGGATTTTTACAAATACTTACGTATCAGACATTGGATTAGGGCAAATATGCCGAACCCTCTCACCCCACCTACCCCACCCCCATATATTTTAAGTAACTTTTCCTCCATACAGCACAAAGGTGGTATATCTCAGTGGTATATTACGCTCCTCTCCCCACTCAATGACAAGAAACTACATGTTCAAACACGGTGGGAATCAGAATTTAATATCCTTCTGACTGAGCAGGATTGGGAAAATATTTTTATGAACATCTTTAAAATGTCTCGGTGCATCAACCACACTGAAATGATGTTCAAATTGATTCATGGTCTATATCACACACCTGATAGACTCCATAGGATCTGGCCAGACTCCTCTAAATTCTGCTGGAGGCAATGTGGATCAGAGGGTACTCTAACTCACATATTTTGGACATGCCCAGTTATCAGACCATTGTGGATAGAGATTTTTGGGCTAATTGAAAAGATCACAAAGGTTACCCTCCCCCACCGCCCTGAAATTGTCTTTTTACATTACTTTCCTCCTCATATACCCTCTGAATACTCTTATGTGATAGGCCATATCCTCATAGCTACCAGGGCCGCAATTGCGCAATATTGGAAAAGAACGGACCCCCCACGCTTGTCCAAAATTATAACGTCAATACAGCGCAATTTTGAAATGGAAACTATGAGCATTAAATATTCTTTGGCTCCCCAATCTCCTCTACTGAAATGGCTACCGTGGTTTGATTATTACCCATCTGGCACTACCCCCCGGAACGCCTTGGCGGGTAATAGATGATGCTTAACCCCTTTTTTTTTCATTTTTTATTTTTTTATTTAGGTTTATACACTGTTTAACCAAAATGCAAAGAAATATGCGCAGGCCTCCTGCAGTGTCCCCGAACGACCGACGGCCAACATCCCCCCTATTCTGCACTACATTCTTTATCTATCTTTTCTCTTACTCATTTTCCTCACTTCTTCTTTATTTCCAACTTTTAAGATTTTTAGTCTTAGTATTAATACTACTTTACAATTATATATTATGATTTTCAGACATGCAGCTACTGTATTATTGGCTTTATTTTTGTTTACATAACGTTATGTATGTTCTGTAATGTAAAAGCTTCTCTAATAAAATTTCTTCAGTAAAAAAAAAAAAAACAGAATCCCACAAACCACCCCTCATCACTGACAAATCACATAGAGAGGGGCAGGAAACTGATCCACGTGCATCCTGCAATCTATGGTTGCAGCACTGAACTGGTTAAACAATTTGTATTAGAAAAGGTGACATTTGCTGACCTTGCAATTTAATAATAAACTGTGGCAACCAAAGCCAACACAGTTTTAACAGGGTGCAAAGTGAAGGGATAAAAATCTTAATAAATATAATAAGAGAAATGTAAGTTCTAAGGAAAGACTATTCAAATGGAGTTCGATCACACTATAAAATAAATGCATTTGATGGCACATGATCGCTCTGTATAAAAATATATCCAAAATCAGTACAAAAAGGTGTCTAGGGACCTATTCATCAGCAGAACTATAAAGAGAGTACAATGTCATTTCACCGCTTGGAGGACTCTCCATGTACAGCAATGCAAACTTGGCGAAGACTGACTAACAGTGACTAAATAACCCTACAGGACCACTAAGCCTGAAATGCAAGTCACCTTGCAGAAAATGCCTACTGATAACTTTCCCAAATATATGTAAACATTACTACACCATAACAGACCTCGATACAGACAATATATACACATTTGCTATGCAATATAATATTTTCTGGTACCAACCATTTTCAGATGAAAGAGAAGAACAGTTTCCTTCTATGAGATAAGTGACAGGGAGTTTACTGGGAACCAAAAAATAAATAAAATAAAAATCTTCCCTGAGATTATAATTTAATTTCACATATCAGCGGTTCCAAAGAAATACTCCTACTGATGCACTGATGAAACTATTACTAATATACAGTATATGGGAATATTATTAGGAGTCATCCTGTAGCTTAGGTTCAGTGATCGGTTAATATTTGTAATTCTTTTTAGTTTTATTGCTATTTCTTATTGTAAAGTAACAATATATGCCATATAAATGTGGTAGATAAAGACTATTTACAACGCTTTATTTTTTGCTCCACTACTTAAAGATTCCATGTTGTTTAACTTTATCTTGCATTGACTGCTGTTCTTACACTATTGCACATAACTGGAAACTTTATACATATGGTAAAGCTATAAACGCCCAAGGCTATTGTGAAATGAGCAATATCTCACTTGAGGTATAATAATATCTCTTCGGGTTATGTTAATCTATCACTATCAAATCAAGGTTTATTTTCAATGTTTTCATGTATCAGCTGCACGGAACCAGGTGATACCACCTGGTTTATTAACAAAATCTCTAGACCAATATTTCTGCTAAGGATGTGCAAGCCCCTTAACAATTTAAAAAGTAAAAACAAAAAAAAACAAACCCATTTTATTAATGGGACTATGGAAAACTGTACAGAAAATATGTATTTACAATGTTTGATTTTTAAGAAAGGCAAAGATTTTCAAAACAAAGTATAATATACAACAAAAGTAACGAGGATGTCACCCTTCCTGGCATCAATAAAATCAGGGTCACCACATTCAAAAAAGAGGGGAGTGTCTGCTTTACAATGATGTGGCCAATGAATGGTTATTGTTTGTAGTCACCAGCCAATAACAACCTGCACTGTAGAAAAGCTAGTATAGCTGGTTGATGGGAAGGGCACTTGAGTTGGCACTTATTGTACACATTCTGGGGCACGCTCATTAGAAAGAACCCTATTAATAGATTGTCTGGTAATTACAATCCACGGTATGCATTAAGAAGTACAGAGATGGGGGTGGGAGGTTTCTATTCTAATGCCCAGATCTTACCCATCCCGGTATCAATAAACACAGGTTGTTGTTTTTTTAAATGGTATGCATTGTTGGGCTACCATATATTATTCCTACACATTTTCTTCATTTCATTCAAACAAAATGCTTTATTATTTTCAAGTGCACATTTTATTATGATAGCCTATGTGTAGAATCTGATTTTTTGGTGTTTTGGAACTGTGAATAAATGCTGAAGCAAGGATCACAAAGCATTTCATGGTTGCGGTTGGAAAAATATGACACTCATTGCCTTTAGTTCACTTTGTTGCAATCCCAATAATAAGAAATAAAAATAAAAACTTTTTTCTTCTTAAATATAGGTAGACTGTCTCTGGAGATATACGCAAACAAACAGAGGCCAAATGCCTAGGGCATTTGGTATGCTTAGGGGCACCAGCAGCTTCTGCTGATTAAAATGATATGCGGCATGCCTATATTCTGTGTGTATTCCTGGAAATCACTGTAATGTAGCATTTCGTATACAGATACAGCCACAGTGGCACACAGAATATAGGCATGCTGCATATCATTTTAATCAGCAGAAGCTGCTTGTGCATCCTAGCCACATAGTAATGCAAATAAGATGCATTTTCATAAACAAAAGGCGCCCAACGTTAGCAGAGCTGCCAGCTGACTCATGCCAGGCATCTCTTGCAGAACTAGCGGCGGTGCTAGGGGGCACCAGCCAAAATCTTGCCTAGGGCATCATATTGGTTAGGGCCGGCTCTGCAAACAAATACCATTTTTTGTGAAATCTAAAAATAGAGACAGATTTGTTATTGGGACAGTGCAATTATACATTATACTCCACATACCTACATACTAAATGACAAACATTTTGAATTTTTTTTTCACACTAAAGGCCCATACACACCGAGTGATATAGCTGAGTGATTTTGACTATATAGTCAAAATCGCTCAGAATATCGCTCTGTGTGTACACAGCCAGCGATAGCAATGAGCGTCCCCGCCAGGTCGCTATCGCTGCTAAAAATAGACTGTGCAGGCAAGTGAATTTTGGCTAGGTCGCTGGAAAAGAAAAAGCATCCCCTTGCTTAAATGAGTTAGCCAAAATCGCTTGTAAAGTCAGTCAAAATCTCCTACTGTCATTTCAAGGGAAAACGCTCAGTCAAAATCTCTCTCTAGACTAAAGGGCCCTACACATTTAACGATCCGCCGCTGAGCTGCCCGACGGCGGATACGGCCGACGGACAACACGGTGGCGGGGGGCAGTGACAGGGGGAGTGAAGTTTCTTAACTCCCCCGTCACACGGCTCCATAGAAGTGCAGGCACATATGGACGAGATCGTCCATATTGGCCTGAATGCACAGCCGACGGGGCACCAGCGATGAACGAGCGCGGGGCCACGCATCGTTCATCGCTGGTGCCTCCACACTCAAAGATATGAACGGTATCTCGTTCATTAATGAACAAGATCGTTCATATCTTTGAGTATTATCGCCCAGTGTGTAGGGCCTATAAGCAACACCACTTTTAATAAATAAAAAAAAACTTCTCTATCTCTTTCCTTTTAAATGAGAAATCTACAGAATTTGTTTTATACTATTGTGGAACAGCAGTAGTTACACAAACTATTTCTCGCTCTCTCCGATATTCATGAGAAGCCCTCTTTCCGGATTAAGGTCAGACAGTGTCAGCTAATTAATCCAAAAAGAAATGTCCTGTGCCTTACTAAGTTAAAATAAGCGCAGCATACATTGAATTAGTTTAATAGGCAAAGAAATGCTGTTTAAACAATCTACAATTGAACCATAAAATGAATTCTAAAGGTTCTTATCAACAATTATATTACTATTTAATTTAAAAGCGGCATTAAGCATGCTCCTTTACTGCTCACTGCTAGGGAGATGCATATACTGTACAATACGTTCACGTAATTCAGCACATCAGTAATACTACAGCTGTCCAGTGGCATTAAGACATATGCAACCGATTTAGTCATCTAAAACTAAACAACTAAAAAAATTAAGAAAATCTAAATAAGTGCCAAATGAAGCGTAAATAACAGACAATTTATGTTTCTGCATCTGTGAGGTTTCTCCATGACCACTGCACATAGGATTGCACCTGCCATTTATGCTCATACAATACTGTTTCCAGTTTCAGCAGAATAACATTTTAGAACTCTCTATTATATAGTATACACATATTTTAGGTCACCTTTAAAGGATAAAATAGCTATTGCTGAAAAGAGAAGCCATTTCTGCATACAGATCTTTTTTGTACTTTATTGGTTGTGATTCCATCTCCCACATAAGGATAGAGGTGGACAAATTTGTTGATACCCTTCTAGGAAAAAAAGAACACATAGGGCCAGATGTAATGGAGAGTGAGACGGACGGAGATATGAGATTCCGGCCAAACTTGTACGTTTTTTTTAAAGCAGCAAACATTTACACGGCAAAACCAACCTGGCTGTTTTCTGAAATAACTTGAAACTGACAAGAGTAATTGGCATCCAGCATTATTTATTCAATATTTATTAGAAATCATACTTTGAATTTGATTGTGACATGAGACTGAGACAGAGCTTTCTGGCGCTGGGCAGCATGTTTCTCTCCATAATACCTTTACAGTTTTAAGTTGCCATAGTGTAAAGCACAGATTCAATGCACCCTGTAACAGATGCAGCAAATCAGCCCCAAAGCGTAACTGAGACTCCTTCGTGTTTCGCAGTAGGTATGGTCAGAGCCATACTGTAGTTCATTATCTGTTAGCTGTTTCAACAGCTCCATTGTTTTCTGCTTTACCTCAGTAATTGATGCAAAACAGGTACCCTTAGTTTAGTACCGATTTGACTTTAGGGAAAAGAAAGCAGTCACATGGTGCTAGTTCTGACGAATATTGAGTGTGTTCTAGCACGGCAACCTGTTTCTCGGCCAAACACTGCTTCACAGAGAGAGCTGTGTGGACTGGTGCATTGTCCTGATGGAGGATGAAGCCCTTTTTCCACAACTCTTTCTTCTGATTCTATCCCACAAAGATTCTAGAACATTTTTGTAGTACTGTTGATTCACTGTTTCACCTTCTGGCCCCCAGTCTTACAAAATAACACCCTTGATATTAGCCACCAGTTAACACTGCTTTGACGTGCTTTTTTCATTCGTGGTGTTGATGGTTTTTTTCTAGTGCATAGACTGGTGTTTTGTCTCAGGATCATACTGGATATCTATGTTTTATCACAGGTAATAATTTTATCTATAATTATAGATTTAAGGGAAAGGGGAATCCTCTGCACTAGACTTTTGTAAAAATTTATAATAAACTGATATGATTCCCCAATTTTAGTATTATGGATCAATTCGCAATATTGTTTGGGGGTGTTGCCATAGACAATGAAGTGGAAGAAGAGTACTGGAAAGGAAAGAATTGTCTTTTAGTTGGCGCACTTTCGAGAAGAAGCTAAGTATATTTAAAATTTAACTTTTAATTTCATATAATTAAAATACCTGATAAATGTGAAAAATCGCAAGACAATATTTACAAACAATACACTAAATAAAGATAATAAATATCAATTGCTCCTGTGTGTCCTTATTATGTTTTTGTAATTTTAAGTGTATGCAAAAAGTGTCTTGGAACCAACCACAAATTGTTGACTGCTCAAGTTATACCCTTATTTGCTAAAATACCCTATTAATTATAATTTATGGGAGGGTACATCTCGTTATCTAACAATTGATCGGAGTATACAGTTAAACTCTTATTCTATATTCATGATAGTGCATACATATATGGAACCAGTCGTGTCAATCCTATGCACAGTGAATACGCTATTTTCTCTTCAATAATAGTTGAGTCAAGTGACCCCCGACACTATTGGAATATGTTCCCAAATATATAAGTAATGTAATTATATCTATATTTGTGGGACATATATCTTCATACCAAATCTCTATACCAAGACAGTTGCATCAATAATGCCTCTTTGGTATTCTGACTGTCTCTAAGGGTTAGGTGGAACGCTCTCCACCCTATTATCTATAGTATAGAAAATGAATCATCAGACATCTGTACCTTAATTTCATGCCAAAGTGTCAAATGAGCATATTGCTCTGGATAACCTGGAATATAGTGTCCGCTATAATTATCAGCAGTATTACATGAGGTGTATCAAAATACAATAAGCCTGGCAATACCACACCTCTATCAAAGCTGTTGTCGCCTACGGTAGAGGTATGTTATGACACATTAATCTTGATCATGCTGCAGGCTTGTTACTTACAATTTTTAATATCTAATGTCCAATTCCTGTCTCATATAGTTTAACAATTGCAACTCATTTATGCCTCTCACATGTAACTATTCTGTTGCTATCTCAAAGAGCTGCAACAGTTGCAACCTATGTACAGATTTTTGTCAGGCATGGACTTTTTACTGTGTCTGTTTATTACATAAAGTATTCCAGGCAGATGTCCAACTAAACTTATATGCACTGCTAATGTAATACTATAAGATATACTCATGTTATATAGGGGTATATGCAATTGCGGTCGAATTGCCGCAAATGTCGAAAAACGGGGCATTTTCGACACAAAAAAAATATTCAACAATGCAATACAGTACTTTTCGACAAAAAAAAGGACTTTTCAGATTCGACTTTTTAAAATTCGACAGTTGTCAAATTCGACATGTCTGCAATGGTAAAAATGCGGCTTTTCGACAAAAGTATATTCAATTGAAGAATGTCGATTCGACAACAGTGCTTTTCGACAGTCATTTCGTCAATTTAATTCCGCCTCACTTTGCTGGCGGAATCTAATTAAAAAAATTAAAAACATGTTTTTTTGTGTGTTTTTTTTAATTGCTAATAGCATATCTATTTATATTAGAAAGGATTATGTACTTGGTTTGTCTATTAGGAGACACAACTATTATTTATATATTTTTTAAAATAATATTTTTTTTTAACTGACTAAAATAGAGAGAGCATGCTTTTCAGTGGGAAGGGGTGGGAATGGGTTAAAATCCAGAAAAAAAAATGCGTGGGGTCCCCACTCCTAAGCATAACCAGCCTCGGGTTCTTTGAGCCGGTCCTGGTTGTAAAAATACAGGGAAAAAATTGACAGGGGATCCCCCGTATTTTTAGAACCAGCACCGGGCTCTGCGTCCGGTCCTGGTGCAAAAAATACGGGGGACAAAAGACGTAGGGGTCCCCCGTATTTTTAACACCAGCACCGGGCTCCACTAGTCAGAGAGATAATGCCACAGCCGGGGTACACTTTTATATCGGTCCCTGCGGCCCTGGCATTAAATCACTAACTAGTCACCCCTGGCCGGGGTACCCTGGAGGAGTGGGGACCCCTTAAATCAAGGGGTCCCCCCCTCCAGCCACCCAAGGGCCAGGGGTGAAGCCCGAGGCTGTCCCCCCATCCATGGGTTGCAGATGGGGGGCTGATAGCCTTGTGACAAATAAAAGAACATTGTTTTTTTGCAGCAGAACTACAAGTCCCAGCAAGCCTCCCCCGCAAGCTGGCACTTGGAGAACCACAAGTACCAGCATGCGGGGGTAAAACGGGCCCGCTGGTACCTGTAGTTCTTCTGCATAAAAAATACCCAAATATAAACAGGACACGCACACCGTGAAAGTAAAACTTTATTACATACATGCCGACACACACATACTTACCTATGTTCACACGCCGACTCTGTCCACGTCTCCAAGTAGAATCCGGGGTAACTGAAAATAAAATTATACTCACCTAAATCCAGTGTGTCCTGTTATTTTTTTGTAATCCACGTACTTGGCAAAAAAACAAACCGCATACCCGATCCACGCACTGAAAGGGGTCCCATGTTTACACATGGGACCCCTTTCCCCGAATGCTGAGACCCCCCCGTGACTCCTGTCACAGATGGTCCCTTCAGCCAATCAGGGAGCGCCACGTCGTGGCACTCTCCTGACTGGCTATGCGCGTCTGAGCTGTCAGACAGCGCATCGCACAGCCGCTCCATTATCTTCAATGGTGGGAACTTTGCGGTCAGCGGTGAGGTTACTCGGGGGGTCTCAGCATTCGGGGAAAGGGGTCCCATGTGTAAACATGGGACCCCTTTCAGTGCGTGGATCGGGTATGCGGTTTGTTTTTTTGCCAAGTACGTGGATTACAAAAAAAGAACAGGACACACTGGATTTAGGTGAGTATAATTTTATTTTCAGGTACCCTGGATTCTACTTGGAGATGTGGACAGAGTCGGCGTGTGAACATAGGTAAGTATGTGTGTGTCGGCATGTATTTAATAAAGTTTTACTTTCACGGTGTGCGTGTCCTATTTTTATTTGGGTATTTTTTTGCAGAAGAACTACAGGTACCAGCGGGCCCGTTTTACCCCCGAATGCTGGTACTTGTGGTTCTACAAGTACCAGCTTGCGGGGGAGGCTTGCTGGGACTTGTAGTTCTGCTGCAAAAAACAATATTCTTTTATTTTACACAAGGCTATCAGCCCCCCATCCGCAGCCCATGGATGGGGGGGGGGCAGCCTTGGGCTTCACCCCTGGCCCTTGGGTGGCTGGAGGGGGGGTTCCCTTGATTTAAGGGGTACCCACTCCTCCAGGGTACCCCGGCCAGGGGTGACTAGTTGGGGATTTAATGCCACGGCCGCAGGGACCGGTATAAAAGTGTCCCCCGGCTGTGGCATTATCTCTCTGAGTAGTGGAGCCCGGTGCTGGTGTTAAAAATATGGGGGACCCCTACGCTTTTTGTCCCCCGTATTTTTTGCACCAGGAACGGATGCAGAGCCCGGTGCTGGTTCTAAAAATACGGGGGATCCCCTGTCAATTTCCCCCCCATATTTTTACAACCAGGACCGGCTCAAAGAGCCCGAGGCTGGTTATGCTTAGGAGGGGGGACCCCACGCAATATTTTTTAGGGTTTTTTAACCATTTTTGTGCCGTCCGAAAAGTCGAATCCAGGACGCACTTATCCGTCAATTGGTCCGTTTTTTGACAGTGGGACTGTCGAATCCGTTTTTAATTGAATATGTCGAATTCCGGCACCCGCCGGCCGGGATTCGACTGTCAAATTGTGTCGAATTTAAAAACGGGCGAAAAAAAGACGCAATTCGTCCGGAATTGCATATACCTGATAGAGTGTATAAGAATACAGTGAGTTTGGTAATGCTGCACTTTCATCCAGGCTATTAGCGCTTGTGGTACGGGCATATCATGACACATCAGTACTGGTCGGGCCGCAAGCTTGCCATTTAAAAAGTCCTAATGTGCAACTGATATCTCATATAATGTGGCAATTGCAGCTCATGTTAATCCTTACCAATATAACTGTTATAATACTCTCTTAAAGGTTACAACAATTGCAACTGGAATTGCAAGTTTTTATACCCTCTATTAGACAGTCATCACTATTACACAGTCATGAATTAATCCCTGTGTCTGTTTATGGCATTAAGTATTCCAGGCAGATGTCAGAGTAAATCTATATAATATACTATTACACTCCTGCGGGAGATACTCGTATTTGCCAGTCGGAAATATAACTTCACCACATTAGCTTTTTCTATTACATAAGTATAAGCTATTCACTGTGTACATTTGTTACACAAAATCTCCCCAACCTGTGTTGGAGTACATCTGTATAATGAGCCAATTTGATTCAGCAGGGTATGCTCGTATTGGCGTGTCAGGATTATGGCTATGCCTTAACATAAAGGTCCCGCTATTGAGCGGATATTAACATATGTGTATTGTTCCAATAAGCACCTATCCTGTCCACAACCCTAACTATCGATCGCGTTCCATATAGTGCACTCCGTATTGTAAATTACATGAATTAAATAATAAGAATTTACTTACCGATAATTCTATTTCTCGTAGTCCGTAGTGGATGCTGGGGACTCCGTAAGGACCATGGGGAATAGCGGCTCCGCAGGAGACTGGGCACAAAAGTAAAAGCTTTAGGATCAGGTGGTGTGCACTGGCTCCTCCCCCTATGACCCTCCTCCAAGCCTCAGTTAGGATACTGTGCCCGGACGAGCGTACACAATAAGGAAGGATTTTGAATCCCGGGTAAGACTCATACCAGCCACACCAATCACACTGTACAACCTGTGATCTGAACCCAGTTAACAGCATGATAACAGCGGAGCCTCTGAAAAGATGGCTCACAACAATAATAACCCGATTTTTGTTTAACAATAACCATGTACGAGTATTGCAGACAATCCGCACTTGGGATGGGCGCCCAGCATCCACTACGGACTACGAGAAATAGAATTATCGGTAAGTAAATTCTTATTTTCTCTGACGTCCTAAGTGGATGCTGGGGACTCCGTAAGGACCATGGGGATTATACCAAAGCTCCCAAACGGGCGGGAGAGTGCGGATGACTCTGCAGCACCGAATGAGAGAACTCCAGGTCCTCCTCAGCCAGGGCATCAAATTTGTAGAATTTTGCAAACGTGTTTGCCCCTGACCAAGTAGCAGCTCGGCCCAGTTGTAAAGCCGAGACCCCTCGGGCAGCCGCCCAAGATGAGCCCACCTTCCTTGTGGAATGGGCATTTACATATTTTGGCTGTGGCAGGCCTGCCACAGAATGTGCAAGCTGAATTGTACTATACATCCAACTAGCAATCGTCTGCTTAGAAGCAAGAGCACCCCGTTTGTTGGGTGCATACAGGATAACAGCAAGTCAGTTTTCCTGACTCCAGCCGTCCTGGAAACATATAATTTCAGGGCCCTGACAACATCTAGCAACTTGGAGTCCTCCAAGTCCCTAGTATCCGCAGGTACCACAATAAGCTGGTTCAGGTGAAACGCTGACACCACCTTAGGGAGAAACTGGGGACGAGTCCGCAGCTCTGCCCTGTCCGAATGGACAATCAGATATGGGCTTTTGTGAGACAAAGCCGCCAATTCTGACACTCGCCTGGCCGAGGCCAGGGCCAACAGCATGGTCACTTTCCATGTGAGATATTTCAAATCCACAGATTTGAGCGGTTTAAACCAATGTGATTTGAGGAATCCTAGAACTACGTTGAGATCCCAAGGTGCCACTGGAGGCACAAAAGGGGGTTGTATATGCAGTACTCCCTTGACAAACTTCTGAACTTCAGGAACTGAAGCCAATTCTTTCTGGAAGAAAATCGACAGGGCCGAAATTTGAACCTTAATGGACCCCAATTTGAGGCACATAGACACTCCTGTTTGCAGGAAATGTAGGAATCGACCGAGTTGAAATTCCTCCGTGGGGGCCTTCCTGGCCTCACACCATGCAACATATTTTCGCCAAATGCGGTGATAATGTTGTGTGGTCACCTCCTTCCTGGCTCTGACCAGGGTAGGGATGACCTCTTCCGGAATGCCTTTTTCCCTTAGGATCCGGCGTTCAACCGCCATGCCGTCAAACGCAGCCGCGGTAAGTCTTGGAACAGACATGATCCTTGCTGAAGCAAGTCCCTTCTTAGTATCTCTTGAAGTTCCGGGTACCAAGTCCTTCTTGGCCAATCCGGAGCCACGAGTATAGTTCTTACTCCTCTCCTTCTTATAATTCTCAGTACCTTGGGTATGAGGGGCAGAGGAGGGAACACATACACCGACTGGTACACCCACGGTGTTACCAGAGCGTCCCAGCTATTGCCTGAGGGTCTCTTGACCTGGCGCAATACCTGTCCAGTTTTTTGTTCAGACGGGACGCCATCATGTCCACCTTTGGTCTTTCCCAACGGTTCACAATCATGTGGAAGACTTCCAGATGAAGTCTCCACTCTCCCGGGTGGAGGTCGTGCCTGCTGAGGAAGTCTGCTTCCCAGTTGTCCACTCCCGGAATGAACACCGCTAACAGTGTTATCACATGATTTTTCGCCCAGCGAAGAATCTTGCTGCCATTGCCCTCCTGCTTCTTGTGCCGCCCTGTCTGTTTACGTGGGCGACTGCCGTGATGTTGTCCGACTGGATCAGCACCGGTTGACTTTGAAGCAGAGGTCTTCCTAGGCTCAGAGCATTGTAAATTGCCCTTAGCTCAAGTATATTTATGTGGAGAATAGTCTCCAGACTTGACCACACTCCTTGGAAATTTCTTCCCTGTGTGACTGCTCCCCAGCCTCTCAGGCGGGCATCCGTGGTCACCAGGACCCAGTCCTGAATGCCGAATCTGCTGCCCTCTAGTAGATGAGCACTCTGCAGCCACCACAGAAGAGACACCCTTGTCCTTGGAGACAGGATTATCCGCTGATGCATCTGAAGATGCGATCCGGACCATTCGTCCAGCAGATCCCACTGAAAAATTATTTCGTGAAATCTGCCGAATGGAATCGCTTCGTAAGAAGCCACCATTTTTCCCAGGACTCTTGTGCATTGATGCACTGACACTTGGCCTGGTTCTAGGAGGTTCCTAACTAGCTCGGATAACTCCCAGGCTTTCTCCTCCGGGAGAAACACCTTTTTCTGGACTGTGTCCAGAATCATCCCTAGTAACAGCAGACGTGTCGTCGGAATCAGCTGCGATTTTGGAATATTTAGAATCCACCCGTGCTGTCGTAGAACTACTTGAGATAGTGCTACTCCGACCTCCAACTGTTCTCTGGACCTTGCCCTTATCAGGAGATCGTCCAAGTAAGGGATAATTAAGACGCCTTTTCTTTGAAGAAGAATCATCATTTCGGCCATTACCTTGGTAAAGACCCGGGGTGCCGTGGACAATCCAAACGGCAGCGTCTGAAACTGATAGTGACAGTTCTGTACCACGAACCTGAGGTACCCTTGGTGAGAAGGGCAATTTGGGACATGGAGGTAAGCATCCTTGATGTCCAGGGACACCATATAGTCCCCTTCTTCCTGGTTCGCTATCACTGCTCTGAGTGACTCCATCTTGATTTGAACCTTTGTATGTAAGTGTTCAAAGATTTCAGATTTAGAATAGATCTCACCGAGCCGTCTGGCTTCAGTACCACAAATAGTGTGGAATAATACCCCTTTCCTTGTTGTAGGAGGGGTACTTTGATTATCACCTGCTGGGAATACAGCTTGTGAATTGTTTCCAATAATGCCTCCCTGTCGGAGGGAGACGTTGGTAAAGCAGATATCAGGAACCTGCGAGGGGGAGACGTCTCGAATTTCCAATCTGTACCCCTGGGATTCTACTTGTAGGATCCAGGGGTCCACTTGCGAGTGAGCCCACTGCGCGCTGAAACTCTTGAGACGACCCCCCCCACCGCACCCGAGTCCGCTTGTACGGCCCCAGCGTCATGCTGAGGACTTGGCAGAAGCGGTGGAGGGCTTCTGTTCCTGGGAAGGGGCTGCCTGCTGCAGTCTTCTTCCGTTCCTCTACCCCTGGGCAGATATGACTGGCCTTTTGCCCGCTTGCCCTTATGGGGACGAAAGGACTGAGGCTGAAAAGACGGTGTCTTTTTCTGCTGAGATGTGACTTGGGGTAAAAAGGTGGATTTTCCAGCTGTTGCCGTGGCCACCAGGTCCGATGGACCGACCCCAAATAACTCCTCCCCTTTATACGGCAATACTTCCATGTGCCGTTTGGAATCTGCATCACCTGACCACTGTCGTGTCCATAAACATCTTCTGGCAGACATGGACATCGCACTTACTCTTGATGCCAGAGTGCAAATATCCCTCTGTGCATCTCGTATATATAGAAATGCATCCTTTAAATGCTCTATAGTCAATAAAATACTGTCCCTGTCAAGGGTATCAATATTTTCAGTCAGGGAATCCGACCAAGCCACCCCAGCGCTGCACATCCAGGCTGAGGCGATCCCTGGTCGCAGTATAACACCAGTATGTGTGTATATACTTTTTAGGATATTTTTCAGCCTCCTATTAGCTGGCTCCTTGAGGGCGGCCGTATCTGGAGACGGTAACGCCACTTGTTTTGATAAGCGTGTGAGCGCCTTTAATTTTCTATCGGGGGAAACCCACGCATCATCACACACTTCATTTAATTTATCTGATTCAGGAAAAACTACAGGCAGTTTTTTCACACCCCACATAATACCCTTTTTTGTGGTACTTGTAGTATCAGAAATATGTAACACCTCCTTCATTGCCCTTAACATGTAACGTGTGGCCCTAATGGAAAATACGTTTGTTCCTTCACCGTCGACACTGGAGTCAGTGTCCATGTCTGTGTCTGTCGACCAACTGAGGTAATGGGCGTTTTAAAGCCCCTGACGGTGTTTGAGACGCCTGGACAGGTACTAATTGGTTTGCCGGCCGTCTCATGTCGTCAACCGACCTTGCAGCTTGTTGACATTATCACGTAATTCCCTAAATAAGCCATCCATTCCGGTGTCGACTCCCTAGAGAGTGACATCACCATTACAGGCAATTGCTCCGCCTCCTCACCAACATCGTCCTCATACATGTCGACACACACGTACCGACACACAGCACACACACAGGGAATGCTCTGATAGAGGACAGGACCCCACTAGCCCTTTGGGGAGACAGAGGGAGAGTTTGCCAGCACACACCAAAACGCTATAATTTTACAGGGACAACCTTATATAAGTGTTTTCCCTTATAGCATCTTAATATGTAATAATATCGCCACAAAAATGCCCCCCCTCTCTGTTTTAACCCTGTTTCTGTAGTGCAGTGCAGGGGAGAGCCTGGGAGCCTTCCCACCAGCAGTTCTGTGAGGGAAAATGGCGCTGTGTGCTGAGGAGAATAGGCCCCGCCCCCTTTTCGGCGGGCTTCTTCTCCCGTTTTTCTGACAACCTGGCAGGGGTTAAATACATCCATATAGCCCCAGGGGCTATATGTGATGTATTTTTAGCCAGCATAGGTACTTTCATTGCTGCCCAGGGCGCCCCCCCAAGCGCCCTGCACCCTCAGTGACCGTTGGTGTGAAGTGTGCTGAGAGCAATGGCGCACAGCTGCAGTGCTGTGCGCTACCTTAAGAAGACTGGGAAGTCGGCGCGGCGGCGCGGCTCCGGTGACCCATCCAGGCTGTACCTGTGATCGTCCCTCTGGAGCTAGTGTCCAGTAGCCTAAGAAGCCAATCCATCCTGCACGCAGGTGAGTTCACTTCTTCTCCCCTAAGTCCCTCGATGCAGTGAGCCTGTTGCCAGCAGGACTCACTGAAAATAAAAAACCTAACAAAACTTTTACTCTAAGCAGCTCTTTAGGAGAGCCACCTAGATTGCACCCTTCTCGGCCGGGCACAAAGATCTAACTGAGGCTTGGAGGAGGGTCATAGGGGGAGGAGCCAGTGCACACCACCTGATCCTAAAGCTTTTACTTTTGTGCCCTGTCTCCTGCGGAGCCGCTATTCCCCATGGTCCTTACGGAGTCCCCAGCATCCACTTAGGACGTCAGAGAAAAAGCATTGCACACACATATTGTTTTCAGTGTTGACACATAGTAAGTGAGCTGGCGGACTAGCGCAGCTCTAAAACGCCCGCGTGCACGTTTCACATTAGCTTCATCAGGGCAAACCCGATTGCCCTGCTCAGAGACACTATAACGGCTGGAGGAACCAATCATGGCACGATTTAGCGGTCAGAGAGATTCTGATGCATCCCCTATCTCTCCGTGGCTGATCGTGTGGACGTCTCTTCTTCCGTTATGAGAAATCCAGTGTTCGTGGTTGATATTAATTATACCTTAGGGCCCGGGCATTAAGTATAAATGATTTAAGGCTGCAAAGAACAAGGAGCACAAGACGGAGCATCACCATATAGTTATAAATATGTACCATTTTGTGAGTTATGTTCTACATGATACCGGATTGATCAGAATATTAAAATGAGGGTGTGTACACACGGTGAGATATTTTCTTTCGAAAGTCACCTTGCGATCCTGATTCGATCCCGATGCGCGGTCCCGCCAGGTCGGCATCGCAAGAAAAGATAGACTGTGCAGGCAAGTCAATCCTTGCTAGATCGGTGTACTATCTAGTTCATCTCACATGTCAATGACATCTCTTAGTGTTGGTAAGATTGTTTAATATACAATTATTAGGATTATTTATATTATATTCACCTAAATATTGGTGATAAGAGGAATTCTTCTTGTAATAATATAAAGGCAACGATTACTTCTGCCCTTATGTGGGAATCCATACATATTAACATAATTTTTATAAGTTTTATGACTAAAAATGAATATTCGTATCTAACATATCTATAAATATGGGAGATGAGGCGTGCAACGGTTGCTGTGAAATATAATCGTGATATGAAATGTGAAATGTGTAAGTATCGTGATTAAAAAGAAATTAATTGCATCTGTGCTGTTGTGTACTTATAATAATAAATATAAGATCATATATATATATATATACATGTAAATGTGTGAAAATGTGTAAACAAAAGCGTGCTCTAGAAGTGAGAAAACTAAACCAATAAAATGTGACTAGTGTGAAAATTTTATGTGTATATATATATATATATATATATATATATATATATATATACTTATTTAAGTCTAGATATGATTGATGTGAATAATTAAAACCTGGCCGTGACTTGTCGTGATCCTCTACTATAATATAGTAATAGCTCTGAAAGTAAATCCCCAAATTTAGTCGACAGTATGATCATATCTATTATTATAGGAGAAATTATTTAAAAAAAGATAATATGATTCCACACACTGTATCCCAATCCCATTATGAGGTTTGCGGGTATTTCTCAATGTAGGTATCAAGAAACCCCCACATTGTCTATATTTATACTCTGAAAGTTATTTCTATTGTTTTTGATTTTGATTATTGTTATCCATTTTATGCAACACCCACAGCACCCTGCGCTCCCAGGTGGTCTCCCATCCAAGCACCACCCCGGACCATCAATTCAAAGCAAAATTAGCAATGATGGTGTCCAGGGGTTCCTGTTTTCCAGATATACAAAATCTAGGATCTCATGAGTACATTGCTTCTGTAAGAGGAGCAGCGAGATCTTTGCTAACTGCTCCTTTGAGCAAATATAAATAATGTAAGAATATAATGAAGCCCATCAATGTACAGTAGAAATCTAAAACCCCAGAGTGAGACCCACATAATAAGCAGATAATTGACATTTGTCCAGATGTTGCTAACTATCTGAGGTCTCCCATTATTATAAATGAAAACAATGGCACCACATCAAATAATTCCACCGAATGGTACAACCACATCATCGGATTATTATCCACACAACGGGAGTCTAATCCCAAAGATGGAATCCATGTAAGCAACGGTTGCTAATATTCACTTCTATAATCACAAGAAAGGTAAGTAACTGTTATTTTCGTTCAGCCCTTTGGGATGTTGGCTTCTCATCAAAAATATCATCTTACTCTCAAATCTGAGAAGGTCTCCATCAATATCACCCACTCGAATACCTGTGCCAAAATGTTTCAGACCAAAAGCCTGGAGGCTCTTCTGGATCCCATTATGTTGATGCAAGAAGTGGTTAGCTACTGGAGTCAACGATTTTATCTATAAAATGGAAATCCGCTTGAATTTATTCCAAAATGTCTGAACAAATTAGCTTTAGCTTTTTTTTTTTTGGTCATCAGCGAGAATCCTTGAAACCATCTTAACACAAACTTTTGTCATGTTAAGAAGTTGCCTAATAACAGTTTCTTTGGCAATGTTTATAATTTCATTCGGATGTTGAGTCGATGGTCAATTTTCAAAATTTTTTCCACATTTTTCGGTTTTTGACATGCAAGGCTTCCGGAACATACATTATCTTCGACATCATCATGAACATTACTAAATTTTGTGTCCTTCAAAAACACATGCAAGTGACATACAATCTGCCCTGAAAGCCTAGGTTAGCACACCAAAATATTCGGTGAGTGTTTTGGAAAAACGTTTTGGCATAGTCTAAGGTCAATGTTCCACTCCCTTTTAACTCATGTGGTATGGTTTACACATAGTAAAGTACACATTTGGACGAAGGATATATACTGGGGTACCCTCCTGTGTTTCAGTACAGTATAGTAACCTGTTGTACAGAGCTAGATAGCCCCTGTAGAAAGGAATGGGCAGAACTCCATGGATTTGATCAAAATAGTGTATTAAAAACACAAAAACACAGCAGATGTTTCAAGGCCAATGAGGATGTGCAAGCAAACCTATCCTGATCAAATCCATGGAGTACCGCCCAATTCTTTCTACAGCAGCTTACCATCTTCGTACAACAAGAACCTGTAATATTATATCTACAGATCTATACTATATATACATATATATATAAAGCTCCAGATTTGATTCGTCTGTCCAAAAGACATTTTTTCGGGAGCATTGGGACAGGCAGGTCGGTGGTCTGAATATGTATATGAAGTGCTACAATGCAACAGACAGTTTTGGGAATTTTTTCTTCACACCAACTTCTGCTCTGCTTCGTATACAGATTCAGACTCAGTCGCACACCAATATACAAGTGTCTCATAACAAATCAATCACTGCAGTTTTGTGAAGCGGCTTTGTCACATCGCACTGTGATTAAGATGCACATTTACACAAAAAAGTCGCTCGGCATAGCTCACAAGTGCCCCATGGCATATTGAGGCTAGGTATATGAGGACACATCTGTACTTATAGGTTGATTTGAGCATCTTCAATTTTGTGCATAAAAGAAACATAATACAGCTAAAACACCTGTATCGCAGCTTCCCCCACAGAACACTAGATGAGCTATATGCAATGCACTTACTATACTCGATAGGGAACTTGTGACAACTAGTGAAGTGCTAAGTTTCCACTCAGTATTCCATGTTTTATCATCCCTAAAAGAAAATGACACTGTTCTCAAAGTGTAAACTTAAAGTTTTACATTTCTCCTACAAGTACATGAAACATACAATATTAATGGCAATACATACATCTACTGACAGGATGAATGAAACATTACTTAGACACCTTCTCCTTGTTAACATGTTTTTCTTTTCAGACCGTTAAAATCAGTCCTACAAATGCCAACTGTTCCATAAATTCCCAGGCAAATGTTAGGTAACATCCCAATTACTGTGTAGAACTATGAGAGATATGCATCACTGTTTTACACACGTCTCAAACCTGATCACATTTACCAATGACACAAACAGGTGATATTCTCTAAGCAAATGCACATAGGAGAATCAAATTCATTAAAATGACAAACTAGCGGTGACCAAAAGCCCAGGTCATAGTGACACTAGAAAGGTACAGATGAACAAAGACTGATTTATTCAGCACTTTTTATTAGGTACTGTATGTGCAATCCCAGTGCTGAATCTAACACAGAATGCCAAAGTGATTTTGTAGGAGATTGTGTTGTGAGGAAACTACTACCCTGTACAAATCAGATGGTGGGGGAAATAAGCAGGCACAGGACATGTTCTCCGAATGTGATGAATAAGTCCTGTGTGGTCGTAGCTGTCCTCCCTTTGGCTACAAAGAGCTCTGAGTAGTCTGCCGGAGTGGGGGGACAGAGCTCTGAGTAGTCTGCCAAAGTTTGTGTGTGTGGTGGGGATTGGGGAGGTCTGAATAGTCTGCTAGAATGGGGGGAGGGGGAGCGCTCAGTAGTCCGTCAAAGTGTGTATATGCGTGCAGGGCAGTTGAAAACCGGGCTGGGCCCAGGTACTTTTCAAGGGACGTGGCCTAATCACAGTAGGTGTGGACATGTACCCAACGTGTGCTGGGCTGAGGATAAGAGCTGCAGCTGCTGCTGCTAGGTAAGGGGGAGGGGGCCTGGGCCCCAACTGGACCCTCACTGGGCCCCTCCATCAGACCTGAGCCCAGGGAATTTGTACCCTGTATGCGTCGTGGTGGTGGTGGGTGGGAGCTCTGAGCAGTCTGCCGGTGTGTGTGTGTGTGTATGTGTGCTTGTAGAGGGGGGGGGCGCCTCTGTGTAGTCTGCAGAAGTTGGGGGGAGAAGAGAGCTTGAGTATGTGCAATACTGTACATATAAAAATCAGGCCCACAGAGTGTTGTCGGCTGCTTCATGAAATAGGCCTCTATTTCACCTATGACCTGCTCTCTACACAAGCACACGTATGTTCTACAAAAGTAAAGGCTTTGTACCGTACAGCATGCACAAAATGTACATACACGATTCAGTGAACAGTTACTACAGTATATACAGTATTACATCATCATTACAAGCCACACAGTGGTTGATACAGTTGGCGTAGAATAACTTGCATGCACAGAAAACCCTTTTTATGCATACACACCTGTGCAGAGTTGTGACATTTTCCAGGACGGTGGGGTAAATAGATATTTACTAGGCTGAGTAAAATAAGAATTTACTTACCGATAATTCTATTTCTCATAGTCCGTAGTGGATGCTGGGCACTCCGTAAGGACCATGGGGAATAGCGGCTCCGCAGGAGACTGGGCACAAAAGTAAAAGCTTTAGGACTACCTGGTGTGCACTGGCTCCTCCCCCTATGACCCTCCTCCAAGCCTCAGTTAGGATACTGTGCCCGGACGAGCGTACACAATAAGGAAGGATTTTGAATCCCGGGTAAGACTCATACCAGCCACACCAATCACACCGTACAACCTGTGATCTGAACCCAGTTAACAGCATGATAACAGAGGAGCCTCTGAAAAGATGGCTCACAACAATAATAACCCGATTTTTGTAACAATAACTATGTACAAGTATTGCAGACAATCCGCACTTGGGATGGGCGCCCAGCATCCACTACGGACTATGAGAAATAGAATTATCGGTAAGTAAATTCTTATTTTCTCTAACGTCCTAAGTGGATGCTGGGAACTCCGTAAGGACCATGGGGATTATACCAAAGCTCCCAAACGGGCGGGAGAGTGCGGATGACTCTGCAGCACCGAATGAGAGAACTCCAGGTCCTCCTCAGCCAGGGTATCAAATTTGTAGAATTTAGCAAACGTGTTTGCCCCTGACCAAGTAGCTGCTCGGCAAAGTTGTAACGCCGAGACCCCTCGGGCAGCCGCCCAAGATGAGCACACCTTCCTTGTGGAATGGGCTTTTACAGATTTAGGCTGTGGCAGGCCTGCCACAGAATGTGCAAGCTGAATTGTACTACAAATCCAACGAGCAATAGTCTGCTTAGAAGCAGGAGCACCCAGCTTATTGGGTGCATACAGGATAAACAGCGAGTCAGATTTCCTGACTCCAGCCGTCCTGGAAACATATAATTTCAGGGCCCTGACTACGTCCAGCAACTTGGAGTCCTCCAAGTCCCTAGTAGCCGCAGGCACCACAATAGGCTGGTTCAAGTGAAATGCTGAAACCACCTTAGGGAGAAATTGAGGACGAGTCCTCAATTCTGCCCTGTCCGTATGAAAAATTAGGTAAGGGCTTTTATAGGATAAAGCCGCCAATTCTGAGACACGCCTGGCTGAAGCCAGGGCCAACAGCATTACCACTTTCCATGTGAGATATTTTAAGTCCACAGTGGTGAGTGGTTCAAACCAATGTGATTTTAGGAACCCCAAAACTACATTGAGATCCCAAGGTGCCACTGGAGGCACAAAAGGAGGCTGTATATGCAGTACCCCCTTGACAAACGTCTGAACTTCAGGAACTGAAGCCAGTTCTTTCTGGAAGAAAATCGACAGGGCCGAAATTTGAACCTTAATGGACCCTAATTTTAGGCCCATAGACAGTCCTGTTTGCAGGAAATGCAGGAAACGACCCAGTTGAAATTCCTCTGTAGGGGCCTTCCTGGCCTCGCACCACGCAACATATTTACGCCAAATACGGTGATAATGCTGTACGGTTACATCCTTCCTGGCTTTGATCAGGGTAGGGATGACTTCATCCGGAATGCCTTTTTCCTTCAGGATCCGGCGTTCAACCGCCATGCCGTCAAACGCAGCCGCGGTAAGTCTTGGAACAGACAGGGTCCCTGCTGAAGCAGGTCCTTTCTTAGAGGTAGAGGCCACTTCTCTGTGAGCATCTCTTGAAGTTCCGGGTACCAAGTCCTTCTTGGCCAATCCGGAGCCACGAGTATAGTCCTTACTCCTCTCCTTCTTATGATCCTCAGTACCTTGGGTATGAGAGGCAGAGGAGGGAACACATACACTGACTGGTACACCCACGGTGTTACCAGAGCGTCCACAGCTATTGCCTGAGGGTCCCTTGACCTGGCGCAATACCTGTCCAGTTTTTTGTTGAGGCGGGACGCCATCATGTCCACCTTTGGTTTTTCCCAACGGTTCACAATCATGTGGAAGACTTCTGGGTGAAGTCCCCACTCCCCCGGATGGAGGTCGTGTCTGCTGAGGAAGTCTGCTTCCCAGTTGTCCACTCCCGGAATGAACACTGCTGACAGTGCTATCACATGATTTTCCGCCCAGCGAAGAATCCTTGCAACTTCTGTCATTGCCCTCCTGCTTCTTGTGCCGCCCTGTCTGTTTACGTGGGCGACTGCCGTGATGTTGTCTGACTGGATCAGCACCGGCTGACCTTGAAGCAGAGGTCTTGCTAGGCTTAGAGCATTGTAGATGGCCCTTAGCTCCAGGATATTTATGTGGAGTGATGTCTCCAGGCTTGACCACAAGCCCTGGAAATTTCGTCCTTGTGTGACTGCTCCCCAGCCTCTCAGGCTGGCATCCGTGGTCACCAGGACCCAGTCCTGAATGCCGAATCTGCGGCCCTCTAGAAGATGAGCACTCTGCAACCACCACAGGAGAGACACCCTTGTCCTTGGTGACAAGATTATCCGCTGATGCATCTGAAGATGCGACCCGGACCATTTGTCTAGCAGATCCCACTGGAAGGTTCTTGCGTGGAATCTGCCGAATGGGATTGCTTCGTAAGAAGCCACCATCTTTCCCAGGACCCTTGTGCATTGATGCACTGAGACTTGGCCTGGTTTTAGGAGATTTCTGACTAGTTCGGATAACTCCCTGGCTTTCTCCTCCGGGAGAAACACCTTTTTCTGGACTGTGTCCAGGATCATCCCTAGGAATAGGAGTCGGGTAGTCGGGATCAGCTGAGATTTTGGAATATTGAGAATCCAACCATGCTGGCGCAGCACTATCTGAGATAGTGCTACCCCGACTTCCAACTGTTCCCTGGATCTTGCCCTTATCAGGAGATCGTCCAAGTAAGGGATAACTAAAACTCCCTTCCTTCGAAGGAGTATCATCATTTCGGCCATTACCTTGGTAAAGACCCGGGGTGCCGTGGACAATCCAAACGGCAGCGTCTGAAACTGATAGTGACAGTTCTGTACCACAAACCTGAGGTACCCTTGGTGAGAAGGGCAAATTGGGACATGTAGGTAAGCATCTTTGATGTCCAGAGACACCATATAGTCCCCGTCTTCCAGGTTTGCAATCACTGCTCTGAGTGACTCCATCTTGAATTTGAACCTTTGTATGTAAGTGTTCAAGGATTTTAGGTTTAAAATTGGTCTCACCGAGCCGTCCGGCTTCGGTACCACAAATAGTGTGGAATAGTACCCCTTTCCCTGTTGTAGGAGGGGTACCTTGATTATCACCTGCTGGGAATACAGCTTGTGAATGGCATCCAATACTGCCTCCCTGTCTGAGGGAGACGTCGGTAAAGCAGACTTTAGAAAACGGCGAGGGGGAGACATCTCTAATTCCAATTTGTACCCCTGAGATACCACTTGAAGGATCCAGGGGTCCACTTGCGAGTGGGCCCACTGCGCATTGAACTTCTTGAGACGGGCCCCAGCGTCATGCTGAGGACTTTGCGGAGGCGGGAGAGGGCTTTTGTTCCTGGGAACTGGCTGTTCGTTGCAGCCTTTTTCCTCTCCCTCTGCCACGGGGCATAAATGAGGCGCCTTTTGCCCGCTTGCCCTTATGGGGCCGAAAGGACTGCGCCTGATAATACGGCGTCTTCTTAGGTTGAGAAGCTACCTGGGGTAAAAATGTGGATTTTCCAGCAGCTGCCGTGGCTACCAGGTCTGATAGACCTACCCCAAATAACTCCTCCCCCTTATAAGGCAATACTTCCATGTGCCTTTTAGAATCCGCATCACCTGACCACTGCCGCGTCCATAAACCTCTTCTAGCAGAAATGGACAGCGCGCTAACTCTTGATGCCAGTCGGCAAATATCCCTCTGTGCATCACGCATATATAGAAATGCATCCTTCAAATGCTCTATAGTCAGTAATATACTGTCCCTATCTAGGGTATCAATATTTTCAGTCAGGGAATCCGACCACGCCAGGCCCGCACTGCACATCCAGGCTGAGGCGATTGCTGGTCGCAGTATAACACCTGTGTGAGAGTATATACATTTTAGGATATTCTCCAGCTTTCTATCGGCAGGTTCCTTTAGGGCGGCCGTATCAGGAGAGGGTAGTGCTACCTGTTTTGACAAACGTGTGAGCGCTTTATCCACCCTAGGGGGTGTTTCCCAACGTGCCCTATCCTCTGGCGGGAAAGGGTACGATGCCAATAACCTTTTAGGAATTATCAGTTTTTTATCGGGGGAAACCCACGCCTCATCACACACTTCATTTAATTCCTCGGATACAGGAAAAACTACAGGCAGTTTTTTCTCACCAAACATAATACCCTTTTTAGTGGTACTTGTATTATCAGATATATGCAATACATTTTTAATTGCTACAATCATGTAACGTGTGGCCCTAGTGGAAGTCACGTTTGTCTCATCATCGTCGACACTGGAGTCAGTATCCGTGTCTGTGTCTGCCATTTGAGGTAACGGGCGTTTTAAAGCCCCTGATGGCGTTTGAGACCCTTGGACAGGCACAAGCTGAGTAGCCGGCTGTCTTATGTCGTCAACTGTCTGTCGTAACGAGCTGACACTGTCACGCAATTCCTTCCATAAGCTCATCCACTCAGGTGTCGACTCCCCAGGGGGTGACAACTGTATAATAGGCAATTGCTCCGCCTCCATCTCATTTTCCTCCTCAAACATGTCGACACAATCGTACCGACACCCCGCACACACACAGGGAATGCTCTGATAGAGGACAGGACCCCACTAGCCCTTTGGGGAGACAGAGGGAGAGTATGCCAGCACACACCAGAGCGCTATATATAAACAGGAATACCACTATAAAATGTGCTTTTCCCTTTATAGCTGCTGTTAGTATCAAAACTGCGCCAAATTAGTGCCCCCCTCTCTTTTTTACCCTTTTCTGTAGTGCAGGACTGCAGGGGAGAGTCAGGGAGACGTCCTTCCAGCGGAGCTGTGATGGAAAATGGCGCCTGTGTGCTGAGGAGATAGGCTCCGCCCCCTTCTCGGCGGCCTTTTCTCCCGCTTTTTTGTAAGTTCTGGCAGGGGTTAAAATACATCCATATAGCCCTGGGGGTTATATGTGGTGTATTTATGCCAGCCAAGGTGTTTTACATTGCTGCTCAGGGCGCCCCCCCCCCTAGCGCCCTGCACCCTCAGTGACCGGAGTGTGAAGTGTGCCTGAGTAACAATGGCGCACAGCTGCAGTGCTGTGCGCTACCTTGTTGAAGACTGATGTCTTCTGCCGCCGATTTTTCCGGACCTCTTCTTGCTTCTGGCTCTGTAAGGGGGCCGGCGGCGCGGCTCTGGGACCGAGCTCCGAGGCTGGGCCTGTGTTCGGTCCCTCTGGAGCTAATGGTGTCCAGTAGCCTAAGAAGCCCAATCCACTCTGCACTTCAGGTGAGTTCGCTTCTTCTCCCCTTAGTCCCTCGATGCAGTGAGCCTGTTGCCAGCAGGTCTCACTGAAAATAAAAAACCTAAAACTAAAACTTTCACTAAGAAGCTCAGGAGAGCCCCTAGTGTGCACCCTTCTCGGCCGGGCACAAAAATCTAACTGAGGCTTGGAGGAGGGTCATAGGGGGAGGAGCCAGTGCACACCAGGTAGTCCTAAAGCTTTTACTTTTGTGCCCAGTCTCCTGCGGAGCCGCTATTCCCCATGGTCCTTACGGAGTGCCCAGCATCCACTAGGACGTCAGAGAAAGTAGGGGTATGTTAACACAATTGTGAACATACAGAAACAGGGATGGCGACACTTACGCACTAGTCAAAACCGTGTAATTTGTGGACAGGTGCAAATACACGTTGATGAGTGTCGCACAGCAAAAGTGAACCACTTGTGATTGGCTGATTTTAATTGACCGCTGACACTTATAGGTGCATTCTTTGTTGATTCATGTTGGTTTTATGTGCATGTTTTACCAACTTTTATTTTTAATGCAAATAAGATGAAGATTTCAGCCCAATGCATATCTCAAGCAAAACAAATAACTTAAACTATGGATGCACGCGACTTATAGCCTAACATAAGCTGTGCACACGTATACTAACAGTGACAAAACTGCATGCAATTTGTGTTACAACTTTGCATCGGTATTCTACTGCACAATAGCATTCGGATCTGAATCAGTCCCTTCTGTTATTTCCCACACTTACTCATCACACACCACCTCATGATGAAAACAAAGACATCCTCAAAATCACATTACCCACAACCAATAATGTACAGAAGAATGGAAATTGGCACACAAGGATGCCAAGACAGAAATGTATATGCACCAAATGGCATATGTTATTGGATGCTGTTTTAGCATAATATTAGTACGCTATATAACACATGGCAATAGTTAATTTCCTACAAATGTAGATTTTATAGGATATACAGTATGTATGTGTGTAAAGGCCAGTACTCACGGCCCGATTTGGGAGAGATGTGTGCTGAGCGAACCGCTCAGCACACATCTCTCCCACCGCTCAGCACAGCGTATGTGTGTTGAGCATGCGGGGGGAGACGGGGGGGCCGCTCATTTCACCCAGCGGGTGAAATGAGCGACCTGCTAGATTGGCCTGCACTGCAGGCAAATCTAGCACCAGCGATAGCGATGTGCGGGGCTGCGCATCGTTATCGCTGTGAAGGGTACACATGGAGCGATCAGGCTTAAAATCTAAGCAATCTAGTCAGATTGCTTAGATTTTAAGCAGCGATCGCTCCGTGAGTACCCCCCTTAAGTAAACTTTCTGGAATGCTTTTCTCTATTACTGTACTTTGACTGTTTACTCATTTATTAGTGTGGTAATAATAGACAGAATAAATAACATGCCAATGCATATGGAGCCGTTAATATTAGAAATCATAGGCCCAAATGTATTAAACCTTAAAAAGTGATAAAGTGCTGACGGATAAAGAGTGATAAATGACCAGCCAACCAGCTCCTAACTGCCATGTAACAAGCTGTTGTGTGGCAGATATATTAAACTGGAGAAGGCATAAGGAAATGATAAACCAGTGATAAGTGCAAGGTGATAAACGCACCAGCCAGTCAGCTCCTGTCAATTTGCATATTGGAGCCGATTGGCTGGTGCGTTTATCACCTTGCACATATCACTGGTTTATCACTTCCTTATCCCTTCTCCAGGTTAATACATCTGCCCATTGAGCCTAATTCAGACCTGATCGTAGCAGCAAATTTGTTAGCAGATGGGCAAAACCATGTGCACTGCAGGGGGCCAGATATAACACGTGCAAAGAGAGTCAGATTTGGGTGGGGTGTGTTCAAACTGAAATCTAAATTGCAGTGTAAAAATAAAGCAGCCAGTATTTACCCTGCACAGAAACAATATAACCCACCCAAACCTATTTTCCTCATGCGTCATAGTCACATTGCATTCCAACTAAGAAGCATTTTCATAAAAAAAAATACCCAACTGTAGCAGAGTTGCACGGGACCTGGTGGCTCACTGACATCAGACATCTTGTGCTGCATGGCGTATTGAGGCAGATGTATGAGGACATGTGTATATAGCTATACTGCAGCCAGAGGTGGAGTGCTCACAGGGCCTGATTCAGAGTTGTACACAAACCCAATGGTTTCAGTACAACTCTGATGTAGATCTCGTTCTGCAAGATCATACACCGTGCCCCCAAGCCACAGCGCCATTTGGGGGTGGAGTAAGGGAAAGCAACAGACAGCGTTAGAGAAAATGGGGGCTGTTGCCACAGTTTTCTGGGAGTGCTAAAGCCAGTGTCCTTGGATGCAGCTTCATTGGCTACAGCTGCATGAATATCCCAGCCATCCTGAGTAACCTGAGGGTTACTCAGATGACCATTGTTCAAGCAGATAATCTGATGCTGTGCCCTTGGATGCAGCAGCGGATCACAGAAGCCAACAGGAGCAACTATTTAGACAAGACGCCTCCTGTAGCATTAACATATTTTCGTAGTGGAGGCTGCTGCTAATGCATAGCATATATCTCTGAATCAGGCACACAGTGCATTTCCTCAAAGGCAGTACCAATCAATCTGGTAACTAAGTAAGTGGGAGCACATGGAGGGTGAATGATGCCATACAAGGAGTATCAGAAGGTCTGATGGACATTTAAGAGGCCTATGGAGAGTTCTGATGGCATATGGGGAAGTCTGAGAGACATATAAGGGGAATGTGGGGAGGTCTGATGGGGATGCAGTAAAAATGCAGGCGGCTGGGATACCGGCATTATGCCGAAGGGCAGCCTCCTGACACTCGCCCCTAATTCCCACTCGGTTGGTGGGCCCACGCCACCAACCAAGTGAGAGTAGAACCTGAATGGGAGTAGTAACGCAAGGGGACTTGCTGCCTGTATTTCAGCAGACCGGATGCCGCTGTCGGTATAGTGACAGACGTCAAACTGTCTGCCGGCATATCATAAAGGACCCGTCTGATGGCATGTGGGGAAGTCTGAGTCACACATCAGGCATGTTGGGCATGCTGAAAGCATGTGGGGGAATTTTGTGGGCATATTAAAGACCTGAAAAGGCATGTAGGGTGGTCTGATGAGTATTTAAGGAGCACGTGGGAAATGTTGGCTTGTGTGGATTTTTTAAATGATGGATCTATGGGACTCACATAATTACGAACTTGGTGCGATCAGTGCAGGAACTAATTAGTATTGCAATTAAAGCATTTTTTTTTTTTTACGGGGTAAAGATGGCCTTTAAAAAAAAACAAAGATATTAGTGAAATTGAAACCCCATATCTGGGCTTTAAGTACCTCTATGCAAGTTGGCTACGTAACTCATGCATATTTGTAGAGAATGTCATGGGAAAGTGGTAAGTTAATCCTTACCAATATAGGCCAGTTGCCTGATGTTTTTTTTTTTATAGGAAATGGGTTTTATACTGTAAGTGTCCTTAAATAAGGCTTATTAACAAAACAGTATTACATATCTCTAATCAGAAATTCCTTTTTCGGAGCACTCTTTTTTAATGTAATGAATTGATGATCATGAATAGAACATAGATTTTATTAGTAAGGTATCATTAAAAATTGTTGTGCATGTTGATTATTAAAGACTTTTTTTTTGTCAACCCCAGAGTAAATGTTGTGTATATCGTAAGTATAAAAGTTTAAAATTATTATATATTCCTATTACCACTAGTCACAAATTGTGTACATTGTTCCTTAGTCATAATACTTTGCAGATGTACAGTATCAAATGTATCTTTCACTGGTTGAAAAGTAACATGAAAGAAACCATTGGCGGGTTGTAATGGCGCCCGAGCTTGCTGGACTACAACCCGGACTTTAAAAAAAAAAAAGCTGCAGTCATTTACAAGGCAAAACTGGGATGCAGTCAATTTACCTCCAATCAAATCCAGACGGTCTAAATCCCGACAGCAATTGACCGACGGTCAAAATCCCGACAAGGTCAAAATCCCGAAATGGACAAAATACCGACATTTAAAATACAGGTCAAAATGCGGACATGAGTTTTTCATGATTTTTTTCATTGAAACCGACTTGTTCATACTTTACCATGCCAGTGGACCTGGAGGGGGAATATAAAAGTGTGCCGAGCGCAGCGAGGCACCGTGCCCGAAGCATGGTGAGCGCAGCTAGCCATGCGAGGGGACGCGGTACAATTATATGGTGTCCATGTCGACCTATGTCGACATACACACAAAAGAGCAATGAAAATGCATGTCGGTATTTTGACCTGTCGGCATTTTACATGTCGGTATTTTGACCTTGTCGGTATTTTAAATGTCGGTATTTTGTCCATGTCGGGATTTTGACCTTGTCGGGATTCTGACCATCGAGATTTTGATTGGGGGTATTTCATACTGATCCCGGCAAAACCATGTCTTGTAAATGACTGCCGCTTCTAAAAAAAAATGTCAGAGTTTGGCTGCCATCCCACACCTTCGGCAAGCTGGGACGCCATTACACCATGCCGCATGTGTCAATTGTTGTTACTTAACTTTACTGCTGGTATCTCCAGCCCCATAGACATTTCTTGCTGCAGCCGGGTTCGTCACCACGATAGTAACATCATGATTTGCACATAAAGTAATGAGACTATGGGGGTCATTCCGAGTTGTTCGCTCGCAAGCTGCTTTTAGCAGCTTTGCACACGCTAAGCCGCCGCCTACTGGGAGTGAATCTTAGCTTATCAAAATTGCGAACGAAAGATTAGCAGAATTGCGAATAGACACTTCTTAGCAGTTTCTGAGTAGCTCCACACTTACTCGGCATCTGCGATCCGTTCAGTGCTTGTCGTTCCTGGTTTGACGTCACAAACACACCCAGCGTTTGCCCAGACACTCCTCCGTTTCTCCAGCCACTCCCGTGTTTTTCCCAGAAACGGTAGCGTTTTTTCGCACACACCCATAAAACGGCCTGTTTCCGCCCAGAAACACCCACTTCCTGTCAATCACATTACGATCACCAGAACGAAGAAAAAACCTCGTAATGCCGTGAGTAAAATACCTAACTGCATAGCAAATTTACTTGGCGCAGTCGCACTGCGGGCATTGCGCATGCGCATTAGCGACTAATCGCTCCGTTGCAAGATAAAAATACCGAGCTAACAACTCGGAATGACCCCCTATGGGCGGTATTCAATTGTTACATTTCGCTCGATCTCCCGTCTAAAGTGATGAGAGATCACGGTGCAATATTAAATTGATCTTTTTTTTATCACGTCTGTCGCACCCATAGAGGTCGGGTTTAGCCATGCAAAGCAACTAAACTAATGGACGCGATGCGAAAAGTCCTGTTTGGGCATGTCACTTTTCTTTAATTTCAACTCGCCACCCCTGGAGGTGGCGAGCTGAAATGATGTTAGTACGGCCGTCGGCAGAAACAAGTGAATAGCTGCTGGCAGGCACACACAGGTGTGGGAGGGGGGAAAAACAATTGAATACTGCCCTATGAGTCCCACTCTCTTACCAAAGCTATTAAATCATCGGAACCAATTTGTGCAGATGTAAAATTACAAATCATAAATTCTCTCAGACAAAGATAATCCAGAACTCTGACAGTGCACAGTACACATAAAAGAAAATCAGAAGTCCTAAAGGCGGGTACACACTACCCGATGTTTAAATGCTGGTGGTGTACACACTGAACGTTATCGTTCAACGATAATGTTCAGTGACGTCCACCTCCAGCATTCCCGAACATGCAGCTCAGCCCGACATTGACGGGTTAAGCTGCATGTCAGCTCACTATTGGTGAATGCTGAAAGACATGCGGGAGCGCGCATCGTTCATCATTCACAAATATCACCCCCATACACACTGGACAATATCAGGCTAAAAATAAACGATAATGACATAAATGTCCTTATCGTTTATTTTTTTAGCCAGGAATCGCCTAGTGTGTACCCTCCCTTATAGTCAAAGGATTATTCCACAGATAAAATATATTTTAACATTGAGAATGTTCTGGTATCAATATGGCAATGTTACTACATGCACATTGCCATACTGGACAGAAAGGTTGATAATGAGTTATTAAATTAGATAAGGTTTATTCCACCTCACTTTATGCATATAAGTGTGAATAATATCAACAGTGTAAACACAAAATAATTCAACCAATATGAATGGCAATTGCAGGATATCAGAAATTAAATTTTGAGATATTTGTAGTTCCAAAGACTATCTCTTGACAGTTTTGCACATTATAGACATAGAAAAAAAACTACACATAATATCATTAAAAGTGCTCTGATGTCAAGATCAATAGTTTAGTTGTCAGATGCACATTACTATATTGGACAAAAAGGTTGCTACTAAATCCTCAATATGGGTGTAATGACTGTCCATCTCACTCTATCCATCTCAATCTATACATATGAGAGTGAACAATATAATACAACAAAATATGAGGCAACTGGACCAAAATGAATAGCAATTGCAAGTTTGGAAGATGTCAGAGATAAGCACAATTACACTGTGAGATTGGTAACAAATATTGGTAAAGGAGAGAGAAAGAGTACTAGTAGAGCGCTTAAGTGTCACTACCCCCTTCTGCTCTCCAACATCATCCAAAGAGTGGATGCCAGATGAGAGCGGGAGCAGGTACAGTGCCGATGGAGAAAAAACATAGGCGTGTGGGTATGTACGTCCCATTAATTGTGCTAGATGGACCCTGTACAAAATGCTTTGCATGGTCCAGATGCACCACAGGGGATAGTTCCACACCCTTTAAGGGAGAAAAGTAAGTTGATACCGTGTTAGCTATGTGCTGTGAGCGGCTTCCTCCTGCAGTGGGAAAGCCATGTATACTACAGAACGTATGTTTCTCATGTTGTTCCTGTTTAGGATATAAAACGTGTAGCTTTGCATATCTCTAATCTGTCCTGATTTAATTTAAGTAGGACCAATCCAGAGTTGAGGGGACTGTTTTGTCATCCAGCAGATCAGGGGTTTTGCCTGATTCCAGATCAGTTGGAAGATATGCACAGCTGGCAGGCACTCTCTTCCATGCTGGGCCCATGAGTAACATGCGCAAACAGCACTGAAGGAGTGTTTTTAAGGGAGGTGACGCATGCATGTGTATGGTCTGCCCCAACGTGATGTGCCCATACCCACTGTAGCCTTACAGTGCCTATCTTCTCTTGCCTATAGTCCCAACTGCAGAAAAGTAAATGTTTGGCGGTACAGTATTATGTGCCCCAGCTCATACATTTAGAAAAGCTGAATGAACTGTATGACTTAGTTTTATATGGAAGCATGTTACACCGATGTACTATGCCACAAAATTCATAAAACGCAGAATGACTCGACTGAACTGAAAGACCTACATCATGAGAAGCTCTTCAGGTGTACATGTGTTTCATGCATTTAGAAGGATGCCATTCAATTTCAGTCAATGGAGTCATCCTCAATATATTACAATACATGTACCCATGCAATCATGTATTTCATTGTGTACTTATCTACTTCCTTTCCAGGCTTATTTATGTCTTAAATTAATCATGATTGTGAGCAGACATAAGGGCTGTTTCTATTAAATATTTCACTATTGTACATTTGAATGTTTCATTACATCGGTCGATATACAAATAAAAATTGACTTTTCTATATTCAGTGTGGCTGAACGTAGAAAAGACACAACACTAGCCAATTGATCACTTTCAAGGTTTTAAATGTGTAATGAATAAAATGGAAAATATTGGAAATTAATCATGTAAAACTAATTCATTACATCAATATTCACAGGAGAATTGCACCATTTAAGGATCTCACCCGCATGTTACTGTACACCTGCACCCAACAGGACATGTCTATTCCACTTCCTGCTGCGAGAGGTCTCTGGACCACCCCCTGAATATTACAGTGGCTGAAACTGTTACAGAAAAAGCCCAGTCTCTATTATTGAAGTGCCATAGATCATGGACTTCAAAACTACACATGTGCCTACAATGAGAAGAAAGGCATTGTGCAAATGTGTCAACATCACTTTATGAGTACCTTCAATATAGAAAACGTTACCGATTTTCCCCTAAAACAATACCTAATTTTTCCTAATTTGCGGGGAGTAAGGAGACATCAGAACTGTCTTTATTCCATGTGGACCTATGGGCGCCCACACACTAGAACGACTTGCAAATAAATTCCCTTTAACTCCCTGGCAGCCCTGGACATATGATTTTATGCATACACGTAAGATAGATCTTATGATCCGAGGAGTGGCCCCATTCAGGAGCATGATGTCACTAATGATAGCTTCAGATCTTCCCTGCAGTAGGTAAGATCTAAAGTTACATCAAACGACCTGCAAGACTGCATATCGGATCGTTATCGTTAGTGAAAGGTACACGATTTGTACTTTTACTAACAATGGAGGTCATTCCGAGTTGTTCGCTCGCAAAGCGATTTTAGCAGAGTTGCTCACGCTAAGCCGCCGCCTACTGGGAGTGAATCTTAGCATCTTAAAAATGCGAACGATGTATTCGCAATATTGCGATTACACACCTCGTAGCAGTTTCTGAGTAGCTTCAGACTTACTCGGCATCTGCGATCAGTTCAGTGCTTGTCGTTCCTGGTTTGACGTCACAAACACTCCCAGCGTTCGCCCAGACACTCCTCCGTTTCTCCGGCCACTCCTGCGTTTTTTCCGGAAACGGTAGCGTTTTTTTCCCACACGCCCATAAAACGGCCTGTTTCCGCCCAGTAACACCCATTTCCTGTCAATCACATTACGATCGCCAGAACGATGAAAAAGCCGTGAGTAAAATTACTAAGTGCATAGCAAATTTACTTGGCGCAGTCGCAGTGCGAACATTGCGCATGCGCATTAAGCGGAAAATCGCTGCGATGCGAAGATTTTTACCGAGCGAACAACTCGGAATGAGGGCCAATATATCAATACGATGTGTCGAAATCGTGTGCATCATCCCAAGAATCGTTAAAGTGCGTGAGCACCTTTACACTTTGTAAATGGGGTCCACTATCTAAATTTGCCCATTACAAGACAACACCTACCTTCTTATAATGTTGTATAAAAGAATCAACCTGCTATTTCTTAAATAAACAAGATTTTTAAACAGGAGAAGTTGTTTTAAATAACGTCAACTGTGCACATCAAAGGAACAACACGCAAGTTAGAAGGAGTACTTAAAGGAGTAGATTAAACTATTATTATGCCTGCAGGGTATAAACGTTTACTAACTGTCTAGAGTAGACCTGTCACACTTTTCGTATAGAAAGTTTAATTTTCTTCTAATAAAACTTGTAACATTCTTGTCTCGGGAAATAGCATAATCGGTTGTGCCACCTGATCTTACAAGCAGGAATTGAACTTAACAGCAGCCTAAGGCTACTGAATTTTCAGAGTTGGCAGCCCCAGAGTCTTCCTGACAAAGGAAGCATTTGTGTTAAATTCTTTGTTAACTAAAGCAGTCTGCTTGGCACTGGAACCTTATTATCCATATGAGGATATATAGCATGACTGTAACTACAAAAAAAACAAAAAACATTACAAATTGTATGATGCCATTTTTAAGTCACTTATCAGCTGCTTTACTCATTGTTCAGTCTATAATTATACTGATCAGTGCAAAATTGTAAAAATAATATGATAAACCACATTAGTAGTTTCAACTATAGTATTTAGTGCTAAAGTGGTGATGATATTTCCACAGAAAAATAACAATACAATTGTGCTTTTAAAACCTCAACTAAATATTCAGTATGTGTCTCATAGGAAGGAACATCTGCAATTGCCTTTTCAATCCTCTTCGCAAAGCATGGGGGGAAATCTTTCTATTTATACTACTGAGTGCTGCTGAATCTGTCTACTCCCTCTAATTTGCATGCTAATTATAAAAGGCTGGTGCTATCTAAATACATGTTAATAATAATATTAATACTGAAGCCAATGGCATTAGGCAGAACAATTCGGCATGCATGGGAGAAGTTTAAAACCTCAAAATAAGTGGGGATGGGCACTTGGTGACAACTTGTGCTGATAAATGACAGCACAGACTTCTAGCAAAAGTCCATTTGCAGTAAGCTGCAACACCCATTTATTCAGCAAGCATAACACAATATTTCTGCCTATTGAGCCATTCACCACTAAAACTCTCTGCCTGCCTTCTGTAGTGGCCTGTGAGAGAATGAGTCTAGTCTGCTACCATGTCTTAACCCAGGTACACACTAGACGATAATGTGAATGAATTGTCAGAATGGGGCACAACATTAGGGCACATCATCCACGATATAATCTAGTGTGTACCCGGCTTCACAGAGGTCTTTTGGGTTCCCTTTAGCACTCATAACCTGCTGTTACTGATCACTCCTGGCATTTCTCAGCCACCAGATCCTTACAGACAGTGACAACTGCATGTCAGTTTTACTGTAGGAAAGCAGCTGCTGCTCCCACCAGGCTACTTAATCAGCATCTGGAACCGCTTAAGGGCCCTACACATTAGGCGACCCGCCGCTGAGCTGCCCGACGGCCAATACAGCTGGCGGGTGAACCTGCGGCCGGGGGGAGGTGATGGGGGGAGTGAAGTTTCTTCACTCCCCTCGTCGCCCAGCTCTATATGCGTGCATGCTAATATGGATGAGATTGTCCATACTGGCCTGCATGCACAAGCGACCTGGCACCAACGATGAACGAGCATCGTCACGCCTCCCTGCACTCTGGGTCTGTGCAAAGCCACACATTTGAAAGGTGATTATTCATGATGAGTGTGACGACACGTGATGACACAGCCGGCGCTTTGTGTCGCACAGTGGTAAAAGACACATGGTTACTTTCCTAGCCCTGGTCCTACACATGGACTTCACCAATTGCCAATATGTTATTAGTTATATGCTAGGCAATATTGTATTGTATTGTGTGGTTATTATATTGTACAGTTATATTTTATCTGTTATATTTGGTATATGTAGTTTATTTGGTTATTATATATTCAATGTAATTGTTAACTGAATAAGTCTAGGCCAAAGTGTTAGTAACTTAGTTAAATCAGTTCATTGTAATGTAAGTCCCCTAGCTGTACACTCAGATGTGATTAGGATGAGTAGGTTATGTAGTAAACAGGTTCTGTATGGAGATGCAGGTAATCTGATCCTGTGCACTCCATTGTGTACAAGAGTCCAGACACCTCGTCTCCACTCCTGACTGACCATCTTGTGTGATGAATAGACAGGGGAGGGTATAACAAGAGGAGTGAGCTCTGCTGGAGAAAGAGATCTGACAGAGAAGGTCAGAGAGTGGCAGGAGACTGGCTAAGAAGTAATGTTCTGTCAGGAGTTCCAGGAGGGATTGTCGTGTAGAATTGGATCACAGAAGTGTGCTGAGCTGTTTATAACTCATTCTGTTCAATAAACCACTGTTGGTTTTTCAACTACCACCATGACTGAGTGATTTGGAACCCGGTAACCTCACATTTGGTGGCAAGCAGAGGGATCACTCAGGTTACAAGCATGGATGCAAGATATTACAGCAGATTGGAGGCAGCAGCACAATATTACAAAGACATCAAGAAGGGAGTCCTGCAAGGACTGTGTCATGGAAACAAAATTGTAATCAATACAGTGGATTCCAAGGAATCCCTAATTGGAAAACTGTCTCAATGGGACTTTGAGCACCCTTGTGATAAGGAGGAAGAAGAGGATATGGTCCAGGCCTTAGCGGAGGAGACCAGTAATGAAACCAGGGCAGTGGAGCTTGTGGTTGGAAGTTTGTCAGCATATCGGCAGGCTGGGAAGCCGGATCTGTTATTTATAGTTACCAAAATGCAGTACATTTGGGAGTACTGGAATGAAGCTCAGTGGGAAATCAGCATGTGGAGAGTATCCAGCATACAGGACAAGTTGTGTCATCTGGGGAATGCGTTCATGCACTGCAGAAGTGAAGTAGCCACATGGAATCTGCTAGGGGAGCCAGAGTTTGAGGAATTCAGGGAGGAAGTGATCGAAACAGTGGCCCAAATGACACAAAGTATACAATATACAGAGACGGAAGGGCAAGTGCAGAGTAAATTCTCTTCCTGGACAGAGCCAGAGGAAGTGGCATTGGATCGGGGGCCCCTAGAAACCCCAGCATGGTGAGATATTGAGGAAGAAGTCGCTACTATCACCCGACCACCAATCGAGCAACAGAGCCTCCAAGGGAATCCTTCAGGTGAGCACCAACCAGTCCTAGCTACTGAGCCATTTACGGTGTTGTGTTTGGGGGAGGCTACTGAAAATGAGAAGGAAGTGGGGTCTGTCATCCAAACACCCCAGGAGAAGATGCACTATGCCTTCCCATTTGCAGAGGTGGAAGAGGAGATCTCTGTGAGGGCAGCAGTAGGTGGTAATGTCCCAACTATAAGCATGGCTAGTGCAGACAGTGTCTCACTTCAGGCTGGTCAGCATATTCGGCTGAGGGGGGCCTATTGTGAAGCTATGTTCATGGCTGCCCCAGTTATTTTATCAGAAAATGATGTTCAGGAAGGGCACAGTGTATCCCCAGCTACTGTATCTCCCCCAGAAGATTCTGGGGGTCTGTTCCCATTCAGTGAACTTGATGGTAAGGAGCTGCAGTCTGAATGCCAGAATCTTCCCTGTGACTCAGAGAAAATCCAGGTACCAGACATGGTGAAAATAGCATCAGCTCAGGAACTGGAAGGGAACATGTTGCTCTACTCTAGGGCACCTGAATGTGTTTTGGACTGGCATTGTGTGCAAGGTGAAATGACTGACTCTAACCAGGACAATGGTGTTCAGCCAGGACATGTAACAGTGAATGCAGTGAATGGAGAAGGTAATGCCACTGTCCCTGTGAACCTACATCCATGTTCCAGTACAACCATGGTCGAGTTGGTGGGTACACACAAGGAAGCTGAGCAGATTGTACTCCAGGCTTAAGCATACAAGACTCAGAGTAGGATCCCACAAGTTACCCAGCCAGCCAGGCTGGAGGAAGCATTTACCCAGGATAGCACAGAAGAAACTTCTGGCATGGAGGAATCCCCATTGTGCCCTGACAATTACCATACCCGTGATTCATGTTTGGGGGAGGGAAGCCACTGTCCTGATGCACCAGAGGTGATGGAAGTGGGGTTCCCATGGAATACATTGTTGGGAAGGGAGAGTGAGGGCCCCAGAGATCAGATTTTGTTTATGGAGGAAAACTGTGACTGTGTGAAATTTGAGGTTACCCAGTTGGGTGTAGGGGAATTATTAAGTCCCCAGGTGCAGTTATTGGACTTATTGAATTACACTGTTGCACATGCTGTTACCCCAACCCAGCGGCTGTCTACAAAGGGGACTTTGATTAATGTATTTGGATTGGACACCGGGGGGAAATACAAGAACTATGGGCTGCTGATCACATTTCCACCAGACCCTGGTAAGACTGTATTAAGTTATGTACTGTGGGCCACACACCCACCAGACCGGGGAAAGAAATTCCCACACAAGCCTAATGACAATTACCACAGACTTTGGACATGGGACGCTGGTGGGCTCCGTACAAACTGTACAATGCTATTCATTAAACCACCAGACCCACTAGAGAAACCAGCCAGTCATTGTTATGACGGGGCACAGACTGTCTGATGTAGGAGAGCATCACTGCGCTCAGCAAGCTTCAGCTACTTAGGACACAGGCCTAGAAAGTAGGGGGGGTAATGTGACGACACGTGATGACACAGCCGGCACTTTGTGTCGCACAGTGGTAAAAGACACATGGTTACTTTCCTAGCCCTGGTCCTACACATGGACTTCACCAATTGCCAATATGTTATTAGTTATATGCTAGGCAATATTGTATTGTATTGTGTGGTTATTATATTGTACAGTTATATTTTATCTGTTATATTTGGTATATGTAGTTTATTTGGTTATTATATATTCAATGTAATTGTTAACTGAATAAGTCTAGGCCAGAGTGTTAGTAACATAGTTAAATCAGTTCATTGTAATGTAAGTCTCCTAGCTGTACACTCAGATGTGATTAGGATGAGTAGGTTATGTAGTAAACAGGTTCTGTATGGAGATGCAGGTAATCTGATCCTGTGCACTCCATTGTGTACAAGAGTCCAGACACCTCGTCTCCACTCCTGACTAACCAGCTTGTGTGATGAATAGACAGGGGAGGGTATAACAAGAGGAGTGAGCTCTGCTGGAGGAAGAGATCTGACAGAGAAGGTCAGAGAGTGGCAGGAGACTGGCTAAGAAGTAATGTTCTGTCAGGAGTTCCAGGAGGGATTGTCGTGTAGAATTGGATCACAGAAGTGTGCTGAGCTGTTTATAACCCATTCTGTTCAATAAACCACTGTTGGTTTTTCATCTACCACCATGACTGAGTGATATGGAACCCGGTATCCTCACAATGGGTAATTATCACCCTTCTTTTTATTTGATCAAAGCACCGCAGCATCGCTCCCTCACAATCTGCCAACCAGCAAATGTGCCCCGGATCACAGACGCAGCGAAACAACACTCAATCTGCACTAGAGATGCTGGGCTGTAACCACACAGGAATAGATGAGGTACAGCAGAAGTTTAGCGTGAGAAAAAGCCACAGTTGCTGCGTCTTAGCACTTCATATACAGAATCAGACTCATTCCCGTAAGTGGTACAAATGGCGCACATATAATTGATTAGTGCAACCTAACAGAGTAGTTTTGTCCCATCCAGTTGTTATTTTTGTGCGAAACACATTCACATTTGAGCGAATAAGATGCTCGGCACGGCCGAGTCGTTCAGGACCTAGCACGCTAAGAGGGGCTGTTGGGAGTAACTGCAGGAATGGTTTATGAGGTTATGGCTGTATACGGACTTAACAGGTATAGCCTTATTCAATACTTATTTATATATATATATACATATATATATATATATATATAGTTATGTAATATATTCTATACACACACATACACACTTTTCTGCAGTCCAACTATTGAATGCAAAATACACAATTAGAGATTTGTCATACCAATTGAATCTATGTCATAAAAGGTTGATAACTATTTCTATAATACAGTTCATACAATGGGGGTAATTCAGATCTGCTCGCTGGGCTACTAATTTTGCTGTCCTGCGATAAGATAGTCTCCGCCTCCAGGGGGAGTGTAAATTCGCCATGCAAGTGTGCAATCGCATGTGTATGCCAAGCTGCTAAAATTCTCTTTGTGCAGTCTGTGCGCAGCCCAGGACTACCTCCTCCAGTGCAATAAGAACAGGCTGATCTGGGCCGGAGCTGACGTCAGACAACCTCCTTGAAAACGCTTGGGCACGCCTGCGTTTTTCCGGACACTCCCTGAAAATGGTTAGTTGTCACCCACAAACAGCCTCTTCCTGTCAATCTACTTGCGAATGCCCGTGCGATTGGACTTTTCGCACCATCCGTTGTTGTCTGACGTGCATGCGCATTGCAGTGCATACACATGCGCAGTTAGGACCTGATCGCCTGTTGTGCGAAAACGCACAGCAGCGATCAGGTCTAAATGACCCCCACTATGCTGCTTTATCCCTGTGCTGTTGACCACATTGCAGAAACTGTATTTCATTTGAGAACCAGAATCCATATATCAGAATCAGCTCTATTGGCCAGGTGTACTCACGTACACTAGGACTTTTTTGCGGTACAGCGCATCTCTAAGCAGCAACATGAAGGGGGAATACATACCATAAGAAGGGGGAAAAACGTAGCATACATTACACGTATGAGTTCATACTGCACATTGCAACTGTACGATAGACTCAACATAGCAGACATATTATACGTTAGACTTTTATATACTTTGCAGCTGGTGGACAGCTAGTGGGAAGAAGCTTTTAATGGATCTGGTCGACTTCGCGGGAATGGAGTTGTAGCATCTGCCTGCTGAAAGCAGTTCAAATAGTTTGTGACCTGGGTGCTGCATATCTGTCACGATTTTCTTCGCTCGCTTCCAGACCCTTGACTGGAGGGCCAGGAAGCAAGCGAAAAAAATCGTAGCAGATATGCAGCACCAAAGTCACAAACTGTCGACCCACAAAACCATGCTGTCGCCTATTAAGAGTGGTTGCATGGCATTGGGTTTCTTACTGAAGTCCACCACCATCTCAACTGTTTTGAGGGGATTTAGGTCAAGGTTGTTCCTGCCGCACCACTGCGTTAGCCACTCCACTTCGTGTCTGTATGCAGATTCGTCTTTGTCCTTGATTAAGCCGATGACGGTGGTGTCGTCTGCAAATTTTATAATTTTTAATGATTGCCCGGCCGAGGTGCAGTCGTTGGTATATAGAGAGAAGAGCAGGGGAAGAGGACACATCCTTGAGGGGCCCCCGTGCTGATCATGCGCCCACTAGACGTGAATGACCCGGCTTTCACCACCTGTTTCCTTGCTGTCAGGAAGTCGACGATCCAGAAGCATGTTGATTCTGGGACCCCTAAGGAGAGGAGTGTCACAACTGAGAGCTGGCACTGGTGGTGGGAAGCCTCAGTTGCAGGGGCTGACGGATAGCTGAACTTTGGAGGTGAGATGAAACTCCTAGACATGCAGAGCAGCTGCAGCACCAAAGACCGAAGGCGTGACCACGACAACTGGAAAAACTTTTAAGACTTTTATTAAACTTATACCACAGAGGTTATTTGTAAAAGGTATAAGACAGTTCTTGAGAGTCTCTGAGTGTTGCCGGATGAGACCGGTGCCCAAGGAAGTTATTTGGGAGTGCTTGTGGATGCTGGGGATCGCAGATGTAGCACTGAGATGATATGTGTTGTTATGAATGGTATTAGTAGCAAAGTCCTGAAATATAAACCAGGCACCGCTGGAAGCTGCTGGTGGGAGATGATAATAGAACAGAGTGCAAAGGAAGGGAAGTCAGGCTGCACCGCAAGGTGTTAAACTGGTGCTGGTCTCTGGAGGGGTTCACTACGGGTGGCCGGCGGTCGGGCTCCCGGCGACCAGCATCCCGGCGCCCGACCGCCGGCTTACCGACAGCTTGGCGAGCGCAAATGAGCCCCTTGCGGGCTCGCTGCGCTCGCCACGCTACGGGCACGGTGGCGCGCTACGCGCGCCACACTATTTTATTCTCCCTCTATGGGGGTCGTGGACCCCCACGAGGGAAAATAATTGTCGGTATGCCGGCTGTCGGGCTCCCGGCGCCGGTATACTGAGCGCCGGGAGCCCGACCGCCGGCAAACAGAAGACCACCCCTCTGGAGAACTGAAGACTGGAACATTCACAGCAGAGGAGAGACTGGAATAACCGGAATGACAAACGAAGCACTGACAGCTTCCTGGTTGCTGGGACAGGATATTTATACCTGCTGAGAAGCAGGCATTGGTTGACAATTTCCCCAGGCTCCAGCAGCACAGCAGATTGGTGGAAAGAGTAACAAGCGATTACATCCAACATGGCTGCGCCCATGACAGAGTTTGAAGGGGAAAAGAACCATGTGCCAAAATACAATGGCGGCGAAGGCCGCGGTAACAGAAGGCTCCACACTCTTTCACACACAGCGGCATAGGGATGGCGGCGGCAGCCGCAGAGAAAACATCACCTTTGGCTCCAATGCCGTAAGATCGTGCGCGCAGCGGCGCTGGCCGCCGCGGGACTGAGAACACCATACTGATAGTAAGTGACATCACTGAGAAGGCCGCTGAGCCAGCGCTGTGGAACAACAAACAAGGTAATGTAACCAATACACCACCTAGCAAGCTGAACCCCCGGCCCTGGAACGCTGAGCCAATCTCAGGAGGCACATAACTGGCAGAAAATGGTGTCTAGTTACCCGGATTGTGACAAGGAGTTTGGCTTGCAGGATACTGGTGACGATTGTGTTGAATGCCGAACTGAAGTCGACAAGTAGGACCCTTGCATAAGAGCCTGGTCAGTTGAGGTGCTGTAGGATGTAGTGCAGCCCTAAGTTAACTGCGTCCTCGAAACTCCAGTTCGCTTGGTATACAAACTGCAAGGGGTCTAGGAGGGTGTTAGTCGCTTCTCTCAGGTGGTTGATCACCAGCCGTTCAAACACTTTCTTTGCCACAGATGTTAGTGCGATCGGCCTGTAGTCGTTTAGGTCTTTTGCTGCTGCGCTCTTTGGATCCGGGACGATTGTTGAACATTTAAAGCAGGAGGGAACCTTGCACGTCTCCAGTTAGGTGTTTAAGATCTTGGAGAAGATGAGGGCGAGCTGAACAGCACAGTTCTTTAGGGCAGATGGCGATACTCCGTCCGGGCCTGTGGCTTTCCTAGGTTTGACCCTTCAGAACATTCCTTCTACCTCTTTCTGATCCACCCGCAGTGCCTGGGAGTGGAGACCAGGATAGGGGAGTGGGTGGTCAGCTTCACCCAGGACAGGGGTACAGGGACAGGGGGCCCACTTCTCAAATCTGCAGTAAAAGTTGTTCCGCTCGTCTGCCAGTTCCTGGTGCATGACAGTGGGTTTTTCGGGTTTTCTTGTAGCTGTTTATGGCTTGCATACCTCTCCAAACTGAGAATCGGTTCTTAGCCAGCCTGATTTCGCGTGTCAGGGAGTTCCTGGCCTGTTTGTACAGGGCCCTGTCCCCGCTGCTGTATGTCTCCTCCTTGGCCCGACGAAGCTTCCTGAGCTGGGAGATATTTTAGCATGTAGAACATAAAACCAACATTCTATAAGTACTTGGGAACTGTAGTTCATGACCACAATTTGGAGGCAACCTGCAGGATAATGCATTCTTGGCCTGATTCAGAGATGGGGTCATTGAACGCATCTAATGTACAAACATAAAACCATCAGGTATACGGACATCTCTGAATCAGGCCTCTGTAAGCTCTTTTCTCTATGTAAAATGGAGAGGCTGCTTATCTCCTTTAAGGAAAGTCAATATATCCAGCATATTACAAATGAAAGCAAGCAATAAGAAAGGATTTGTAATTAATTTGTACTATGCTATTTTTTTATTGGCATGCTTATTCCTAGCTAAAAAAAAATAATAAAAGCTCAACACCTGGATTCATTGTTGAGAATTGCAGATGTATTGTACAAACGCCAGACGAGCTGCTTCAGATCATTTATTTAAAGTATTAAAACCACAGGCACAAAAAATTGTATATCTTATGTAATGTATTTGTACAGTGCTGGAACAAACTTGAATTTCAGGGTTTCTAGGTTAAAAAAATGAAGCTACAGTAAGAGTAGTTTAGCAATTGCTGGCACCTCCTTACAATTACTGATTAAGTGGAGGTAATATCTAGAAGTGAGAAGAGACGCTGGAGGTAAGCTCAGTGGGGAGCCCTTATTTGAGAGTACAGTATATGCAACACTTTTATTAATGAGAAGTTTCTCAGCACCTAGCATACAAAGAATAGTGAACATCAGTACGGATTCTACAATTTTTCCATTCCCTTAAAAAAATAAAAATAAAATACTCCCTTTAGAATTAGGATTAAGAAACTTCCACTTGTTTGTATGAGGATAGTTCAATAAGTAAGGTAACAAGACCTGACACGTGTGTAATGTTCTTTATTTTATTCTACTTAACTTACGAGGCCAGAGCATATAAACCACTGCTTCCCTTCATGGCTATTAGACTGCGCTTCATATCAGTCATACTGTCCCAACATTAGGTGTAAGATAACAGGGCAGATGGAAACATGGCCGACCTAAGTTGTGTCTATCCAACGACCCATACCCGGTGTGATCACATTTATGCGTCTAAAAGGCATGCAGTTAGTCAGCAATACCATTAACTGAATGGGTCTGTCCTCTTGAATCAGGCCTTCAATGCAGCACAAATTGTCATCTGTGGTTGACGTGTTTGGCTGGCCGGATCGCTGCTCATCTTGAACGTCTGCCATACCGTTATCAAAGTCAGTGCACCAAATACAATCCTGTTCGGTGACATCACATTATGACAATACACCTCGACAAGATGGCAATGAATTTCGGCTGCTGATGTGCCCTTAAGATGCACATATCTGATCACACTATGTTGGGACAATAAGACTGATATGAGGCGCAGTCTAATGACCGTGAGAGGAAGCAGTGGTCTACCTGCTCTGGCCTGGCTGGATATTAGAATGAAAGAGAGAATATTACACACGTGTGACGTATTGTTACCTTACTCATTGAATCACCCTCATATAAATTACAAAGTGGGAAATTGATCAAATCTTGGAGAAAGAAAGGTGGAGAGAAATAAAGTACTAACCAATTAGCTTCTGCCATTTACAGGATGTGTTTGGAAAATGACAGAAGCTGATTCGTTGGTACTTTGTCTCTCTCCAAGCTTTGATAAATCTAACCAAAATGTGACAATTACATAAGAGTAATGTCATATTTTATTCAAATACCCGTATTTCTTTTATTACATTAACATTACGTGCACTTGACTAAAAAGTGACATATCCCTTCAAATAGCTTTCTCAGTCATATTGCTTTTAAAAGTTGCCTGTTGCAGATGACACAATTCCTGCTGCCATTTACATGCATTAAACAAGTGAGTATGCAGTGGCAAATGCTGACTCTATGAAAAATAGAGAACTATTAATAGTCACAGCATGAACTACTTATCGCACTTGTAACTTAATTTTAATTATGGAGTATGATGGCTAATTCAAAGTTCTAGTAATGGCTCCTGTAAAAGAATATTTTCCATGTACTGTGCTACTTACACAACGAATGAATAAGTATAGATCTACATGAATATCAAACACTTTCATTCTGTCACAATTTATCTTATAGTTTACAAATACTACGGACAAAGGATTTTTTTTGTTTAGTTTATTATTCAAATAAATAAAAATAATTAAAGAGAAAATTAAGTTGAAAAAAATGCTAAATTTTTAAATACGGAAACCATCAACACTTTTTAATGAAGCATTCCTGGTTCACAACATATTCTACTGGTAATGAAGTGAAAGCACTACATAACACCTTATCTGCCGCATGCCTGGAAGGCAATTGTTTCAGGGAACATACAGTTTAGTATTCTGTATTGTAGTGAGAATATTTGCATCTAATAAAAACAAAGCAAGAACACGCATTGCTTACCGAGACTAATGCAAAGTCAAGCCCTGTATTTAACGGTACTGTCTGGGATTAGTGTTTCAAAACTGTATAGGGATTAAGGTCATACTGTATTTCTTCACCTTTCTGCAGTTAAGTTGAAGAAGATCTGCTATTTATGCGTTATACCTACAACACCTGGAACACATTAACACACTACTCAATCCTTTGGAAGCAGTTCACTGTAGAACTTCCGATTTTCAAAAAGAATGGAGACAAAGGCATTCCTCAAAAACAGACACAAGGCTACTGTAGTTTACAACCCATCTTTATTTTACCAATCCCCTTCTTACATCTGCCAACATTACTGATATTGCTAGATTAAAAAAAACAAAAACCCAGTGTGGCATATAGAAAAAAAGCCCATGGACTTTTGGGAAAGGCTGCCATTGTCTACTGTGTAAACATGTTCCACTTTGGAAAGTTGTAAATTATTCCACAACCACTTTGTTACATTAGACACATGCAGGAAACAATCTCATGCATTCCTATCCCTGGCATTAAAATAATCCCATGCTGACAATCATAAAACACAAATAAGGGAATTATTAGCGTTTCCAGCAATAATCCATGTCTAGTAAGACCTGGATCATTGGTGCCACAATCTCACTTGTGTCTGTGACATCCAATGTAATGGCATTGCATGCCAACACATACATCAATAACAAAGTGCCTCAATAAAGTGTATTAATGAATTAACAGAGTTCCGTTGGATTGAGATTCAGTGACTGTGGAGGTCATTAAAGCACACTGTCATTGTTATGTTCGTGGAACCATATTGTGTTTTGTGACATGTTGCATTATCCTTGTGAGTGCAGTCATTAGAAGATTGGCAGACTGTTGTCATAAAGTAATGCACATGGTCAGCAATATTCCTCTAGACTGTGGCATATAAACAATGTTCAGTTGGTACTAAGGGGCCGAATGTGTGACAAAAAACCATTCACCACACCCTTACACCTTGTATAACAACCTCGATTAATGAAACAGAGCAGATAGATTCATGTTGGTTACAGTGGTGGATCCATAGGGAGGCGAACTGAACGAATGCCACCCCCTAACACAGTCCACCCTTCATCATTATAATCTGCATGTTGACCTGCTCTATAGAGGTTAAGGTCCGTCCTTCCCTCTTCCCTTATCTGTACATGTGATTCCCCAGCAGTAAATGGGACAGACGGAGTGTTTCAAGTCGAGCATGATGAGGCTCAGGCTGTGCTGTGATTGGAGGTTGGGTGTCTGAGAGAGAATTTGCAACTGAACAGCTCAGAGCTATTTGAATAGAGCTCTCAGCATCCCCCACATTTCGACTCTGGCTGACTTTTACAGGAGCATTGTGCCCTGACCTAGGCTGGGAGCTAGCTGCACATAGGATTCAGGAAATCTCTCTCAGACACCCAACCTCCAATCCTATGTGCAGCCAGCTCCCAGCCTAGGTCAGGGCACAATGCTCCTGTAAAAGTCAGCCAGAGTCGAAATGTGGGGGATGCTGAGAGCTCTATTCAAATAGCTCTGAGCTGTTCAGTTGCAGTTAGCAGAGGTGGGCAAGTACTGTAGTAGCAGGCTAGCAGCCAGCAGTAGCAGCATGCATGATCCTGTACTCTCTCTCACCCTTGCCACTACACCCGCTCTTTGCACAATTGGCAGCTTGTACAACCCTCTCTGCCATACCCAGGTAAGTGGCCTCAGATCTGGGCACCAGGCTGGGCTGGCACCTCGCTAATGGTGCCTTCCTGTGCAGTAGGTCTGGTGCTGTGTGTCTTAAAGATAGTGCAGAGAGAACTGCCTGCATGTGGCTGGGGGGAAAATAGGTGCCCTGCAGTGTGCCAATTCCAGGCACTTTGCTTTCATCATTGCTCCGTTTCCCTACTGCACACTGTTACTTTGCACAGATGCATTTAGCATTGTATATGTACACCGTATGAATACATAAACATATATAAAATATATGTAAATTGGAATAAGCCATGTGAACACCCAAAAAATAAATGAATAAAGTTCAGGATTAATCATTAAATGAAAAACGGACTAGGACACATCTTATGTTATAAATAATATGAAGGTCCTCCCTGAAATTCATGATCATTATCATGGAAGAAAAGTCAAACTTGCTACAATTATTGTTTTATTTACTTAAACAATGACCTCCAAATGTTTGGAAATGAAATCAAACCTACACATAAGATAAAAGGTAACAAGTTTTGATGCAAATCTAGAAGTTGCATATTCTTCATGTTAAGCAGTGAGCAGTTACCTAGGCTACAACATGCCAAGAATTTTGTTCGACTTGATGATGCTCAATAAGAGCAGACAGGGACTCTTCTATTTACACCAACAGGACTGAGATCTATTATGTCAGGAGGCTTACAGACAAATAACAAATAAAATCAAACTAAAAAAAATGGAACAAGCCCACAAAAATCTCAAGTAAATTTTATTTGCTGCTCAAGGAAAGTTTAGACAAAGTTGCCTTTAATAATCAACTGAACAAGCTGGCCTGCAAGCATCAAGGGATAGCGTAGGGATATATAGCAGGTGCTGTAGTTTATCACAAAACCGTCTAAAATAATTGGAAGTGACAACCAGCACTACCACAAATGATTTATTAGTCTTTCACTCAGCTTTTCAGCTTCCTCAGGGCCAGAATAAATAATTTACCAACTCTGTATCTTCCAATCATTAATTCTTCCCTGTGCATCCAAACTGCATTTAACTCTGCTGGGTATTCAGATGAATTAAAAATACAATATGAAGATTTTTTTTGTGCTTCAAGTGTATTATTATTTAACTGTATTCAAATAAGAAAAAATACACATAAAAAGGCAGTAAAGGACCACTGCAAGACATCGGGGTTTGCCATGAGTTATGGCCACTATTTCTTTGTAAAAGAGAATGCCTGCAGGAAAGAGGAGACATTTGAGATCCGATCTGCAAGCCATTCCCTGCCATCACAAAGCGCAGCATGGTACTGACAAGGAAATCCCTCTCACATTAAATACATTATGTGCTGCTCATTGATATACGACTCTGGTTTCAACCCACTGTTCTCAAACTTAAATATACAGTGTTCTCCCTTAGAACTGCCACCCAGTATTCTACATCTTTTCTTAAAACTAAAGTACATTCACTAATAATTCAGTAATACAGTACTTCCCATACTTTCTTGAATCACGGAACCCTATAGTATCAGCACTTTTTCATGGCACCCCTGGGCCAAAAGTTTTTTTTTATTGAGAAAGTCTGAAAAGAATATCAAATTAAGTAACTTCTGCGTACCTGTCATCCTTAGGTTCAGGTATACAGTGGTGGACAGGGTCAATAAAATGTCCAGAATATCAGTAATGTTTCCTGCTTTTATTGATATCCAGACCAGGTGAAGGTAGACATCAGAGATACAACCTCATGTTGAGGCTGGTACTGGACCCAAGAATTCTTGTTGTGACTAGGCATATAATACTAATTTATTACATTGTGTTAGGGAACTCTAGCACAATTTGTGTGAGACCCTTAGTTCTGAGAGAGGGTCTTCTGCCAATAACTGCACCCCGCTGTTCCATCAGTGCATGACACGCACACCGGTTCTTAGGATGCCATCTGGACTTAAACCTCTAGCAGTAGGGGCTCACACAATAGGCTGGAGAACTACAGAATAATGAACTGGAGTAGTACTTAAGTTAATAGATACACAAGAGCACAAAGGGATAAGGTCAGGGCTGGGCCAGGTTCTCAGCATGGTCAGATAAGACACTCTGAGATGAAATGCAGGCACAGTGCAGATGGTACAATTTGCAGGCTGAATACGGGAACACTGGGAATGCAGATGGAGGGTTAATACACACTGAGACTGAACATAGGTACAGATAGGGCAAGGACCAGGTCTTAAACGGGAAGATAATCTGGCAGACCACAAGACAGGCAGTCTCTACAGGATTTGCAAACAGGGACCAACAGCTTATACTGACAAGCAATAACTAGCAGTGAGGTGTGGAACTGACTGCCTTTTAACAAGAGAATGCACCAATCAACGCAGCCAGAGTGGGAAGGTCCCCTTAATGAAAAATCTTCTGCAGCTGTAGTGCTGCATATATCCCATAGCATCCTGGCAGTTAGGTAACCGCAGCCTCAGCGTCCCCTGCTGCCACCCATCTTGGATGCCAGGCGACTGGGGTGGATCGCCGGGCAGAAGTGACGAGATGTCCCGGTCACTTAGCAATGACAGGGATCTTCCAGGGAGACACGCTGCAGCGGTGGCGGCTTGTAACACCTTTATTGCTATGACAAATCCTTTTCTTTTCCTCCAGTGGAACTAAGTAATTGGAGTATACTGGATGGAAATTTTAGTTATGAACTCTTTATGAAACTAATTGATTTTATAGTTATTAGATAATAGCGTGAGCGCTAAAGGCCTGGTTACCTTATTTTACTTTACCATCACTGGTTTTTCCTGCCACATTGACCATGTAGAATTTGATTTGGTCCCAGACCACCAAACAGTGCAGTTCAGTATTCTTCACAGAGGGTGGGTCACTATATCGACAGGGACTATGTTGATCCCACAATCCTGCAGAAGATATGTCGACAAGGTTAATATGCTACTTAGAGCATGTTAACAGGATAGGCATGCCAGCACCTGCATTTTGGAATCGACATAGTCACAACTGAAATAGTAACTGTCGATCCTGTAACTGCTTCCCCTTTACAGGACTCCTATATTGAGGCTACACTGCCGGTTTCTTCCAGCCTCCTTTCTTTCACTGATGTTGGCACCATTTTTCTGGTGATCTCTGAGGTGCGTTTGCACAGATGTCCGCAAACATGGCTTTTGTGCCATATTACCAATGATACCTATGGCATCAACGGAGAGGTACGTATTTTGAATGGATGAAGGGTGAGCGGTATGTGTGATACACAATGATTTAACACAATCAAATAACTTATGCTTTTAAATAACCTATAAACAGTTTGAGTGTTCATGAAGGTTCTGAATACACTGTATAGGTGAGGATCACCTGTTATAAGTTAGATTTCCAGACGTTGTAACTTAGGTTTCCTAGCTAAAATTTTATTATATATAGTTTACTTTGCAGTTGCAAGAAAAACCCAACCGGTATCCAACTCTTCTGTCAATTACCAGCTTAAATAAATATCTATTACAGAGATTGACATATGTCCCTCCCTCTTAAATTAACTACCACTGGCTTGGGTAATAGACAGCTCCTAACTACCACTTAATAACTAAAGAAGATGTGGTTATGGAAATAATTAACCACTTCCCTGGCACTCACGTATGTGATGCGACCACAGCCAGGTATCCGTCACCTGGCTTGGTCAAATCACATACGTCCAGTCCACCGGGTGTGCCCCCCTTTTTAAATGTAAGAAATCCATTCTGCACAAGTTCCTCTTGCTGCAGTGGCCCCCTTGTAATGATACCTCGGTCTCTGACCACTGACATTACCCCCGAAATCATGCCCTAGAATGCCTTTGCAAGCAGCATTCTGAGGCGCATGTGCTGGAAGGTGATCAGCTGCAGCAGGGGGGGGACTGATGATTAGTCCCCACAACCCCACTTTCTGCTGTGCGGTCTCTGTAAGTAAGGTGAGGGAGCAGGTTATATGGGGTGGGGGTGTGATCACTTGACATGGGGGGGGGATAAGGGAGGCCCCATAAGTAGAGTTTACTAGGTGGGGGGGATTATATAATTTTAAAAAAAGGACACATGTATGGACACGTGGTGGGGGGGGGGCACTAAACAGTGGGGGGGCTCTCTGACACTAGGGTGATGGGACTCTGCCACTGGAATCTATTACCAATAGAGGGGTGGGGGTAGGTAAAGCTGGATATCTTTTGCAACTGGGGGGGCTATTTCTGATTGGGGGTGAGAAGTAATTTTACAATGGGGGCCTACAGACATGGAGAGATGGGGGTGATATATATATATATATATATATATATATATATATACACCCACACACAAATACAGAAGAAGCACACAGTACGCTTCTATTACCCGTTCAGCACACCTCTGTGGCAAACATTCAGTATAAAACACTGAATCCAGTCCAGAAAAAAAGCGTTAATACTCATCAATCCAGTTTATGAAAAAGCACGAGTATATATATTTGGATCCGCTACTCCTCTCTAATCCTGGAATCCTCAGGACAATGGGTATCTGTGCAAAAAGAGAAATGAAAGGAGCGCTCTATCATGCATGAAAGTTCCTTTTAAAAACATATAGACGAAGTATCTGTGCCGAAACCGGTCAGGGCGTGGTCTGCTCACACATCTCCCTGGAGTGAGCTTCTCCTGCCTGTCCTGTGGTACGAGTCCTGGCGTGCGGTCGGAGGTCAGCGGAAGCCAGCTGACGGCAGCAGGTCCGGCGTTTGCAGCGGCATGAACGGATGGGAGTTTGCGCCAATGGGTTCAGTATAAAATCATGTGGTAATAAGCCCACAGTGCATTGTATTTTGGTATGAGTTTCAGCTCAAAATAGTCTAAATGTTTTTAAAAGGAACTTATTAAAACTGTGTCCTGCACGATGGAGCGCTCCTTTCATTTCTCTTTTTGCACAGCTACCCATTGTCCTGGGTAATGTCACCACTGGGTAATGTGATTGGATAACATTGGTTCCCATTCTATCAGATGTCGTAATCAATTCTTGATTCTGCCTTGGTCGATCAAATCAGCACAAATAAAATAAGCCTTTTTATGAGCAACACTAAGGACAAGCCATATATAATGGCATCTGCCACCAAGTTAGAAAAAGAGGATCCCAGGGGAGGGAACATGACCTAACTGCTACAGAGAGAAGCTGGATGGTGGAAGTTTGTAAACCTGTTAACAATCTCTTTAAAAAGTTAATAGCCAATCTTAGGCAGGCCTAATTACTTAGTGGGTTGGTTATTATGGGAAGACAATTTTTTTGTTGAGACACATTTTGCAAAACCAAATGACGACAACTACTCGATGTACTGATGATTCATAAAGAAAGGTGAAATGACGTCTAATGGAAAAAACATTGTCAACTAAATGAATAGTGACTCAAAAAAAGTACATGTTTGTCAGAAACGGCAGCGCACTAAGGGGTCTATTTACTAAGCTTTGGATGGAGATACAGTGGACGGAAATAAAATACCAGCCAATCGGCTCCTAACTGACATTTTTCAAACCCAGCCTGAGACATGGCAGTTAGGAGCTGATTGGTTGGTATTTTATCTCCATCCATTTTATCTCCATCCAAGGCTAAGTAAATAGACCCCTAAGTCATCATTTATGGTATAGAAAAATTAATGAATGGGTACATGAATTTCTTCAAAGAGTATGAAAAGTGTCAATATATCAAATTGAGATATTTTAATTGATCGTCTTTGTGCTATGGTGAAGCATTTACATCTTGAATGGAATATTCAATGGGAACAATGCCCTCATCAACGGAGCTTGAGTGGTCACTAACTTTTGACCATGGCTTCTAAGTTTTTTCCAAAATTGTTGAGCTCTGCATTAAAATGACTGATGATCATAGAAATCATAAAACCATATCACGTGGTAATCGCAGTCACTAGGCATCACCCATTCTAACTTTTATGGGAGAAGTCCTATCAGATATCAGAAGTCTAGGCCTACCAGCAAGCCATGTCACCAAAGAGGTTTTTGCACTTTGTAAATGAGGCCCAGAGTCAGGAACCCTTTTTATTTATTAATATAGACAGTAGCTATAATCTAGACAGGCGTTGTCTTATATCATTTAAAGTGTGTAAGATAGGCATACTATAAATACAAATAAAGGAAAAATGTAAGTAGTATGTGCTTATAATATCAATCACATTTTAAAAATGTATGTTTGTGTAGCTTAACGGAAATTAAAAGCAGACATAATTGTACATCACTGTGTTTGATAATGTATTTAAAATGCCAGTTTTGGGCGTTGTACAAGTCACATTAGCACTGTTGTAAACAACCTGGGCATAGCTTAAATTCACAGTAGAACAAAATAATACAAGAGTGCACTTTTCAGCCTGCTTGTACCATATTTCTATTAATTATGTAGAGGAAATATACCGAAAATAAAATCACATCCAAAATCCATTTTTGATGTAAGCGAGTCTTATCTCATTAAATCAGCATCTATGATTAAAACAGAGATCATTTTTGGTACATAATGTATTGCATTGTTAGAGTAGCATCTGTTTGTTGCGAAGCAGAACACATTTTTCAGCTTTAAGAAACTCTAATCATATGGAAAGAACAATCCAAACTTTGATGATATTACAAGTATGCCTTTTGCTTCCAAATGTATATTTCTTGCAAGTTTTTTTTTTATTTTTATAAACTGGAGAAACACAGTAAGAATTGTATTAACTATTTCTGCTTAAAGCTCAATGTGTCGCAATATGTAAGCAAGAAAAATAAAACACAGGGACATCAGTCATATGCGAGACCAGATAACAACTGGTTCATAAAATGGAATTAACAGATTTCTGTATTCCAGATGAATATGTTTATTTATGTGTTTGGCTCGCTCAATGTCTACCTAAAAACACTGCTCATCAAATGACAAACTGGTTCCTTAACTAAACAGATGTCCAACAGTTACTGCGAGCGGCTTTATTAATGAGGGGTATGAGGTGTGCTTGCAAAGAGCCACAAAAATAATGAATCTACCACCCCCCCTGGCCCAACTCCAAATTTGAGATGTATACTTTAGCCAAACTCACTTCCAGATATCCTGCATTTATTATATCCTTTTCTTTCTATCTCATGAAAGCCATTCTCATCAGTCTCTCGGCATAGTATAGTTCATCGTTGCCTATTTCCAAGGAATCTAACCGTCAAGTGTGGCGCACTCCATACAATGTAAGGTAGGATGCAACAGGAAACAGATTCGCATGCACAAGATCAAAGACATTTTGCTTTTTGCCTTTCTTTACTTTTTCACCTTAGGTAGTGCAAGAAACTGAACTGGGATGTAGACAAAAGGTCAACATTAACAATATCAACATTCTTAATGTCAATAGCACAATGTTGACAGTTATGATGTCTCCACTGTTTAAATGTTCACAGGCGAAATGTCGACATTCTCAGAATGCCAACAGGTGAAATTTTGACATTGTCAGACTGTCAACATTAGGGTTAGGCTGTGGACGGGTGGTTTAGGATGAGGCTGCGGGTGGGAGGGTTAGGGATAGGCTGTGAGTGGGAGGGTTAGGGATAGCCTGCGGGGTAAGGTTAGGGATAGCCTGCGAGGGGGAGGTTAGGGTTAAGAACTAGAGGCAGGGCTATCTTTTTGTATGGGCTCAATAGGCTCTTGCCCAAGAGCCCCAGGCTGATAACAGAGGGTCCCCTCTTTCCATGGGTACCAGATTTTTTTTAATTGGCCCTGGGGAACTGGTGAGATCCGACTTGAAAGCAGTGGTCCCCATCCAAGCCTGTTAATTGCTCTTCCCAGCCAGATATCTCGGTTTCTGTCTAACTTTAGAGTTTTTCTGAGGGTATAATTCAATAGCTGTGACTCTCCCCTTTTGGTGGACACTGGCAGCTTGTCTCTACTATTCCCAAAACCAGAGATATCAGCCTTCAAGCAGCTGGTCCCTGCTCCAGCACCACACACCTAATATGCAGTTTTAGATTTTCATTGGTGAATTGCTATGGCTCCTGAACTATGATCCCCAAGTCTGCAGAACCTCCTGATAGGTGAGACTTTCTCGTTTTTTATCCCATTCAAAGCTAAAAAATATATTTGCAGGAACTTGAGATATCTGCAGTCAAGCAAGCTGCCCTCCCACCGGAAAATGATAAATATTAAGCCCACTCCACTATCCACCCCTCCCCTACATATTAAACACCCCCTACCACCCTGGAAGTCATGTAGCAGGGCTTAATCATTCAGCCCAATGCCCCCATCTACAGTTTAGCCACATCTGTGCAGTAAAGGAGTAATTGGCAGAAATTACTGCTCCAGGTCCTACATGCCAAGCTGAAGATAGGACACCCCCTACCGCCCGCGGGACATCAAAGCTGCCGCTGATAGCACCCCCCACCCCTACCGCTAGAGGATGGGTAGGGGGACCAGTGCGTTGCTGTGCACAGGGGTCTACACTGCTGTTAAGACGGCCCTGACTAGAGGGAGGGCTAGGGTAAGTGGTAAAGATTAAATGTTAGGGATAGTGGATACTTACCTGAACCATGGAGGACCGCACATCTGACCTGGAAGTGACGTCATGTGACCTCTGTGACACAGAAGACACCAATATATTTGCAGGGTATGTAGTGGGGGCCCTCCTGGACCATGGACACCTGTGCACGAGACACCCTGCACCCTTATAAATATGTCACTGGCCCTAAGCATTTCACATAATACATCCAATACCTGTGTTGTTGAGTGTTTATTATTTGGAGCAACATAAAAAGGCAGGGGGACAGAGAAGCAGGGCTATGACTTGGTGAAGTTTAACTAGTAAAAACTGAGATTTGAAACGTAAGTGTATGTTATGATAAAGGTTATTTTTAAATAGTCACTAATTTGGTGATGTTGTAGGTCTGTTTCTATATGTTAGGCTACGGCAACACATAACAGCCAAGTGGGTCCCGTTTAGCGGGACCCGCTTGACCGGAAGGAGAGTGCACATGGGCGCCTAAGCAGGCATCCACACATACCCGGCAGTCCCGCTGCTGCCGGGTCCGATGACAGCATGCTGCAGTTTGGCCGGTCGGCAGGACAACAGGATTTCAATGTGAACACATACATTTCAATGCATGTGTTCACACAGTGCGGCTGTGTGCTGCACTGTATTACACTGAAATCCTGTGTGTCTCTGGCCGGATCCTATTCTGCGGCATAACGCAGTACAGGTTCCATGTGTACACAGAACCCCCCTCCCGGCCAAGCGGGACCCGCTTGGCCGCTATGTGTGGCCTTAGCCTTAATCTTGCTTTTATGATCATTATGCTGTTTGATTTAGGTTTTATATGAATTTACTTTGCAAGTTCCCAGCTATGGACATGTTCATCACAAGCTGTAGTCTGTAGGTATATTTTCAGAAAATCAATGTTTCACAAAAAAACAAAACAAAAAAAAACCCAGCTCACAGCTTGATGACGGGTAATATCACAAAAATACTCTATTTTTGTAACACGTTAGATGCTACTCATTCTTATTTAAACGTGATAAGAAAACTGTTAAGTGTCAGTGTAAAATATTTGCAAATGAATATAACATTGTCATAAAAAAAAACACTGGTACATAATTAAAAGGGACAGTGATACTTAATTCTTTCATTCTAAAAGTATGAATACATAAATTGTTACAGCAAATGCTTATTTTGCCTCACAGTGCTTGGGTAATGGATTCTATACTGATCAGTACTCTATCTGTGAAAAGTGTGTATGTGTGCTCTGTTTTCCGACATATATCCAAAGAAATACTGATTGGATAACTGGCATCTGACAACATTAACACTAGTGTGTGTCCGCGCAGGAGGGAATATGGGACAGGACTAATGTCAATTGCTAAGTAATCTGCAGAATGGGCCTAACTCATGTTTGTTTGCAACTGTGTACACATTTGCAGCCTATACGCAAAAACGAGGAACATCGGGGGTCAAGGGTAGCCCTATTGCTACACAAATTGGACACAACAGTAGCGACACAGGTGCCATGTTTTTGCACATACAAGCTTGCATCTGTCAGCAGATATACCCTCCTGTCCCCGAAAACGTCCATGACATACCTGAGTTTTCCCAACCACTCCCATAAACACTCTGATTACCTCTCCAAACGGTCACTTCCCTTTCCATGAAGTCCCCTTTGTGGGAGAGATCGCAGCGGCCCTTTTGCACATGCACACTGCGATCGCAGCACATATACAGTGTGACTACAGTTACATGATAATCGTCCATTGCATAAAACATAAATTAGTCCTAATATGTACAAACTATATAGATTACCGATAATAAATAATGAATGTCAATACTGTAGAAAGAACTATGTAAATTATTAGCCAAGTGCGTCATTTAAAAGGTGATTCACCTTGGAATACTTAATTATATTATTATCATGATTAGAAACGAGTCTTTAGGACTTTACTTCAAATGTACTATACTTTATTTAGCATATTTGTAAAAACAAGCGTATTTCATTTTCATTGCAGTCCCAAGAGTTTATTGATATGCTAAAGTACGTAATTTAGAGCTGGCCATTAATAAGTATAGTATGTATGTTGATTAATTTTATTCAATTTATTTAATTATTTTTACATAAAATATGTTTTTATTAAATGACTTTTATATCTTACTTTTTTAATATAAATTTCCTTTCTTACAGTGTTAAAATCAATAATATCCATAAATTTTTAAAAATGAAGAACAGACGTGAATATTCACTTGAATTGCATAGCAACAGTCAAACTCTTTCTGAAGAAGGCTATACTCTGACAAATGCTAAAACATGAAAAAAATCCAGTCTAGTGTAACGTATACATTAGCTTGATACAAAGAAACAGGTACAAACGTGACTGAAAAGGGTTCTGGATGACCCAAGTGTACATCGAAAAGAGAAGATAAATACATTATCGTAATGAATAAGCAAAACCGAAGACTCCCAGCAACTGCAATCAAAAGGACTCAATAAAATTAGACTAATTCCAGTATCAATAAACATATGTGCACAAAGTTGTGCACAAATGTTTATTGTTGCTTATATTGTGGGTACCGAGGGAACAAACAGGCTTGCTTTATCCAAGTGAAGCGTGTTTTAGATTCTCTTCAATATTTCAAACTCCAGTATCAGTTGATACAGTCTGTGTAATAAAGGTCTAAATGCAGAAAACCATTGTTGAGGTCTGTAAATAAAGTAAAATGCCTTTGATGGGCCAAAGAACTCCGATATTGGACACTGGATCAGTGTAAAAAAATTATTTTGGACCGACAAGTCCAAATCTGTACTTTTCGGAACAAGACGTCAGTATGTTTGAAGAATGGTTGGAGAACGTTTGTCAGATAACTGTGTAGGTCATACATTTAAACATAGTGGTGGTCATGTCATGATTTCGGGTGGTTTTGGTGGAGGAAAGGTTAGAGATTTAGTTCAAATAACATCAATTATGGATAAGAAATGATACAACAGTATTTTAGTACATCACACTGTACCAAGTGGGGATACGGACTATGGGGTATATGCAATTGCGGTCGAATTCCCAAAAATGTCGAAAAACGGGACATTTTCGCCCCAAAAAAAAATTCGACAATGCAATTCAGTACTATCCGTCAAAAAAACGGACTTTCCAAATTCGACTTTTTGAAATTCGACATTTGTCAAATTCGACATTTCTGCAATGGTACAAATGCGGCAATTCGTCAAAAGTATATTCAATTGAAGTTTGGAAATTCGACAACAGTGCTTTTAGACAGTAAATTAGTCATTTTCAATCCGCCACACTTTGGTGGCGGAATCTAATAAAAAAATTTAAAAACATGTTTTTTTTGGTGTTTTTTTTTTATTGGTAATAGCATATCTATTTATATTAGAAGGGATTAGGTACTTGGTTTGTCTATTTTGGAGGCACAAGTATTATTTATATATTTTTAAAAATATTATTTTTTTTTATTATTATTTTTAATGGAATGGTAAAAATCAGAAAAAAAATTGTGTGTGGTCCCCCCTCCTAAGCATAGCCAGCCTCGGGCTCTTCGAGCCGGTCCTGGTTCTAAAAATCCGGGGGGGAAATGACAGGGGATCCCCCGTATTTTTAAAACCAGCACCGGGCTCTGCGCCTGGTGCTGGTGCAAAAAATACGGGGGACAAAAAGAGTAGGGGTCCCCCGTATTTTTTACACCAGCATCGGGCTCCACTAGCTGGACAGATAATGCCACAGCCGGGGTCACTTTTATACAGCGCCCTGCGGCCGTGGCATTATATATCCAACTAGTCACCCCTGTCCGGGGTACCCTGGGGGAGTGGGGACCCCTTCAATCAAGGGGTCCCTCCCCCAGCCACCCAAGGGCCAGGGGTGAAGCCCGAGGCTATCCCCCCCATCCAAGGGCTGCGGATGGGGGGCTGATAGCCTTGAGAAAATTGAAAGAATATTGTTTTTTCCAGTAGTACTACAAGTCCCAGCAAGCCTCCCCCGCAAGCTGGTACTTGGAGAACCACAAGTACCAGCATGCGGGAGAAAAACGGGCCCGCTGGTACCTGTAGTTCTACTAGAAAAAAAATACCCAAATAAAAACAGGACACGCACACCGTGAGAGTAAAACTTATTTCACACATGTCGACACACACATACTTACCTATGTTCACACGCCAACCTCTGTCCACTTGTCCAAGTAGAATCCACGTGTACCTGTGAATAAAATTATACTCACCTGATCCAGTGTCCAGATTATAATCCACGTACTTGGCAAAAAAAAAAAAAACGAACACCCGGACCAAACGGACTGAAAGGGGTCCCATGTTTACACATGGGACCCCTTTCCCCGAATGCAGAGACCCCCCCGTGACTGCTGTCACAGAAAGGTTCCTTCAGCCAATCAGCGAGCGCAACGTCCTGGCACTCTGCTGATTGGCTATGCGCGTCTGAGCTGTCAGACAGCGCATCGCAAAGCCTCTCCATTATATTCAATGGTGGGAACTTTGCGGTCAGCGGTGAGGTCACCCGCGGTCAGCGGCTGACCGCGGGTAACCCCACCGCTGACCGCAAAGTTCCCACCATTGAAACTAATGGAGCGAGCTGTGCGATGCGCTGTCTGCCAGCAGACGCGCATACAGCCAATCAGGTGAGTGCCACGAAGTAGCGCTTCCTGATTGGCTGAAGGGACCTTTCTGTGACAGCAGTCACGTGGGGTCCCGGCATTCGTGGAAAGGGGTCCCATGTGTAAACATGGGACCCCTTTCAGTCCGTTTGGTCCGGGTGTTCGTTTTGTTGTTTTGCCAAGTACGAGGATTATTTTAAAAGATCCGGACACTGGATTGAGGTGAGTATAATTTTATTCACAGGTACACCGTGGATTCTACTTGGACAAGTGGACCGAACGTCGTGTCAACATAGGTAAGTATGTGAGTGTGTCGACATGTATGTAATAAAGTTGTACTTTCAAGGTGTGCGTGTCCTGTTTTTATTTGGGTATTTTTTTCCAGTAGAACTACAGGTACCAGCGGGCCCGTTTTTCTTCCGCAAGCTGGTACTTGTGGTTCTCCAATTACCAGCTTGCGGGGGAGGCTTGCTGGGACTTGTAGTACTACTGGAAAAAACAATATTCTTTCAATTTTCTCAAGGCTATCAGCCCCCCATCCGCAGCCCTTGGATGGGGAGGACAGCCTCGGGCTTCAACCCTGGCCCTTTGGTGGCTGGGGGTGGGACCCCTTGATTGAAGGGGTCCCCACTCCCCCAGGGTACCCCGGCCAGGGGTGACTAGTTGGATATTTAATGCCACGGTCGCAGGGCGCTGTATAAAAGTGACCCCCGGCTGTGGCATTATCTGTCCAGCTAGTGGAGCCCGATGCTGGTGTAAAAAATACGGGGGACCCCTACTCTTTTTGTCCCCCGTATTTTTTGCACCAGCACCAGGCGCAGAGCCCGGTGCTGGTTTTAAAAATACGGGGGATCCCCTGTCATTTTTCCCCCCGGATTTTTAGAACCAGGACCGGCTCGAAGAGCCCGAGGCAGGTTATGCTTTGGAGGGGGGACCCCACGCAATTTTTTTCCGGGTTTTTTACCGTTTTCTCCGTTTTTTTAAAAATCGGATCAAAATCCGTCAAATCGGCCGTTTTTCGACAGCGGGACTGTCGAATCCGTTTTTTATTGAATATGTTGAATTCCGGCACCCACTTGCCGGAATTCGACGGTCGAATTGTGTCGAATTAAAAAACGGGCGAAAAATTGCCGCGATTCGCCGGTAGTTGCATATACCCCTATAGATATACAATGTCTAGGTCGACAGTCAATAGGTCAACACCATAAGGTCAAAATACATTAGGTCGACATGGACAAAAGGTAAACACTTGAAATGGCAACACTGGAAAAGGTTGACAGGTACAAAAGGTTACCAGGTTCAAATGGTCGGCATGGCAATAGTCGACACGTGTTTTTAAAGGGGGTTTCATGTTTTTTTACTTTTTCTATCCTTGACTATCCATATCACAAATCATAACCTTTAGTAATCTTGTGTCAAGCGAAGCAGAGCGGAGCAAGACATCGTACCTGAAGCATGGTTAGCGAGGCCACAATGGGACGCATTTCTACAAATGGTGGTCACAGGTGAGATCTGTCAACATTAACCCCAAAAATGCAAAAAAAAACTGTGTCAACCCTTTTTTGTTTCAACCATTTCCATGTTGAACTTTTGAACCTGTCAACCTTTTCCAGTGTTGACATATTGTCCATGTTGACCTTTTGTATGTCGACCTAATGACTGTAGATCTTGGAAAGGGGTTCATCATGCAACAAACGACCCTAAACACACATCTAAACCGTGTACCAATTATTTGAAAAGTAAAGAAAAGCAGAAAGCGCTACAAATTATGACATGGCCTCCTCAGTCACCTGATCTCAATCCGATTGATAAACTCCGGGATGAATTAGAGAGAAAGAAAATGTGTAATGGCTCCAACAAATACTAAAATCTTAGGGGACTGTCTGAACGAGGCCTGGAAAGGCATAACTTATGAAAGGTGGGTGTCTCGAATGCCCAAATTATGTGAAGCAGTGATAATCGCCAAAGGAGGACATATTAATGAAAGTCTAATTTAATCTGAAATTTATGTTATACTATAACATTATATATAATTTTGATAATGCTTAGAAACAATATCATGTGAACAGTTTTATGAATACATATTTTAATTAATTCACTACATTTTGTCGTTTATTAATAATTATTTTTAATGGGCAAAGACTTTTGCACGCTAGTGTATGTGTATAAAAGTGTATGTATACATTGGAAACTCACTACTTGGGAGAGTATAGTTTGCCGCTTTATAAGCATTTCAAAGTGTATTTAAAATTAGCTATTTATAAAGCATAACAATTTGTTACATTATAACCTGGTACCTGTGTCTATGGACTGCCAATTACACACATGGGGGAACTGAAAACCTATCTGCTGGCGCTGGGCCTATTCAGTTATTGGGGTTTACCCCGGGTGCAAGTCCCCAGAGTTGGACTGAAATGGAGCTGCAAAGAAAAGTATACGTAAAAAAAAAAGACCACCACAAAACTGGGTCGCGCGCAGGAAATTAAACACTGACTCCACAGTTTACGTGGAATCAGTGGGTTTCTGCGCATGAATCCCTTTTTTATTGGTGCAGGAAAAAGGTTACAGTATTTAATTGAATAGCCTTTCCCCGCGCTACGGAGATTACTGCCGGTAATTAGTCGTGGGGTAAACACTGTGACTAATGAAAACTCCCAATAGTAGCATTATGTGTCTGATTTGTGGACTGGATTGGCTGGTTTACTCTTGCTAAGAAACTGTGTTCAAAAGGAAAGTGCCAACCTATTTTTAAATGGATAGAATCAATTTTAAATGTATTCTACGGCTACAAATAAAATTGATGGTTTTATGTCACATGTGGCTGTTCCAATATATGTATAAATAGATTTGTGAGTGAGTAATATTTGCACTGGACATTTAATTTATTGTTTAATATTAGATTATTTCACAAATCTTGGATAATTTCTGCTTAACAAAGAATGGGCTGTAATTTAATAGTAATATTTTTTTCCATTATGAATACTTACAAATTATACACATAGCATAGACCATTTAAATAGCCACCAGAAGTTTTCCTTCCATATGAAAGCTTGTTATGAGATATATATTAAAAGGGTGTAGTATGGCTGACCGGCGGTCTCCTGACCGCCGGTCAGCTTACTGACGGCGGGATCCCGGCAGCATACCGACGCCGGGATCCCGGCGGGGAGGGGCAAGTGCAGCAAGCCCCTTGCGGGCTCGGTGGCGACCTGCGGTCGCCACGGGTTCTATTCCCACTCTATTGGTGTCGTGGACACCCACGAGTGGAAATAGTCCCTGTTGGTCGGCATGCCGACCATCGGGATACTGAGCCGGCGGGATGGTGGAGGAGGTCATGTGACTGTCGGTCAGCAGACCGCCGGTCACATGAATACCACCCGTAGCAAAACTATGATTGTAGACGGATACAATGTAGATTTGTTATAATAAGATGGAATGTAATGTTGTCAAGAATAGTCTATTATGCTACAGTGCATCCGGAAAGTATTCACAGTGCTTCGCTTTTTCCACATTTTTTTATGTTACAGCCTTATTCCAAAATGGAAAAAAATAATTTCTCCCTCAAAATTCTACACACAATACCCCTTAATGACAATGCGAAAAAAGTGTTTTTGAGATTTTTTCAAATTTATTAAAAGTATAAGAATTCACAGCCTTTGCTCAATACTTTGTTGATGCACCTTTGGCAGCAATTACAGCATCAAGTCTTTTCGAATATGATGCCACAAGCTTGGCACACCTATCTTTGGGCAGTTTTGGCCATTCCTCTTTGCAGCACCTCTCAAGCTCCATCAGGTTGGATGGGCAGCGTCAGTGCACAGCCATTTTCAGATCTCTCCAGATATGTTCTATCGGATTCAAGTCTGGACTCTGGCTGGGCCACTCAAGGACAGGATGTCTGTGTACACTGCTGCATTCGTCTTTCCCCCTATCCTGACTAGTCTCCCAGTTCCTGCCACTGAAAAACATCCTCACAGCATGATGCTGCCTCCACCATTCTTCCAGTGATGGTATGAGTGCCTGGTTTACTCCAAACATGACATTCACGCCAAAGAGTTCAATATTTGTCTCGTCAGACCAGAGAATTTTGTTTCTCATGGTCTGAGAGTCCTGCAGGTGCATTTTGGCAAACTCCATGCAGGCTGCCATATGCTTTTTACTAAGGAGTGGCTTCTGTCTGGCGACTCTACCATACAGGCCTGATTGGTGGATTGCTGCAGAGATGGTTGTCCTTCTGGAAGGTTCTCCCCTCTCCACAGAGGAATGTTGTAGCTCTGACAGAGTGACCATTGGGTTCTTGGTCACCTCCCTGACTAGTGCCCTTCTCTGCCCGATCGATCAGTTTAGACGGCCGGCCAGCTCTAGGAAGAGACCTGGTGGTTCCGAACTTCTTCCATTTACGGATGATGGAGGGCACTGTGCTCATTGGGACCTTCACGGCAGCAGATATTTTTCTGTACCCTTCCCCAGATTTGTGCCTCGAGACAATCCTGTCTCGGAGGTGTACAGACAATTCCTTTGACTTCATGTTTGGTTTGTGCTCAGACATGCACTGTCAAGTGTGGGACCTTATATAGAGAGGTGTGTGCCTTTCCAAATCATGTCTAATCAACTGAATTTACCACTGGTGGACTCCAATTAAGCTGTAGGAACATCTCAAGGATGATCAGTGGAAACAGGATGCACCTGAGCTCAATTTTGAGCTTAATGGCAAAGGCTGTGAATACTTAGGTACATGTGATTTCTTAAGTTTCTTATTTTTTATAAATTTGCAAAAATCTAAAACAAAACTTTTCACATTGTCATTATGGGGTATTGTGTGTAAAATTTTGAGGGGGAAAAAATAATCTATTCCAGTCTGGAATAAGGCTGTAACATAACAAAATGTGGAAAAAGTGAAGCGCTGTGAATACTTTCCGCATACACAGTATATTTATTACAAGGCTTTGAAGAGAAAATATTATCAAAGATAAATAAATGCAAGTGAGTACCTGTAAAATTATCTGTTTTACATGTAACATAGCTAAACTATTTGCACAAATAATGCAGGATGAGGGTTGGATTATTTTAATATGATTATCAGTTTCTTACAATGATCTAGAAACCATAAGCACTGCAAGTTTAAACTGTCCGTTTCCTGCAGTTCCAAATGTCAGGCTGGGTACACACTGGGCCTGATTAATAGCTGTACACAAACCAGATGGTTTGCAACCAACTACTATTGGGGGTGCACTTTGCATGTACAAGATTCATTCTGTGCATGTGCAGAACGGGTCCTGCGTTGTTGCACGCTGTGCCCCCAAGCTCCAGAATAACTAACATACGACTGCCTTTTGAGGGCGTGTTACCTCCGTTTCGTAGGTGTGGCCAGGGCAGGATCTGCGTCTTTGGATGCAGACTTCCTGGCCAAGGCAGAAGGGATCCGTCACCCCTTCTGAGTAAAGCTGGGTATGCTATATATACAGAGCCTCAAACGTGACCCGCCCCACTAGGTACAAAATGCTCTGTTTCTGGACTTCCCTCTTAATTTATGATTTCCATCACCTGTGTTGAACTAGTTAAATGATAAGAAAGCTGTTTCTTCACAGGTGATGGCAATAATAAATTAAGAGGGAAGTCCAGAAACAGAGCATTTTGTACCTAGTGGGGCGGGTCATGTTGGAGGGTATGTATATATATATATATATATACAGCCACACACATACATACATACATACATATACACTGCTCAAAAAACATAAAGGGAACACTTAAACAACACAATGCCAAGTCAATCACACTTCTGTGAAATCAAACTGTCCACTTAGGAAGCAACACTGATTGACAATCAATTTCACATGCTGTTGTACAAAATAGACAACAGGTGGAAATTATAGGCAATTAGCAAGACACCCCCAATAAAGTTGTTGTTCTGCAGGTGGTGACCACAGACCACTTCTCAGCTCCTATGCTTTCTGGCTGATGTTTTGGTCACTTTTGAAAGCTGGCGGTGCTTTCACTCTAGAGGTAGCACAAGTGGCTCAGGTAGTGCAGCTCATCCAGGATGGCACATCAATGCGAGCTGTGGCAAGAAGGTTTGCTGTGTCTGTCAGCGTAGTGTCCAGAACATGGAGGCGCTACCAGGAGACAAGCCAGTACATCAGGAAACGTGGAGGAGGCCGTAGGAGGGCAACAACCCAGCAGCAGGACCGCTACCTCCGCCTTTGTCCAAGGAGGAACAGGAGGAGCACTGCCAGAGCCCTGCAAAATTACCTCCAGCAAGCCACAAATGTGCATGTGTCTACTCAAACGATCAGAAACAGACTCCATGAGGGTGGTATGAGGGCCCGACGTCCACAGGTGGGGGTTGTGCTTACAGCCCAACACCGTGCAGGACGTTTGGCATTTGCCAGAGAACACCAAGATTGGCAAATTCGCCACTGGCGCCCTGTGCTCTTCACAGATGAAAGCAGGTTCTCACTGAGCACATGTGGCAGACGTGACAGAGTCTGGAGACGCAAAGGAGAACATCCTGCTGCCTGCAACATCCTCCAGCATGACCGATTTGGTAGTGGGTCAGTAATGGTGTGGGGTGGTATTTCTTTGGGGGGCCGCACAGCCCTCCATGTGCTCGCCAGAGGTCGCCTGACTGCCATTAGGTACCGAGATGAAATCCTCAGACCCCTTGAGAGACCATATGCTGGTGCGGTTGGCCCTGGGATCCTCCTAATGCAAGACAATGTGGCTGGAGTGTGTCAGCTGTTCCTGCAAGACGAAGGCATTGATGCTATGGACTGGCCCACCCGTTCCCCAGACCTGAATCCAATTGAGCACATCTGGGACATCATGTCTCGCTCCATCCACCAACGCCACGTTGCACCACAGACTGTCCAGGATTTGGTGGATGCTTTAGTCCAGGTCTGGGAGGAGATCCCTTAGGAGACCATCCACCACCTCATCAGGAGCATGCCCAGGCGTTGTAGGGAGGTCATACAGGCACGTGGAGGCCACACACACTACTGAGCCTCATTTTGACTTGTTTTAAGGACATTACATCAAAGTTGGATCAGCCTGTAGTGTGTTTTTCCACTTTAATTTTGAGTGTGACTCCAAATCCATGGGTTAATAAATTTGATTTCCATTGATAATTTTTGTGTGATTTTGTTGTCAGCACATTCAACTATGTAAAGAACAAAGTATTTAATAAGAATATTTCATTCATTCAGATCTAGGACGTGTTATTTTAGTGTTCCCTTTATTTTTTTTGAACAGTATATATATATATATATATATATATACATATATAAAAATACCAAATTGTACCTTAATTCTGCATTAATATGGCTGACCTCTAATTCGATCCCCCTGTTAGCGATGACCAAACAGAACAACAACTCCAACAAATGAATCAGAGGGTTAAAAAGACGTGATGGTCCAAACAATAAAAAGGTAAGTGTCCCACTTTGGGCGAGCCTCAAAATTTGTGATATATTCGCAACTGGGCCAAACCGGATCCAGCTCTGCTCCTGTATGCTCTCCCAAATGCAACACAATGTGCTGAGGCTTGTCCAAAGTGGGACACTTACCTTTTTATTGTTTGGACCATCACATCTTTGGAAAGAGGTCTTTTTAAAGTCTAAATTGTCTGAACCTATTTTAGTGTTCCCTTTATTTTTTTGAGCAGTGTGTGCATGTGTGTATATATATATATATACACACACACACTATACAATTATCTGGCAGATCACCTGCCAGATCTGGCTGGTTGGAATTAAAATCTGGTAGTGGATCAAAGCAAATGACATTTGACCGTTTGCTCCCAAACACTGAAAAAGGGACAAACCTGTCATTCACACAAATTGGTTAGATCATGGAATTAACCAATCTGAACAGTTTTTGGCCATTTTCCGTGTGTGTTAAGTTGCTTGTGATTTTTGCTATGTTCGTGAAATGGAATATTTTTGTTCCTATGGGTCAAATGATACTTGTATTTAGAAATCTGGCTATAGATTTGTCCATGTTAACGATGAAGCCAGAGAATCTGCCATATTCCTAAATTTTAACTATCAGTGTTTGCAGTCACACTGGAAGCTGCAAGAGAATATTTTAATGTCTTGGTCTCGGATATGAATGCCTTTGAAAGATAACACAACAGATGGTAGGTCAAAACATATATATTGAACAAAAGCAGTGACAGAAGGCATATATACCCCTGCCAATTTCCACTCTTTCCCCTTTTTCCCCATTTAAGTACACTGTAAGTGGGTCAGAATAAAAGAACCGTTAAGTTGATTCCCAATGCGCTTGCAGATCCAAGAGGCATGTCTATGTCTTTATATTAAAAGCTTTCTTATTGGTCGGAGTTAGACACTTGAGAGATAGCATCACTGTTGCCAGGGGCGTAGCAAGAACTTTGTGGGCCCCATAACAACATTTTGAAGGGGCCCCCGTCCCAATGCTTCTAGAGAGACAATTCTCTGCAGCAGTTAATTTTAATGCCCTATAGTAGTGCCCTAGTTCATTTTCTGAACTATATTAGAGCCTTATTTAATGTTATGCCCTATAGTAGTGCCCTAGTTTCTTTTATGAATTGTAGTAGTACTTAAGTTCACCCTATGTCACATTTCAGAGCTGCCAGTACACATTATGCCGCACAGTAACCTCAATTCACATGATATATAGTGCTCCCCGTTTATATTGTGCCTCATTACAGTGCCCCGGTTCATATTATATAACATTAAAATGCCCTCCAGTTCATTTTATATCACAATACAATGAGCAGGTCCAGGGTGTTAGGCGCGGCGGCTCTTGTCCGCACTCCGACCGAGCAGCGGTCATGGCCGCCGCGCCTCTCTCTTCTCCCACACGGCGCCTAGCATCGCCGGGACGCCGCGCGCGCTGTATCCGCCGGGTCCCTGGCAACGCTAGGACGCCGTGTGCCCAGAGCCGCCGGGTCCATGGCAACGGGGACGCCACAGGCGGACCGCGTTCCCCGTTGCCATGAGAATACTCACACCTGCTCTCCTCTGGTCGTGCAGCAGGGCAGCTGTACGACATTCATCAATTAGGCTCTGCACTGTCATTGGAGGGTTCCCTGTTATATGCCTCCTCAGTGCCTCACACAGACGCCGGTGATAGCTTCCTGTATGCTGTTCCTGCCCTGCAGAGTTCATTGTCCAGCGTGCTGTTATCTGGTCGATCCTGCTTCCTGTGGTCCTGAGTCCTGGAGTTCAGAAGCCGGTCGTGGGACTCTTTCCAGTTCTCTAGTCGAGTGTACCTGTAACAGTCATCTCGGGGTTCTCGCTCGTTGGGGTTCTCTCCCGGTTACGTGAGTGGCGGCTCCTGCGGCGTCTTGCGGACTAGGTCGCTGAGTCTTTGTGTCTATTTTGTTGCTGGTGTTTTGCGGAGGTTTCCGCTCTCACTGTCCTCCCCGGTACACGACGGTGCCTTGTAGGGTGTGGACAGTGGAACCTTTGTTGTTCTTTTTCTTTGGCGGCGTGCCGCACATATATTTAGTTTTGGGTTTCTTGGTAGCCCCTGGCTCTCTGTTTTGTTAAGTTAGAGGTCCCCTTGTTATCATCCCGTCTCGGTTCACGCCTTGTCTTACATTAAGGCCTGGGGGCATCGGAGTTGGGCAGACCTAATCTGCCCTTCAAACGCGGCTGCCGGAGGCCCAAGAAACCATAGTCTCGCAGGCGTGAACTGACCACGCGGGTGAAATAACGGAGGTAGGTTGCTAGGGGTTACCATCACACTTGGCCATTACTTCAGCGTCACGTTCAGGTGCTTTGGGGTTGCTACACTACACCTCTTCGTTTAGAGCACCAAGAACGTAACATTATCACCGGCCCAACACACACACACAAAAAAAAAGAAAGGGTTATTTGTATCTGGGTGGCCTTGAAATTCGGCCTCATGAATCCAGCAGTATTAGGACCGAATCCTAGCCAGCTTTTGGCCAATCAGATTCAGGAACTCACTCAGATGGTTCAGAATCTTACCCTTCGGGTGAGATCGCAGGAAGATCTTTTACGAGCCTCCCCGGGTATGATTCCTGAACCAAAGATGCATCTTCCTGACCGCTTTTCGGGTAACCGAAAGGATTTTTTTAATTTCAAGGAAGCTTGTAAACTTTATTTTCGTTTAAGGCCCCGATCCTCTGGTACTGAGTCTCAACGGATCTGGATTTTGATGTCTTTGCTCCAAGGCGATCCGCAAACCAGGGCTTTTGGGTTAGAAGCCGATGACGCAGCCTTGCTATCAGTAGATGCCTTTTTTAAGTCCTTAGGCCTTTTGTATGATGACCCTGATAGAGAAGCGTCGGCTGAGAGCCACCTGCGTGCACTTAGACAGGAAAAGAATCCCGCAGAGGCGTATTGTACCGAATTTCGCCGTTGGTCAAACGACTGTGGCTGGAATGACCCGGCTCTGCGCAGTCAGTTTGGCCTCGGTTTGTCTGAAGTTATCAAAGACAGTCTCCTTCGGTACCCGGCTCCAGAGACTTTAGATAAACTCATGGAGCTTGCTATTAAAATTGATCGTCGTCTCCGAGAGCGGAGGGCTGAAAGAGGAGCTAATTTCAGGCCTAGTCAATGCGTGTACGCTTTCCCTGAGGCCGTCGAGGAGCCCATGCAAATGGGTCTTTTCCGGCTGTCCCCAGAGTTAAGAGCCAGAAGGCTAAATTCTGGACTCTGCTTATATTGTAGTGGCAAGGGACATGTTGCGCGTAATTGCCCAAATAAACAGGGAAACGCTCTGACCAATTGATTTGTGAGGGGGTTCACTTAGGTCTGCAATTAATCTCCTCTAACGATTCCTTGTTAATTCCTGTAAAAATTTCCTTTGGTAGTCTCAGCTCGTTGGTGTCGGCCTTCGTTGACAGCGGAGCTGCAGGTAATTTTATGGATCTTGTTTGGGCTCAGGCTTTGGGCATTCCGCAGATACCTTTGGATAAACGTATCACCATGCACGGCTTGGATGGTGGTCCACTTTCTAATGGGGTAATTACTCACCGCACACCTCCAGTACAACTGACAGTGGGGGCCCTACATTCTGAGAAAATTGAATTCTATCTTACCCATTGTCTGGCTGTTCCCGTCGTATTAGGTCACCCCTGGCTTGCCTTTCATAATCCCACCATAGATTGGCGGTTTGGGGAGATTTCCCGATGGGATTCCTTTTGTGTTAAGGAATGTATTTCCTGTCCAGTCCGGGTTGTGGCTGTCACCCCAGAGCTTATTCCTTTGGAATATCAGGACTTTGCCGATGTTTTTTCCAAGGGAAATGCGGATATTCTGCCTCCTCATCGGTCCTATGACTGCGCCATTGACCTAGTTCACGGTGCCTCTCTGCCCAAAGGGAGACTATATGCCCTGTCTGGCCCGGAAACTACGGCAATGGATGATTATGTTCAGGAGAGCATGAAGAAGGGCTTTATTAGGCCCTCGAAATCCCCATTGAGTGCAGGATTCTTTTTTGTTGAGAAAAAAGATGGGTCGCTCAGACCTTGTATTGATTATCGGGCGTTGAATAAGATTTCTGTGAAAAACACCTATCCCTTGCCACTGATTTCGGTACTGTTTGATCAGCTCCGTACTGCCGTCATTTTCTAGAAAATCGATCTTAGAGGGGCTTACAACCTCATCAGAATAAGATCTGGGGATGAGTGGAAGACGGCTTTCAGCACACAGTCGGGACATTATGAATACTGGTAATGCCATTTAGTCTGTCTAATGCTCCTGCTGTATTTCAGGATCTCATTAACGATGTCCTTCGCGACTTCCTAGGAAAGTTCGTAGTCGTTTACTTAGACGACATTTTGATTTACTCAGAGTCCTCTGAACAACATATTATCCATGTGCGACTGGTCCTTCAGAGGTTACGGGAGAATTATTTATACGCCAAACTGGAGAAATGTGATTTCCACATCACAGAAGTGTCCTTCTTGTGGTATATTATTTCTCCAAAAGGGTTTTACATGGAACCAAGGAAACTCCAGGCAATCCTAAATTGGACACAACCCACAAACTTAAAGGCAATCCAGCGCTTCTTAGGGTTTGCAAATTATTATAGGCGTGTTATTCATACCTTCTCAGATTTAGTTGCTCCTATTGTGGCATTGACTAAAAAAGGAGCGGACCCTTCCAGTTGGTCACCTCAAGCCAAGTCTGCCTTTCTGGCCTTAAAACAGGCCTTTGTCTCTGCTGTAGTACTTAGACACCCTAACCCAGATCTCCCCTTTATTGTCGAGGTGGATGCCTCAGAAGTTGGAGTGGGAGCCATCCTTTCTCAGGAAGACCCGGAGTCTCTGGAATTACATCCATGTGCCTTCATGTCCAGGAAATTCTCCTCCGCAGAATCCAACTATGATGTTGGTAATCGAGAATTGCTGGCAGTGAAATGGGCCTTCGAGGAGTGGAGGCACTGGCTGGAAGGAGCAAGGCATACCATTACTGTGTTCACTGACCACAAGAACCTGCAGTGTATTGAGTCAGCTAAACGGCTAAATGCTCGACAGGCACGTTGGGCGCTGTTTTTTACTCGATTCAGGTAAAATCATCACCTTCAGGCCCGGTTCCAAGAATACGAAGGCTGATGCCCTGTCACGTTGTTTTCTTCCGGCTCACAATAACCACCCGGCTACAACCCCCATTGTCTCATCGTCCGTCATCCGGGCTGGCCTCACACAGGATTTATTTACACAGCTAGTCCAGCTTCAACAGCAGGCTCCCAGTGTCACTCCTGCGGATCGTCTCTTCGTCCCTGAATTTCTGAGAGGCACTGTTCTAGCTGAATTTCTTGATAATAAGGTTTCTGGTCATCCGGGTATTACTAAAACCTTGGAGTTAGTCTCTCGCTCAGTGTGGTGGCCTAATCTTTCAAAGGACGTAAGTGAATTTGTCCTTTCTTGTCAGGTTTGTGCTCAACACAAGATATCCCGATTGTTGCCGGTTGGGCAACTCATGCCTCTAGCCATCCCTCTCAGGCCATGGTCACATATTTTCATGGATTTTGTGGTCGACCTTCCTCTTTCAGCTGGATTCCGGCTCATTTGGGTGGTAGTAGATTGTTTTAGTAAGATGGCCCACTTCATTGCTCTTCCCCGATTACCCTCCGCTCAAGTTTTGGCAGTTTTGTTTCTCCACCATGTCTTCAGGCACCATGGTTTACCCGTGGATATTGTCTCTGACCGGGGACCACAATTCATTGCCCGTTTCTGGAAACGGTTTTGTGCCTCATTAAATATGAAACTCTCTTTAACATCTGGATACCATCCGCAGTCTAACGGACAAACTGAACGGGTTAATCAGTCATTAAAACAGTATTTACGGCTGTATTCGGCCAAACTTCAGAATGATTGGTCTGAATTTCTTCCTTTGGCCGAGTTTGCCTATAATAACTCTTGACATTCTTCCACCAAGGAGTCTCCTTTTTTTTCGGTCCTAGGCTTTCATCCTAGAGCAAATTCCTTTTATCCTCATTTTCCAGTCTCTTCGTTGACCTTAACTTCCCGTCTCAGGATTATTTGGAAAAAGGTGCACCTTGCACTTAAGAAGGCTGCCTTCCGAGAGAATTTTTTTTCGGATAGGTTCCGACGCCCGTGCACTTTTAAGGTGGGAGATAAGGTGTGGTTGTCAACCCGTAACATCAAGCTCCGACAACCCTCGGCTAGATTGGGACCCAAATTTATTGGACCGTTTCTTATTGTAAAGAAAGTCAATCCAGTGGCTTTTCGGCTACGGTTGCCTTAATCATTCAAAATTGGCAACACTTTCCACTGTTCTCTTTTGAAGAAATATATTTTTTCCAGGAGATTCCCTCGAAAGATTTCCCAGGGTAGACCTCCGGTGGATGTTCAGGGTCAACAAGAGTTCCTGGTGGAGAAGGTTTTAGATTCTAAGTTTTCTCGTGGCCGGCTTTATTTTTTGGTTCACTGGAAAGGCTATGGCCCTGAAGAAAGGTCTTGGGTCCTGGATAAGGATTTACATGCTCCTAAACTTAAGAAATAATTTTTTCAGGAGTTTCCTCAGAAACCCGGCTCTATGGGTTCTTTAACCCCTCCTCAAGGGGGGGTGCTGTTAGGCGCGGTGGCTCTTGTCCGCGCTCCGACCGAGCAGCGGTCACGGCCGCCGCGCCTCTCTCTTCTCCCGCACGGCGCCTAGCAACGCAGGGACGCCGTGCGTGCTGTATCCGCCGGGTCCCTGGCAACGCTAGGACGCCGTGCGCCCAGAGCCGCCGGGTCCATGGCAACGGGGACGCCACAGGCGGACCGCGTTCCCCGTTGCCATGAGAATACTCACACCTGCTCTCCTCTGGTCGTGCAGCAGGGCAGCTGCACGACATTCATCAATTAGGCTCTGCACTGTCATTGGAGGGTTCCCTGTTATATGCCTCCTCAGTGCCTCACACAGACGCCGGTGATAGCTTCCTGTATGCTGTTCCTGCCCTGCAGAATTCATTGTCCAGCGTGCTGTTATCTGGTCGATCCTGCTTCCTGTGGTCCTGAGTCCTGGAGTTCAGAAGCCGGTCGTGGGAATCTTTCCAGTTCTCTAGTCGAGTGTACCTGTAACAGTCATCTCGGGGTTCTCGCTCGTTGGGGTTTTCTCCCGGTTTTGGGAGTAGCGACTCCTGCCGCGTCTTGCGGCCTAGGTCGCTGAGTCTTTGTGTCTATTTTGTTGCTGGTGTTTTGCGGAGGTTTCCGCTCTCACTGTCCTCCCCGGTACACGACGGTGCCGTGTAGGGTGTGGACAGTGGAACCTTGGTTGTTCTTTTTCTTTGGCGGCGTGCCGCACATATATTTAGTTTTGGGTTTCTTGGTAGCCCCTGGCTCTCTGTTTTGTTTAGTTAGAGGTCCCCTTGTTATCATCCCGTCTCGGTTCACGCCTTGTCTCACATTAAGACCTGGGGGCATCGGAGTTGGGCAGACCTAATCTGCCCTTCAAACGCGGCTGCCGGAAGCCCAAGAAACCATAGTCTCGCAGGCGTGAACTGACCACACGAGTGAAATAACGGAGGTAGGTTGCTAGGGGTTACAATCACACTTGGCCATTACTTCAGCGTCACGTTCTGGTGCTTTGGGGTTGCTACACTACACCTCTTCGTTTAGAGCACCAAGAATGTAACACAGGGGCATACTTAGATATATTGCAGGCCCCCCCTACGTACCACCCAATGATGAAAAATGGATTAACTTACATTATAGGGCGCAGACCCGGTTTTACATTTCTAAATAAATCATCCTGATATATCCAACCCTGAGTGATCATTAGCACATCATCCATATTAGAGGTACACAGATAACAAAATCATTCAACCAGCCAACACTCTCACTCCACATCACATCAAACCCCCCCCCCGGTATCCCCCATAGAGCGCGCTGACCAACACCAAATACAAGTTTCAACAGGAGGTGGGACACCTCCAGGTCAGCAGCACTCTTAGCCATTACCCTCCATTGTGAGCGCAGCCTCCCTTCCTATCGAAAAATGGATATAACACATGTAACTTTGACAGGGAAGGCGGCCCCTCTCAGCTCTTGGCCCCATAGCAGCTGCACTCCCTGCACCTATGGTAGCTACGCCCTTGCGGATACCATGAAATGTAAATAGAAGAAATAATTCATATTTTGAACGGGGGCAATCATTATTATTGTTCTGAAAGGTAGTAACGAGCATTAGTATTTTAAGAGTAGCTCCCAGGAAGAAGAGGCAGGTGGGAAAATGTGTGCTTAGAAAGTGCAGTTCTGTCTCTACTGGTTCTATTATGTTTGTGTATATATGATGGTATGTTTCACCTTTTACCAGTGCCGTAACTACGTGTGTGCCAGGTGTGCCTGGCACACAGCGCAGCTGCCCTGAGGGCGCAACGGCCAGCGGCATGTAATGAGTCAAATTGACTCATTACATGCCGCCTCTGCTGTGTGCGCCGCGCTGTGGAGGAGAGAGCAGCGCCGGAGGCAGCGGAGAAGGAGGAGGAGGGAGGGGGACTGGAGCCGCAGTAGCGCTATGTCATTGGTAGTAAGCGCCGCTGCAGCTGTCCCCTCTCCTTCCGTATTGGCTTCCTGGCGCTACTGTGGATGCTGGGATGCGGTTCCTTCATCCCAGCATTCACAGCAGCGCCGGACAGCTAATACGGAAGGAGAGGAGACAGCTGCAGCGGCGCTGCTACCAATTACATAGTGCTGCTGCGGCTCCAGTCCCCCTCCCTCCTCCTCCATTTCCGCTGCTTCCGGCGCTGCCAGCACGAGGAGCCTGACTGCCAGCCGGAGAGATGGTAAGTATCTCTTTCTCTATCTTTTCTGCCGCAATGTGTTAAAAGGGGGACTGGCTGATGTTATGTGTAAAAAGGGGACGCTGTCTGCCGCAATGTGTAAAAAGGGGGACTGGCTGCCGTTATGTGTAAAAAGGGGGACGCTGTCTGCCGCAATGTGTAAAAAGGGGGACTGGCTGCCGTTATGTGTAAAAAGGGGGACGCTGTCTGCCGCAATGTGTAAAAAGGGGGACTGGCTGCCGTTATGTGTAAAAATGAGGACGCTGTCTGCCGCAATGTGTAAAAAGGGGGACGCTGTCTGCCGTAATGTGTAAAAAGGGGACGCTGTCTGCCGTAATGTGTAAAAAGGGGGACGCTGTCTGCCGTAATGTGTAAAAAGGGGGACGCTGTCTGCCGTAATATGTAAAAAAGGGGACACTGTCTGCCGTAATGTGTAAAAAGGGGACGCTGTCTGCCGTAATGTGTAAAAAGGGGGACGCTGTCTTCCGTAATGTGTAAAAAGGGAGACTGTCTGCTGTAATGTGTAAAAGGGGCTCTACCTGGTGTAGTAGCGCTACTGTGCAGCGTAATTTGAATAATGGAGACTACTGTGTACCGTAGTATAAATTGGTATTATTTTGTGGCCACGCCCCTTCCCCATGAAGTCACACCCCTATATATTTTTCACGCGCCAGCGGCGCGCACTGCCCCCGTCTTCAATGGGGGAGGGGGGGGGAACCCAATGCCATTTCTTGCACACAGCCATAAATGCCTAGTTACAGCACTGCCTTTTACTGACCACTTATTTTATTTAGATTAGTTAAATATGTTTGATACAGTCTATCCTATAGACCATCTATAGTGTTAATTATTAATACTGCATTCCATACACTATCAAGTGTTTAAAATGACTAATGTGCACATATACGTTTCGGCGTCAGTACTGTTTCTTCTACTGCTCCCTCAGACTCCCGCACTTGCTCCAATGTTTTGTAGAGTGGAAGACTGTAGATTGCATTAGGAAACCCAACTCTAGAAATCCTACGTTAGCCCCTGGATTGGTGCAGGGATGAGGCAGCCCTGTGTAAGCAGGTGTGTTGTGTATAGCGAAATTACCTATACTACAGCTGATTGATTAGATTTACTATTTCATTCTGTGAAGGATATGAGGATAGCACACTGAGTTAGATGCATCGTCGCTTGGAGAGTGATAAAATGGAGAGAGAAAACGTACCAGCAAATCAGCAATCAGCTCCTAACTGTCATGTTACAGCCTTTGTTTGAAAAATGACAGGAGCTGACTGCTGGTAATTTTCCGCTCCCCATTTTATCACTCTCCAAGCGATGATGCATCTAGCGCACTATTCCTGGCCTTGAAAAAGATCCCAGAAACGCGTTGCAATTTATGTGGACTATCCGGTATATGGTGAAGGATTCTATAGCCATTGCCTGACTGGCAGCAATGCTGTGGTTGTCATCCGGGACACCCGCAGGTATTTCTTTAAACATCTATGCAGAGAGCTAATTTACATTGGTTTTCATGCACAGTCAGTAATTGCACCTTTAGTCACACCATCTTGTGGAATGCTTATCTTTTATGTGTTTTTGATACCTTTATATCTTTTTTAAAAAACTGCATGTTTAGATTAAAACGTACTACACTATGGGGTATCCGGTCTCTAGGTCGACCACACTTAGGTCGACACTGTCTAGGTCGACCACTACTGGTCGACAGTAAGTAGGTCAACATGGTTTCTAGGTCGCTAGGGACTCTAGGCCGACATGAGTGTTCACTTTTTTTTTTGTACTTTTTTATACTTTACGATCCACGTGGACTACAATTGGGAACGGTAACCTGTGCCGAACGGAGCGAGGCACCTTGCCCGAAGTTCGCTCGCCATGCAAGGGGACACGGTGCACTAATTGGGGTTCCCGGTCACTCTACAGAGAAAACGACCCCCCAAAAAGTGCAAAAACTCATGTCGACCTTCTGTCATGTCGACCTAGACTCCCTGTTGACCTAGAAACCATGTTGACCTGCTTACTGTCGACCAATAGTGGTCGACCTAGACACTGTCGAACTTAGTGTGGTCGACTTGGCATACCACACCCACAATATGAAATCTATTCGGTATGGATTGCATCTAAAATGCGATCGCATATTGACGATTATAGAGCCAGTGCGCACGTGCAGCACTTGTTCTGCGTGTGCGCAGCCCGGGAGATGCATTCGCATCTCAGTGATGCGAATGCCTCTGAATAACTGACAGGCAGAGGCATTCGCAAGGCGGTCGTAGGTGGCAAAGCGCCATGGGGGGGTGGTGCAGAGTAAACTGGGTCGGGTCTGGGCCATTTTTGGGGTGGCCGTGTGATGCCACACATGGTCGCTTAAATGGGAAACATGGACGCTCTGTGTCTGCCTTTGCAGGCGGGCTGCACAGGTAGGGGGCATTCCTAATTCAGCTGTGTGATTGCAATTCAATTGCGAACGCATCGCTGGTGGCCATTTGCATGCTGGGCAGCCTTGCCCTGTACCAATTTAGCAAAACTGAAATTGAAGCTGAATAAGGACCAAAATACGTTTTTGTCTCTCATCTATTTTATGCAGACTATAACGTCTTGTGGGAGATTGTGAAGGAGGAGAGATTAACAGGTTCCATAACCTCTGACAAATCCACAATTGCACTGTGGCCGGATAAGAGGATGTCTCGTTATACAATAAGGGATGTATAGTATCATTCTAATATATTCTGACTGATTTCAATAATAAGTATCAATAAAAAGGACAGTACAAATTTTGGTTGCATTAGTTGTTTAGTTAAGCAGTGAGGTTCTCCTTATGTGTGTCCTTTTTACAGGCAGCTTTGGCAGCATGCGCATTTGATGGTGCCTACCTATTGTTATTTTGTTGCATACACTGTATCATGTAAGGTGGCAGTGTTCGATGGGGAGGCCTGGAGCTGCAGCCCCATTATTAATCTGGCCCTGGGCACAGGTACTGTAGCTATGAGACTAATCAGCAAAAACTAGATTTGATTTTGCAGGAGAAGAAGCATCAATTATAGGAAGGCATCCTGCGGTGCTCCCCGTACCTATTCCTACCAGGGGATCTGGTCAGCATACCGGCGTTGTGGATGCCGGCAGTCAGAATACTGACGCTGGAATCCTGACACTGGTCAAAAGATCGACAACAGGATACCGACATAGATGACAATGATGGTGACGGAATCCTGACTGACGTCATCCCGATCGTAACAATGACGGGGAGAGGCAAGGTTAGGCACTGGGAGGGTTAGGGTTAGGAGGCAGAGAGCGGTTAAGCATGAAAAAGGAAGGGTTAAGGATTAAGGGGAGGAGGGTTAGGGTTAGGTACTAAGCAGGGAGAGTTAGGTTTAGGCTGCGGGGAGGGAGGGTTAGGGTTAGGGGGGTAGAATGGGAGGCTAAGAAAGCTTACTGACCACTGGCAACCCGAGAGCCGGGATTCCGATACCATCCTTCTACCAGGGTCAGAACAGGACTCTATGTCTTTTCATACCGCCCACGCCCACTAAACCCGTGAATATCATGACATCCTACCTAGGGAGAGTGGCCTCAGGCTCTACTGCCCAGTGTGCCAAAACTGGTGCCAGGGGCTATCCGCTGCTTCAAAATCTGCTGCCTCAAAATCTAGTGCCCAGTGTGCCAAAACTGATTCCAGGGGCTACCCGCGGCCTCACAATCTAGTGAACAGTATGTCAAAACTGGTGCCAGGGGCGAACAGCAGCCTTACAATCTAGTGCCCAGTGTGCCAAAACTGGTGCCAGGGGAGACCAGCAGCCTCACAATCTAGTGTTCAGTGTGCCGAAACTGGTGCCAAGGGCGATCCGCGCCCTCACTATCTAGTGCACAGTGTGCCGAAACTGATGCCAGGGGCAACCCGTGGCCTCACAATCTAGTGCCCAGTGTGCCAAAACTGGTGACAGCGGCGACAGGTAGCCTCACAATCTAGTGCCCAACGTGCCAAAAGTGGTACCAAGTGCTATCCGCGATCTCACAATCTAGTGCCCAGTGTGCCAAAACTCGGCCTCACAATCTAGTGCCCAGTGTGTCGAAACTGGTGTCAGGGGCTACCCGCGACCTCACAATCTAGTGCCCAGTGTGCCAAAACTGGTGCCAGGGGCGACAGGCAGCCTCACAATCTAGTGCCCAGTGTGCCAAAACTGGTACCAAGGGCTATCAGCGATCTCACAATCTAGTGCCCAGTGTGCTGAAACTGGTGTCAGGGGCTACCCGCGGCCTCACAATCTAGTATTCAGTGTGCCGAAATTGGAGCCAGGGGCTATCAGTGGCCTCAAAATCCTGCTACCTCAAAATACGCTGCCTCAAACTCTAGTGCCCAGTGTGCTGAAACTGGTGCCAGGGGCTACCAGCGGCCTCACAATCTAGCGCCCAGTGTGCCGAAACTGGTGCCAAGGGCGACCCGCAGCCTCACAATCTAGTGCCCAGTGTGCCGAAACTCGTGCCAGGGCGACCGGCGGCTTCACAATCTAGTGCCCAGTGTGCCGAAACTGGAGCCAGAAGCGACCCGTGGCCTCACACTCTAGTGCCCAGTGTGCCGATCCTGGTGCCAGCGGCAACCGGCAGCCTCAGACTATAGTGCCCAGTGTGCCAAAACTGGTGCCTGGGGCTACCCGCGGTCTCACAATCTAGTGCCCAGTGTGCCAAAACTGATGCCATATGCGACCAGCGGCCTCACAATCTAGGGCCCAATGTGCCGAATCTAGTGCCGGGACGACCCACGGCCTCACAATCTAGTGCCCAGTGTGCCGAAACTGGTGCCATGTGTGACCCGCGGCCTCACAATCTAGTGCCCAGTGTGCCAAAACTGGTGCCAAGTGCTACCCGCAGCCTCACAATCTAGTGCCCAGTATGCCAAAACTGGTGCCAAGGGCGACCCGCTGCCTCACAATCTAGTGCCCAGTGTGCTGAAACTGGTGCCAGGGGCGACCCGCAGCCTCACAATCTAGTGCCCATTGTGCCAATACTGGTGCCAAGGGCGACCCACGGCCTCACAATCTAGTGCCCAGTGTGCAAATACTGGTACCAAGGGCTATCCGCGATCTCCCACTCTAGTGCCCAGTGTGCCGAGACTGGAGCCAGGGCCGACCCGCGGCCTCACAATCTAGTGCCCAGTGTGCTGAAACTGTGGCCAGGGGGGACCAGCGGCCTCACAATCTAGTGCTCAGTGTGCCGAAACTGGTGCCAAGGGCGATCTGTGGCCTCACAATCTAGTGCACAGTGTGCCGAAACTGGTGCCGGGGCAACCCGTGGCATCACAATCTAGTACCCAGTGTGCTGAAACTGGTGCGAGGGGCTATCAGCGGCCTCAAAATCCTGCTACCTCAAAATATGCTGCCTCAAACTCTAGTGCCCAGTGTGCCGAAACTCGTGCCAGGGGCAACCTACGGCTTCACAATCTAGTGCCCAGTGTGCTGAAACTGGAGCCAGAAGCGACCCGCGGCATCACACTCTAGTGCCCAGTGTGCCGATCCTGGTACCAGGGGCGACCAGCCGCCCCACACTCTAGTGCCCAGTGTGCCGAAACTGGTGCCAGGGGCTATCAGCAGGCCGCTGATAATCCTGCTACCTCAAAATATGCTGCCTCAAACTCTAGTGCCCAGTGTGCTGAAACTGGTGCCAGGGGCTACCCGCGGCCTCACAATCTAGTGCCCAGTGTGCCGAAACTCATGCCAGGGACAACCAGCGGCTTTACAATCTAGTGCCCAGTGTGCCGGACCTGGTGCCAGGGGCGACCCGCGGCCTCACAATCTAGTGCCCATTGTGCCGAAACTGGTGCTATGGGTGACCCGCGGCCTCACAATCTAGTGCCCAGTGTGCCAAGGGCTACCCGCAGCCTCACAATCTAGTGCCCAGTGTGCCAAAACTGGGGCGACCCGCAACCTCACAATCTAGTGCCCAGTGTGCCCAAACTGGTGCCAAGGGCGACCCACGGCCTCACAATCTAGTGCCCAGTGTGCCAAAACTGGTGCCAAGGGCGACACGCGGCCTCACAAGCTAATGCCCAGTGTGTCGAAACTGGTGCCAGGGGCTACCCGCGGCCTCACAATCTAGTGCCCAGTGTGCCGATCCTGGTGCCAGGGGCGACTGGCAGCCTCTCAATCTAGAGCCCAGTGTGCCGAAACTGGTACCAGGGGCTATCCGCGGCCTCACAATCTAGAGCCCAGTGTGCCAAAACTGGTGCCAGGGGCGACCGCGGTCTCACAATCTAGTGCTCAGTGTGCCGAACCTGGAGCCAGGGGCCACCAGCGGCCTCAGACTCTAGTGCCCAGTGTGTCGAAACTGGTGAAATGGGCGACTCGCGGCCTCACAATCTAGTGTCCAGTGTGCCGATCCTGGTGCCAGCGGCAACCGGCAGCCTCAGACTATAGTGCCCAGTGTGCCAAAACTGGTGCCTGGGGCTACCCGCGGTCTCACAATCTAGTGCCCAGTGTGCCAAAACTGATGCCATGTGCGACCAGCGGCCTCACAATCTAGTGCCCAATGTGCCGAACATAGTGCCGGGACGACCCACGGCCTCACAATCTAGTGCCCAGTGTGCCGAAACTGGTGCCATGTGTGACCCGCGGCCTCACAATCTAGTGCCCAGTGTGCCAAAACTGGTGCCAAGTGCTACCCGCAGCCTCACAATCTAGTGCCCAGTATGCCAAAACTGGTGCCAAGGGCGACCCGCTGCCTCACAATCTAGTGCCCAGTGTGCTGAAACTGGTGCCAGGGGCGACCCGCAGCCTCACAATCTAGTGCCCATTGTGCCAATACTGGTGCCAAGGGCGACCCACGGCCTCACAATCTAGTGCCCAGTGTGCCAAAACTGGTGCCAAGGGCGACCCGTGGCCTCACAATCTAGTGCCCAGTGTGCAAAAACTGGTACCAAGCGCTATCCGCGATCTCCCACTCTAGTGCCCAGTGTGCCGAGACTGGAGCCAGGGCCGACCCGCGGCCTCACAATCTAGTGCCCAGTGTGCCGAAACTGTGGCCAGGGGGGACCAGCGGCCTCACAATCTAGTGCTCAGTGTGCCGAAACTGGTGCCAAGGGCGATCTGTGGCCTCACAATCTAGTGCACAGTGTGCCGAAACTGGTGCCGGGGCAACCCGTGGCATCACAATCTAGTACCGAGTGTGCTGAAACTGGTGTGAGGGGCTATCAGCGGCCTCAAAATCCTGCTACCTCAAAATATGCTGCCTCAAACTCTAGTAGCCAGTGTGCTGAAACTGGTGCCAGGGGCTACCCGCGGCCTCACAATCAAGTGCCCAGTGTGCCGAAACTGGTGCCATGGGCGACCCGCGGCCTCACAATCTAGTGCCCAGTGTGCCGAAACTCGTGCCAGGGGCTACCAGCGGCCTCACAATCTAGCGCCCAGTGTGCCGAAACTGGTGCCAAGCGCGACCCGGGGCCTCACAATCTAGTGCCCAGTGTGCCGAAACTGTGGCCAGGGGGGACCAGCGGCCTCACAATCTAGTGCTCAGTGTGCCGAAACTGGTGCCAAGGGCGATCTGTGGCCTCACAATATAGTGCACAGTGTGCCAAAACTGGTGCCAGGGGCGACAGGCAGCCTCACAATCTAGTGCCCAGTGTGCCAAAACTGGTGTCAGGGGCTACCCGCGGCCTCACAATCTAGTACCCAGTGTGCCGAAACTGGTGCCAGGGGCTATCAGCGGCCTCAAAATCCTGCTACCTCAAAATATGCTGCTTCAAACTCTAGTGCCCAGTGTGCCGAAACTCGTGCCAGGGGCAACCTACGGCTTCACAATCTAGTGCCCAGTGTGCTGAAACTGGAGTCAGGAGCGACCCGCGGCATCACACTCTAGTGCCCAGTGTGCCGATCCTGGTGCAAGGGGGCGACCAGCCGCCCCACACTCTAGTGCCCAGTGTGCTGAAACTGGTGCCAGGGGCTACCCGCGGCCTCACAATCTAGTGCCCAGTGTGCCGAAACTCGTGCCAGGGGCAACCAGCGGCTTCACAATCTAGTGCCCAGTGTGCCGGACCTGGTGCCAGGGGCGACCCGCGGCCTCACAATCTAGTGCCCAGTGTGCCGAAACTGGTGCTATGGGTGACCCGCGGCCTCACAATCTAGTGCCCAGTGTGCCAAGGGCTACCCGCAGCCTCACAATCTAGTGCCCAGTGTGCCAAAACTGGGGCGACCCGCAACCTCACAATCTAGTGCCCAGTGTGCCCAAACTGGTGCCAAGGGCGACCCACGGCCTCACAATCTAGTGCCCAGTGTGCCAAAACTGGTGCTAAGGGCGACACGCGGCCTCACAAGATAATGCCCAGTGTGTCGAAACTGGTGCCAGGGGCTACCCGCGGCCTCACAATCTAGTGCCCAGTGTGCCGAGACTGGTGCCAGGGCTGACCCGCGGCCTCACACTCTACTGCCCAGTGTGCCGATCCTGGTGGCAGGGGCGACTGGCAGCCTCTCAATCTAGAGCCCAGTGTGCCGAAACTGGTACCAGGGGCTATCCGCGGCCTCACAATCTAGAGCCCAGTGTGCCAAAACTGGTGCCAGGGGCGACCGCGTTCTCACAATCTAGTGCTCAGTGTGCCGAACCTGGAGCCAGGGGCCACCAGCGGCCTCAGACTCTAGTGCCCAGTGTGTCGAAACTGGTGAAATGGGCGACTCGCGGCCTCACAATCTAGTGTCCAGTGTGCCGATCCTGGTGCCAGCGGCAACCGGCAGCCTCAGACTATAGTGCCCAGTGTGCCAAAACTGGTGCCTGGGGCTACCCGCGGTCTCACAATCTAGTGCCCAGTGTGTCGAAACTGGTGCCAGAGGTAACTACCGGACTCACAATCTAGTGCCCAGCGTAGCGATCCTGGTGCCGGGGTGACCCACGTCCTCACAATCTAGTGCCCAGTGTGCCGATCATGATACCAGGGGCGACCAGCAGCCTCCCATTCTTGTGCCCAGTGTGCCAAAACTGGTGCCAGGGGCTAACCGCGGCCTCACAATCTAGTGCGCAGTGTGCCGAAACTGGAGCCAGAGGCGACCCGCGGCCTTACGGTCTAGTGCCCAGTGTGCCAAAACTGGTGTCATGGGCTACCCGTGGCCTCACAATCTAGTGCCAGTGTGCTGAAACTGGTGCCAGGTGTAACCCACGGCCTCACAATCTAGTGCCCAGTGTGCCGATCCTGGTGCCAGGAGGGACCCGCGGCCTCACACTCTAGTGCCCAGTGTGTCGAAACTGGTGCCATGGGCTACCCGCGGCCTCACAATCTAGTGCCCAGTGTGCCAAAACTGGTGCCAGGGGCGACCCGCGGCCTCACACTCTAGTGCCCAGCGTGCCAAAACTGATGCCATGTGCGACCAGCGGCCTCACAATCTAGTGCCCAGTGTGTCGAAACTGGTGCCAGAGGTAACTACCGGACTCACAATCTAGTGCCCAGCGTAGCGATCCCGGTGCCGGGGTGACCCACGTCCTCACAATCTAGTGCCCAGTGTGCCGATCATGATACCAGGGGCGACCAGCAGCCTCCCATTCTTGTGCCCAGTGTGCCAAAACTGGTGCCAGGGGCTAACCGCGGCCTCACAATCTAGTGCGCAGTGTGCCGAAACTGGAGCCAGAGGCGACCCGCGGCCTTACGGTCTAGTGCCCAGTGTGCCAAAACTGGTGTCATGGGCTACCCGTGGCCTCACAATCTAGTGCCAGTGTGCTGAAACTGGTGCCAGGTGTAACCCACGGCCTCACAATCTAGTGCCCAGTGTGCCGATCCTGGTGCCAGGAGGGACCCGCGGCCTCACACTCTAGTGCCCAGTGTGTCGAAACTGGTGCCATGGGCTACCCGCGGCCTCACAATCTAGTGCCCAGTGTGCCAAAACTGGTGCCAGGGGCGACCCGCGGCCTCACACTCTAGTGCCCAGCGTGCCAAAACTGATGCCATGTGCGACCAGCGGCCTCACAATCTAGTGCCCAGTGTGCCGAAACTGGAGCCAGGGGCGACCCGTGGCCTCACAATCTAGTGCCCAGTGTGCTGAAACTGGTGTCAGGGGCGACACATGGCCTCACACTCTACTGCCCAGTGTGCCGAAACTGGTACCAGGGGTGACCAGCGGCCTCACAACCTAGTGCCCAGTGTGCCGATCCTGGTGCCAGGGGCGACCAGCCGCCCCACACTCTAGTGCCCAGTGTGCCGAAACTGGTGCCAGGGGCTATCTGCGGCCTCAAAATCCTGCTACCTCAAAATATGCTGCCTCAAACTCTAGTGCCCAGTGTGCTTAAACTGGTGCCAGGGGCTACCCGCGGCCTCACAATCAAGTGCCCAGTGTGCCGAAACTGGTGCCATGGGCGACCCGCGGCCTCACAATCTAGTGCCCAGTGTGCCAAAACTCGTGCCAGGGGCGACCAGCGGCTTCACAATCTAGTGCCCAGTGTGCCGAACCTGGTGCCAGGGGCGACCCGCGGCCTCACAATCTAGTGCCCAGTGTGCCGAAACTGGTGCTATGGGTGACCCGTGGCCTCACACTCTAGTGCCCAGTGTGCCAAAACTGATGCCATGTGCGACAAGCGGCCTCACAATCTAGTGCCCAGTGTGCCAAATCTGGTGCCAGGGGTGACCCGCTGCCTCACAATCTAGTGCCCAGTGTGCCCAAACTGGTGCCAAGGGCGACCCACGGCCTCACAATCTAGTGCCCAGTGTTCCAAAACTGGTGCCAAGGGCGACCCGCAGCCTCACAAGCTAATGCCCAGTGTGTCGAAACTGGTGCCAGGGGCTACCCGCGGCCTCACAATCTAATGCCCAGTGTGCCGAGACTGGTGCCAGGGCCGACCCGCGGACTCACACTCTACTGCCCAGTGTGCCGATCCTGGTGGCAGGGGCGACCGGCAGCCTTACAATCTAGAGCCCAGTGTGCCGAAACTGGTACCAGGGGCTATCCGCTGCCTCACAATCTAGAGCCCAGTGTGCCAAAACTGGTGCCAGGGGCGACCGCGGTCTCACAATCTAGTGCTCAGTGTGCCGAACCTGGAGCCAGGGGCCACCAGCGGCCTCAGACTCTAGTGACCAGTGTGTCGAAACTGGTGAAATGGGCGACTCGCGGCCTCACAATCTAGTGTCCAGTGTGCCGATCCTGGTGCCAGCGGCAACCGGCAGCCTCAGACTATAGTGCCCAGTGTGCCAAAACTGGTGCCTGGGGCTACCCGCGGTCTCACAATCTAGTGCCCAGTGTGTCGAAACTGGTGCCAGAGGTAACTCCCGGACTCGCAATCTAGTGCCCAGCGTGGCGATCCCGGTGCCGGGGCGACCCACGTCCTCACAATCTAGTGCCCAGTGTGCTGATCCTGGTGCCAGGGGCGACCGGCAGCCTCACATTCTAGTGCCCAGTGTGCCAAAACTGGTGCCAGGGGCTAACCACGGCCTCACAATCTAGTGCGCAGTGTGCCGAAACTGGAGCCAGAAGTGACCCGCGGCCTCACGGTCTAGTGCCCAGTGTGCTAAAACTGGTGTCATGGGCTACCCGTGGCCTCACAATCTAGTGCCCAGTGTGACAAAACTGGTGCCAGGCGCGACCCGCGACCTCACAATCTAGTGCCAGTGTGCTGAAACTGGTGCCAGGTGTAACCCACGGCCTCACAATCTAGTGCCCAGTGTGCCAATCCTGGTGCCAGGAGCGACCCGCGGCCTCACACTCTAGTGCCCAGTGTGTCGAAACTGGTGCCATGGGCTACCCGCGGCCTCACAATCTAGTGCCCAGTGTGCCAAAACTGGTGCCAAGGGCGACCCGCAGCCTCACACTCTAGTGCCCAGTGTGCCAAAACGGATGCCATGTGCGACCAGCGTCCTCACAATCTAGTGCCCAGTGTGCCGAAACTGGAGCCAGGGGCGACCCGTGGCCTCACAATCTAGTGCCCAGTGTGCCAAAACTGGTGCCAAGGGCGACCCGCAGCCTCACACTCTAGTGCCCAGTGTGCCAAAACGGATGCCATGTGCGACCAGCGTCCTCACAATCTAGTGCCCAGTGTGCCGAAACTGGAGCCAGGGGCGACCCGTGGCCTCACAATCTAGTGCCCAGTGTGCTGAAACTGGTGTCAGGGGCGACACATGACCTCACACTCTACTGCCCAGTGTGCCGATCCTGTTGCCAGGGGCGACCGGTAGCCTCACAATCTAGAGCTCAGTGTGCCGAAACTGGTACCAGGGGTGACCAGCGGCCTCACAACCTAGTGCCCAGTGTGTCGAAACTGGTGAAATGGGCGACCCGCGGCCTAACAATCTAGTGCCCAGTGTGCCGATCCTGGTGCCAGCAGCAACCGGCAGCCTCAGACTCTAGTGCCCAGTGTGTCGAAACTGGTGAAATGGGCGACTCGCGGCCTCACAATCTAGTGTCCAGTGTGCCGATCCTGGTGCCAGCGGCAACCGGCAGCCTCAGACTATAGTGCCCAGTGTGCCAAAACTGGTGCCTGGGGCTACCCGCGGTCTCACAATCTAGTGCCCAGTGTGTCGAAACTGGTGCCAGAGGTAACTCCCGGACTCGCAATCTAGTGCCCAGCGTGGCGATCCCGGTGCCGGGGCGACCCACGTCCTCACAATCTAGTGCCCAGTGTGCTGATCCTGGTGCCAGGGGCGACCGGCAGCCTCACATTCTAGTGCCCAGTGTGCCAAAACTGGTGCCAGGGGCTAACCACGGCCTCACAATCTAGTGCGCAGTGTGCCGAAACTGGAGCCAGAAGTGACCCGCGGCCTCACGGTCTAGTGCCCAGTGTGCTAAAACTGGTGTCATGGGCTACCCGTGGCCTCACAATCTAGTGCCCAGTGTGACAAAACTGGTGCCAGGCGCGACCCGCGACCTCACAATCTAGTGCCAGTGTGCTGAAACTGGTGCCAGGTGTAACCCACGGCCTCACAATCTAGTGCCCAGTGTGCCAATCCTGGTGCCAGGAGCGACCCGCGGCCTCACACTCTAGTGCCCAGTGTGTCGAAACTGGTGCCATGGGCTACCCGCGGCCTCACAATCTAGTGCCCAGTGTGCCAAAACTGGTGCCAAGGGCGACCCGCAGCCTCACACTCTAGTGCCCAGTGTGCCAAAACGGATGCCATGTGCGACCAGCGTCCTCACAATCTAGTGCCCAGTGTGCCGAAACTGGAGCCAGGGGCGACCCGTGGCCTCACAATCTAGTGCCCAGTGTGCCAAAACTGGTGCCAAGGGCGACCCGCAGCCTCACACTCTAGTGCCCAGTGTGCCAAAACGGATGCCATGTGCGACCAGCGTCCTCACAATCTAGTGCCCAGTGTGCCGAAACTGGAGCCAGGGGCGACCCGTGGCCTCACAATCTAGTGCCCAGTGTGCTGAAACTGGTGTCAGGGGCGACACATGACCTCACACTCTACTGCCCAGTGTGCCGATCCTGTTGCCAGGGGCGACCGGTAGCCTCACAATCTAGAGCTCAGTGTGCCGAAACTGGTACCAGGGGTGACCAGCGGCCTCACAACCTAGTGCCCAGTGTGTCGAAACTGGTGAAATGGGCGACCCGCGGCCTAACAATCTAGTGCCCAGTGTGCCGATCCTGGTGCCAGCAGCAACCGGCAGCCTCAGACTCTAGTGCCCAGTGTGCCAAAACTGGTGCCTGGGGCTACCCGCGGTCTCACAATCTAGTGCCCAGTGTGCCGAAACTGGTGCCAGAGGTGACTCCCGGACTCACAATCTAGTGCCCAGTGTGGCGATCCTGGTGCCCGGGCGACCCACGTCTTCACAATCTAGTGCCCAGTGTGCCGATCCTGGTGCCAGGTGTGACCGGCAGCCTCACATTCTAGTGCCCAGTGTGCCAAAATTGGTTCCAGGGGCTAACTGCGGCCTCACAATCTAGTGCCCAGTGTGCCGAAACTGGAGCCAGAGGCGACCCGCAGCCTTACAATCAAGTGCCCAGTGTGCCAAAACTGGTGTCATGGGCTACCCGTGGCCTCACAATCTAGTGCCCAGTGTGACAAAACTGGTGCCAGGGGCGACCTGCGGCCTCACAATCTATTGCCAGTGTGCTGAAACTGGTGCCAGGTGTAACCCACGGCCTCACAATCTAGTGCCCTGTGTGCAGAAACAAGCAGGCGGAGGCCGAAATTGTCTAACAAAGAAACAGGCAGCAGGTTCGCAAGGGGCCCGTGGACAGTCCCCACAAAATCCTGCCTAGGCTCTGTTCCCAGAGGAGCACTGCGCTGCATGTATGCTAGGTGCCACGCATGTCATGGCGTCACAACGTCATGCGACAGACCCGTCCACTGTGTGCCCTGAGCAGTGAGCATTGGAGTGCAGAGGTTCCGTCGGCGCATCTCAGCCAGAAAATACGGATGTCTGCAGGTCTGGGATGCTGTACAGCAATAGCGCCTAGGGATATCAGTGCACACTAGTCCGGGACGATGATGTGGTGAGGGATGACAACCCTATACTTAAGTCTATAAGATCCTTCTGGCCATGGGACAATGGAAGAGTCTGAAGAAGGTGAATTCCCAGTTCAACCTCATGCCAGGACAAAGGAGCAGGGCACAGGCTGCCTTTTGGGAGGTTGGGTAAGACCCATCTGTCATTGGCATCCTCTCCTTGTGACTGGCTTCCTTTTGTTTATATGAGATCGAGTTACACTGATTTGCTTTGTATTGTGACCCATTAAACCACTTGAATCCTTTTAACAGCCATTGATCTACCACATGAGCTAGATATAAACTAAAAGATATAGGATCAAAGTTGCTTTTAACAAAGTGACATCCTACTGCATTGTTTGTACCACACATACAGGCATGGCTAAATCTCTGAGTCTATGGCATGCAAAACTGTGCCACACACGGCGGGATATAGCAAAGATGTATGTGGACACATCTGTAAGTGCTGCATTTGGGCGTTGCTTACTGTACCAGTAGGGGCCTATGCAGCAGCAGCACTGCCAGTGAACCCCTCCCTGTAGTTTATAGCATCCAGTCAGTCTGTACAGATTTATTGTGCCAGCACCTCACACTACACTGATTCTATCCTATATGGCATTTCTAATGGAAACCGTTCCTGAGTTACTTGAAATTGGTAGAGCAATGTAAGGGCCTTCCTGTAAAAGATAAAAATACTGCATGATTATTAATATTTAAAGTCTACAGTAATATTGCAGAATTCACTAGAATCCAGATGTGGATGGATGCTGGCATAATAGTTAAATCAAACATGAGCAATGACACATTCAGTGAAGGCAGGATTCCCATATTGTATCTGACAGCATAGCTGACAACACAAAGCTAATCAAACATAATGACCAGGAAATAGCTTTGTTGAAAAAAAGCATAGTTAGGCACAACGTTTTGGGGGGTAATGACCCCGTTATCTGGTGCAGAAATAGAGGCTGATACCCAGGGGCGTAGCCAGAACTTTGTGGGCCCCTGTCCCAATGCTTCTAGAGAGACACTTCTCTGCAGCAGTTGTTAATTTTATGCCCTATAATTGTTGCCTGAACCATAGTAGAGCTTTATTTAATGTTATGCCCCATAGTAGTGCCCTAGTTTCTTTTATGAATCGCAGTAGTGCTTAAGTTCACCCTATGTCACATTTCGGAGCTGCCAGAACACATTATACCGCACAGTACCCCCAATTCACATTATTATGATATACAGGTTGAGTATCCCATATCCAAATATTCCGAAATACGGAATATTCTGAAATACGGACATTTTGGAGTGAGAGTTTTGTTTTTTGATGACTCAATGTACACAAACTTTGTTTAATGCACAAAGTTATTAAAAATATTGTATTAAATTACCTTCAGGCTGTGTGACTAAGGTGTATATGAAACATAAATGAATTGTGTGAATGTAGACACACTTTGTTTAATGTACAAAGTTATAAAAAATATTGGCTAAAATGACCTTCAGGCTGTGTGTATAAGGTGTTTATGAAACATAAATGCATTCTGTGCTTAGATTTAGGTCCCATCTCATTATGGTATGCAATTATTCCAAAATACGGAAAAATCCGATATCCAAAATACCTCTGGTCCCAAGCATTTTGGATAAGGGATACTCAACCTGTATAGTGCTCCCCATTCATATTGTGCCTCATTACAGTGCCCCGGTTCATATTAAAAAAACATTAAAATGCCCTCCAGTTCATTTTATACCACACTACAATGAGCAGGTTCAGGGGCATACCTAGATATATTGCAAGCCCCAAGGGAAAAGTTTGAAAACACCCCTACGTACTACCCAATGGCGAAATATGTATATAACACATGTAACTTTGACAGGGAAAGTGGGCCCCTCTCAGCTCTGGGCCCCATAGCAGCTGCACTGCCTGCACTTATGGTAGCTACGCCCCTGACAGTTGCTATAGCTTCGTTTATCCTTTTTACCAAGTGACAGACCTCAAGAAAACCAAGTTGTTGGTCTATAAGTATTGATTGGAGTCTTGTAGCCATGATTTTTGGCAAAATTCTGAAACCCAAGTTGAGGAGGCTTATAAGTCTATAATACCCCTTTCACACCTTACAAATAACCCGGTATCGACCCAGCATATTGCCGGGTCGACACGGGTCAGCGTGTGGTGTGAAGGCGCCATAGCCAAAATCCGGGGTCACCTGACCCGGCAATTCAACCCGGGAATAAAGCAGTGTTATTCCCAGGTTGAATACGGGGTCAATGGCAGCGTAAAACTAGCTCCCGAGTCGATGCGACCCGGGACCCGTTCACTACAACAGGGAGAGGCGGCGCGGAGATGAGCTCATCTCCCATCGCCGCCTCCGCTGTCAGCTCCGCCCCCCGCTGCTATGGCAACCCGCCCGGGTTGCCGGGTCGGGGAAGCCAGCAGCAGCGTCCAATGCCGGATCCCACCTGGGAAGGACCCGTTTCCAATTCCCGGGTGGGATCCGGCATTGACGGTGTGAAAGGGATATTAGAAACATCTATCTTCATGAGGCTTAGGTGATAAAATAATACATATCTAGGAAGACGGATAATGTTTTCTATGTTTGTTTATTTTCTGGAATAATTTTAAGAGATCTTCATATCCCCCAGGAGGGGTGTGAGCAGAAATCGGAAAAAAATGCTTGTGTGATGCTTTCTGCCCTTAGCGCGGAGGAAGCAGCATCCTGCCGGGCAATTTAGTCAGAGAATGCAGGTTCTTGTGACAAAACACAGTTTAGTCCGCGAGAACCGACCTTCTCCGACATAGCAGCGCGCTGAATTGAATAGCTCCGGGAACGAATTCATGGAGCTATTCAATTCGCACTAAATTGAATCGAGCCCTGAGTTTGCAACCAGCTCAGTGAGATGCACACGGCACTCCCATAACACACCAATAAGATGATACATCTCCATGCGACTGTACAGTCACATCCCAGGAACACCCAATACATTTCACACACTGTGCATCTCAATCGCTACTGCACCTCTGGGCGTACACACAGTGTAACACATGTGCCGGACAAGTTTTTAGGATTTTCGTGCATGAGCTGTAGAAAAAATTAAATAAATAAAAATCACTCAACTCAACAAAATTGGCATTGTGTGCGTTCAGAATCAGGCCCCAAATTGTATACTATGTAAAACTGACATACTTGTCTCATAAAGTACTTTTCATTCTAGCACCCTGCACCTGTCACAACCTGTGCAGTTCCTCTTTTCTGACTGGGGTGTCACTCTCTGCACTGGTGCTTCTAGCACACTCTGGCCAGTATCTCAGTGGTGAGATACAGATCAAAGTGTACTAGAAGTACTAGAAGCACCAAAGCAGAGAACGACACCCCAGGCAGGAAAGAGAAACTGCACAGGTTGTGACAGGTGCAGGGTGCTAGAATGAACACTAATAAAGTATTTGCTGGTCAAAGAGCTCACTGTTTCAAGGACTAGTTCGTTCACAGATTTATTATCTGACCCCGGTGTCAATGTCTACACTGTGTAATCTGGCTGTTCCGAGCAACTACTGGATAAAAGCAGAGTCCTCAGACATGCAAATACATTGCTCACTAATCTGCCTTAATACTAGGTCTGCCGTTTGACAATAAAAATTGGAGTATATTTTCAAAAGTATACAGAGCAGTGCATCTGTTGTTAGACAACTTACAAAGGCAATTATTTAGAAAGCAAAGAACCTCTGCTTGTCACATTACTATGCAAACTTTTAGCATTTTAGAATTAGACTTATAACGGTGTCAGAATCACTTTTAATACTTCAGACAATCCTTGCTACACTAATGTACATGTAAGACGATCAAGGAAAACAGAAAATACGGTGAGAAGGAGGTGAGCTGCTGACTGAAATCAAACAGAACATGAATTCAACAAGACAAGAAATTCCGCTACTACACAAGTTAAAAAAAGCACGGAATAAAAGGAACAGTTTTCTTTTTATTTACAAATGTTAAATCTCAACATGCACAGAATGAAAACACTGAAGCATTGTGGGATGTCTAATCTCACAACATTCCCCAGGTGTAAATGGTACAGATGTTATCGAACACCCCCAAAAAAGTCTCCATTAGCCAAAAATGATACTTTTTCCGAGGCATGGCTCTATTTTTATTTGACTTTATATGTGTTCAGAAACATTACCTTAGCAGCTGCACACCTCCCACAGGGCCCTGCTGATTCCAAAGCACAACCTGGCCACCTTCTCCCTAAGAAAGACACAAACATGCTTAGTTCTATACCAGTCATAATTAATCTGAAAGCATCTCTGCGGAGAGGGCTGTGTAAGGCATTTCATCTACAGTCTGAAGATCTTTCTTAATGTGCCAATATCCACTTTGCAAAGCGGCTTCCACAGAATCAGCAGAGCATTAATTGTATATTACAACTGTAATATGGTTTAATTCATTTGGGATGTGCTGAGCTGTGTGGAATGTTCACAATGGACATTGAGAAATAAGTCTCTGCACAAATACAGAGGCGTAAATTTACTAAGATGGTAGTTCTATTTAAGATGGGATGTTGCCCTTAGCAACCAATCAGATTCCAGGTATTATCTTCTAGAATAGGGGTGGGCAACAGGCGGCCCGCGGACCGATCCTGCCTGGCCCGCTGTGCCCCACCAGAGTGCAATGACAAGCGGCCCGACAGGCCGCTTGTCATTGCACTGCTCTCAAGACGCCGCGCCGCTGAGGAAATCCCGGTCACGTCACAGGGTCAGCTGACCGGGATTTCCTCTGTTATCATGCGCTGGGCGGCACGGGGAGCGGGCACTGCAGTGAGCAGGAGCGGCAGCCCAGAAGCGGCGGCCTGTGAGGAGGAGAATAAGCGGTGGCCAGTGAGGAGAAGCGGCGGGCAGCGAGCCGGAGCAGGAGAGGCCACATCAGTGGTGACTCCGGCCGGCAGCAGCGCGGATCATCGGACAGCGGGGATCGTCTGCCACTGTGACAAACAGGTAAACCCCCTGTCCAGCCAGCCCCTGGATCAGTGCTTAAGCTGCCATATAGGTTTAGGGGTGGGGAGGGAGGGGAGTTAAAAACTGCAATATGGGTTTAGGGGAGGGGAGGAAAGGGGGGTAGGGACTGTCTGCCTTAATGTGTAAAAATGGGGGATGCTGTCTGCCGTAATGTGTAAAAAGGGGACGCTGTCTGCCGTAATGTGTAAAAAAGGGGGACGCTGTCTGCCGTGATGTATAAAAAGGGGGACGCTGTCTGCCGTAATGTGTAAAAAGGGGACGCTGTCTGCCGTAATGTGTAAAAAGGGGACGCTGTCTGGCGTAATGTGTAAAAAGGGGGCACTGTCTGCTGTAATGTGTAAAAAGAGGACGTTGTCTGCCGTAATGTGTAAAAACGGGGGCGCTGTCTGCTGTAATGTGTAAAAAGGCGATGCTGTCTGCCTTAATGTGTAAAAAGGGGGACGCTGTCTGCCGTAATGTGTAAAAAGAGCACACTGTCTGCCGTATTGTGTAAAAAAATGGGGACGCTGTCTGCCGTAATGTGTAAAAAGAGGGACGCTGTCTGCCGTAATGTGTAAAAAAGGGCATGCTGTCTGCCGTAATGTGTAAAAAGGGGACTCTTTTTGAGTATTTTGTGTGTGGCCCTTGAATATTCGCTGGAAGTGTTAAGCAGCCACCCAGCTGAAATAATTGCCCACCCCTGTTCTAGAAGGTGCTAGACAAAAGAGAAGTAGAAGCTGATTGGTTGCTATCTGCAACATCCCATCTTAAATAGAACTCCCACCTTAGTAAATTTACCCCAGTGAGTGGACATAACGATGCCGAACATCCAGTAGGAAGCAACAACAAACTGCACTGAACTAGGAAGGAGGCAAATTAGAAATACATATTTGAGGCTAGTGGTAGAAGCCATGGGAAATAGTGTCTAACAAAGAAATGCGTGCATATTATTTATCTAAAACACAGAAAAGTGCTAATGAGGTAAGGATTAAACCAGCATACAAGATTGGTGCAAAGAAAAAAAAACATGCAATTACAAAAGCAGATCTTTAAATATCGAAGAACACGCTTTAAAACATTTAAATCTACATTGTCAGTTACAATTTGCAACAGTCTTCCCATGACCTATGAAATATTAATTGACAGTGGACAGGTCTTTTACCGGTGGTTTTAATTTTGGCAAGAGTATATCTAATGCAACTGTGATGTCACTAATTCTTGGGAGATTCTAGTCTAGTTGTATTAATGACATCACTGTGGCATTAGAGATAATCTGGGAGGGTGGGATTCAATTCATTGCATTGGTTGTAAAGTGTCTTTGTAACAGCTGAGGCAAAGGCAAGCAGTAGCTTCACTAATTTTACCTTGTACCATATAGAGGAGCTAGGGAAAAATTAGCAGAGATTTTGTATCATTGTATATGTTAATGTGTGCAGCTTGATAACACAGTGATGTCCGGTGGCGTTGCAGTGGCGCACGCAGGGGGGTTTCAGAGGACCCCCCATTAGTTGTGTGACCGTGGAGGTTGGTTGCCTGGGGAGGTTAGCCGCTCATTAATGTGGCCATGGGGAGGGGTTGTTGTTTGCCTGGGGGGCAGCTGAACATCAGTGTGGCTGCGGAGGGCTGGTTTGTCTGGGGGTACTACTGCTTCAGTTGTGTGGCCATGGGGGTTGGTTGGTTTGCCTGGGGGTGGTGGAAAGCTGCTCAGTAATGTGGCTGTGGTGGGGGGGGGGGTGTCTGGGGTAGAGAGGGGGGGTTCGGTTATTTTTCTCTTATGGGGATGGCGGTGGTCTGTACTTTCAGCCTGGCTCCTAGATTTTACAAAAATTTATCTAGCCCTACTGTGATGTGATCCTAATCACATCCTATTCATATTGTGTATTGAACAATACACTCTGAAAATATATACATGTGGTGGCCTTTCATCCGTGCCACCAATATACACCACCAGGTTTCACCCCAAAACCCTGACACACAAGTGTTTTGCAGCCCCTGTCAGGGCAGATGCCCACTCATACCCAACGACTCTCCTGAAGACGAGCAGAAGGGCATTATGCATAGAAAGGAAAGAGAGAAAAAATAATGAAATGACAAACTCCAAATTAAAGGCAATTATTCCTATTGTGGGTATGTCATTTTTAGATATGGCATGTTTAATGTTTAGATTATATACTAAAAAAACAACACTTTTTCTCTATCCATATTGTATGTTGAATTATTTGCATAATTAGAATATTAAAATATTACAATTAGGCCAAATATGTTACTTCAGTTGTCTTATTTTACAACATATGTTGAAATTGGAAAAATATGAAGCACATGCTGTGCTATTTTTAAAGGTTCTTTCCTTATTAAAAACATGTTTACAAGCACAGAAGATTTGGGATTCAACATCGAAATGTAAAGAACAGATATCACAAACAGCTTCATTACTTCCTACATTTACAACTAAATATGCTGTTCCACAGGTTATCATTATATTATTAATAATACAAATATTCCATGTGGCATGGGGAACACAACAAGGGGGCCCAACCCCAGCCGGTGTCACCATACATCCCCATCTATCAGGCAAGGGAGGCTAACTTCCAGTTGTATCCTGTGAGCGGTACAAGCAGGAGGTGTTTTAATGCCCACAGCCATTATTTAGAACATGTCAAAGTCCATTATAGTTCTGACAACTCATTATGCCTATAGGTACCCCCCCTACAGTGCTACGCAGGAAGTGCAAATTCTTTATGTGACATGTGGGTAACTAAATACGACCAGGTGTGGCTATCAAATAACGAGACTGATGCTACTATAATTTATGTTTAATTATATTAAGTACATTTTAACTCTGTTCCCCTTCTATATACTCCCCTTCTATGGGTGGTCTTCAGTATGCCGACTGTCGGGATCCCGGCGCACAGTATACCGGTGCCGGAATCCCGACAGTCTGCATACCGACACTTTTTCTCCCTCGTGGGGGTCCACGACCCCCCTGGAGGGAGAATAAAATAGCGTGGTGCGCGTAGCGCGCCACCGTGCCCGCAGCGTGGCGAGCAAGCGCAGCGAGCCCGCAAGGGGCTCATTTGCGCTCACCACGCTGACGGTATGCCGGCGGTCAGGCTCCCGGCGCCGGTATGCTGGTCGCCGGGAGCCCGGCCACCACCATACCATACTACCCCCCCTTCTATATCCACACATCACTGCATTCATAAAAGCCGTGCTGTGGCTCATTATTTGTCATTTTCTTCTTTACCTCAGTAAATTGAAAAAAGGTTCCCTTGAATATAGACTTGACTTTTGGAAAAAGAAACAAGTCACACAGTGCTAGGTAATCGCAAATTTAAAGGATGTTCTAGAACTGCAATCTGTTTATCTGCCAAAAACTGCTTCCCAGAGAGAGCTGTGTGGGCTGGTGTGTTATCCTGATGGAGGATAAAACCATTTTTCCACAACTCTGGCCTCTTCTGATTCTTTCAGGAAAGTTTGTAGTAATGTTGATTCACTGTTGCGCCTTCTGGTACCCAGTCTGCCAAAATAACACCCTACATGTCAAATAAAACAATTAAAATGGCTTTAAATTTGGATTTATTTTGACATGCTTTTTTTATTCTTAGTGATGATGCTGTTTTCCAGTGCATGGACTGATGTTTTGTCTCAAGATCGTACTGGAAGATCCATGTTTCATCACAGGTAATAACCTGGTCTAAAAAAATGCAAATCCACTTGTTCCAAAATGTCTATTTGCTTTAGATTTTCTGCTCTTCAGTGAGAAGCCTTGGTACCATCTTAGCTCATACTTTTGTCATGTTGAGATGTTGATGCAAAACTTGACTTGTCTTTGTCGATGTTTATCATTTCTACTATCATTCGTATGCTAAGTCTACGATCAATTTGAACAATTTTCAGAATTTTTCCCACATTTTCATTGGTTTTTGATAAATCTAAATCTTTTGTGTCGCTCAAACACACATGAATTTGACATACAATCTACCGTGTAATCCTCAGTTAGCTTTCAATGTTAACAATTTGCTCTACTTTTGAACTAAGCATTTTTATGGTGAACGGGAAAAACGCAGCTTCTTCGAATGCTGCGTGACAGCAAACTATCTGTGCGAGAGGGGTGAAACTTGTACAACCGTTTTCGGCTAGTCCAAGGTCAAGGTCCCTTTTAACTTGTGCAGTATGGTTTATTTAATAGCTACACCTCGTATAGCTGTAAAGTGGTAAGGAACTATAAGGAAGCCTATATATGTAAAGTGACATGTTACTGTAAGATCGCATATGATTGTATGTTATCTAGGGACTGTAAAGTGGCATGAAATCTAATTCTAGTGAGCACTGTGGTATAGAATTGTGTGGGATGCGGTCAAGATCCCGCCGGACGGAATCCCGGCGGTCGGAGTACCGACACTGGGATCCCGACCGGCACAATCCAGACATATTCTCCTTCTGTGGGTGTCCACGACACCCATAGAGGGAGAATAAATGAGTGTGCCCGCAGTGTGGCGAGCGCAGCGAGCCCGCAAGGGGCTGCGTTGCGCACGCCCCCCTGTCGGGATTGTGCCGGTCGGGATTCCGGTGTTGGTATTCCGACCGGCGGGATTTTGTACTGATCCCAATTGTGAGTGGAATGTAACCATTAAGCCGACATACGGGTAAATGTATTATAGCGGCACGAATCGTGCCGCTATAACACTTCCTGCTTTCCTCATTACTGAGGCAAAGCAGGAGGGGACATCGACAAGATGTATAATCATCTTGTCTGCCAATTTCGCTCCCCCCTCCGGTGATGTCACACTGGGCACAAAGCGCATCAGCTCAGTACTGATGCGCTGTGTCTCCCTACCTAGTCGGCTCCACTGCGCATGCTCGGGAACTCGCTACTCGCGCAATATCCCCTGCAAAGTCTGGAGTCGGCACTCACCACAGCCAAGGACAGCTCTGTTCCTACTGTGGTGTATGGGCATCGCCACCTGCAGCTGTCGAAATCTACAGCTGCAGGTGTCGGAACGGCCAGCGATGCTGATAGTTCATACATTGCCCCTCATATCGGCATGCTATCTGTTAGATAGCAGCGCCAATATGGACAGATGCGCATAGAGCCCCTGTCACTGAGCCGGCACTGCTGCAGTCATACATGAGGGAGAAGCGGTATCAGAACACGTAACGTGTGCGGATAGTACTTCTCCCCATAGGGACACATAACACATGTACACCATAGAGCAGTACAAGAGACCATTATAATGTATGTGTCACGATCCGGGTATCTGGACGCCATTTCTTACCCATCAGATGCCTCCTAAGGCTGGCTCAGCGCTCCAGGACCGGATCCCATCTGTTATCCTAATGTTCACATTCCTGCATCCTCTCCTGTCTCTCTGAGACGCTGTCACAGTAACGCCTTATTACATCGGGCATGGCGTCTCCCGCGGCCTCCGCCGCCGTCCCTGAGCTTCTGCATGCAGAGTGTCAGAGTGGCGATTACGTCAGCCGCGGCCTCCGCTGTGTCCGCGTGGTTGGATGTGCACTTGTCAGCCTGGCGTCTCCTGTCTCCAGTGGCCGGCGCCGCCATTACTGTTTTCATTACCACATGGATTACAAACCAAACTTCCCTCCAAGTGTCTGCATGGGCGCAGCCATCTTGGATTCTGTCAGCTGATCATTTCCTCCAATCTGTTGTCAGTATTGTTAATCTGCATAATTGCCTAGCCAATCCCTTCCTTGCTGCAGGTATAAATACACTGTGCCTGAGCAAGGAAGGCGTCAGTGCTTTGGTTGTCAAACCTAGTTCCTGTTTGTCTCTCTCCTGTGATTGTCTTCCAGGTTCCAGCTCCTGTCTCAAGACTTCCACCATAGAGACCCGCACCAGCATTCCACCTGCGGTGTAGCCTGACTCTCCAATCCATTGTGGATTCATCTGTTTCCAGCTACAACATTACCTGCTTCCAGCTCAGCTTCCAGCAGAGTACAGCTTCCCTTAAAGGGCCGGTGTCCTTTCTACACTTTACCACTCTCCACCGGTATTATTATTTCTCCGCTCTCAAGTTCTACATTTCAGTTCATATTTCATCGCTCCCAAGTTCATTTATTATTTAACTGGTTCCAGCCAGTATCCACTCCGTGCCAACAACAGTCTGGTTCCAGCCAGTATCCACAGCAGCTGTTTTATCTTCAGCAACCTAGCTTTTCCTGGAACACCAGCTGGCACAATCCTGGGTTATCTCCATTGCTACAGTCGGGCCTGGTAAGGACTTTCCATCTAGAAGATCATAAGAACTATCTCACACTACCAGTGCCCTGTGGCTCCTGCCATCCTGTAGTACCCAGGAACTGTATTTATTCTTTGCTGACTTTTACGTTTTCTTTTACTGCTGCTGTGTTGCGGAGTTGTCATAATAAACATCATTGACTTTTATCCAAGTTGTCGTGGTCACGCCTTCGGGCAGTTATTATTCATGTTACTTACATGTCCAGGGGTCTGATACAACCTCCCAGGTTCCGGTACATCTCAGCCCCTACAACTGAGGCTGCCTCCCGTCAGCTCAGGCCCTCAGTTGTGACAGTAAGCACTGACCTAATGAATCCAGCCGGAGACCAGGATCAAGCGGCCAGGCCGATGCAAGAACTGGCAGCCCGACTAGAACATCAGGAGGCTGCACAGGGCCACATCATCCGCTGTCTCCAGGATCTCTCTACTCGGCTGGATGGGATTCAGACAACTCTCCGTGGATCAGGCGCGTCTGGTGCGTCAACCACAGTGACTCCAGCTATAACCCCACCCACCTTACCCATTTCTGCTCCACGTCTTCATCTTCCAACGCCAGCAAAATTTGACGGATCTCCAAGATTCTGCAGGGGATTTCTCAACCAGTGTGAGATTCAGTTTGAGCTACAACCTGGCAATTTTCCCAGTGACCGTACAAAAATTGCCTACATTATTTCTCTTCTCAGTGGCTCAGCCCTTGATTGGGCATCACCGTTATGGGAGAGGTCCGACACCCTGCTATCTTCCTACACTGCCTTCGTGTCAACATTCAGGCGCATCTTCGACGAGCCAGGCCGGGTAACCTCAGCTTCATCCGAGATTCTCAGTTTACGCCAGGGGTCACGTACTGTAGGACAATATCTGATACAGTTCCAGATCCTGGCATCCGAACTGGCATGGAACGACGAGGCCCTGTATGCTGCATTCTGGCATGGCTTATCTGAGCGTATTAAAGATGAGTTAGCTACCAGAGACTTACCTTCTAAGTTAGATGAGCTAATCTCACTCTGCACGAAAGTTGATTTACGTTTCAGAGAGAGAGCAACTGAGCGTGGAAGATCATCTGCTCCAAAATCTTCTGCTCCTCCTCCTCGTCAACTGTCACCATCTAAAGATGAGCCCATGCAACTTGGCCGTTCCCGTTTAACTCCTGCTGAGCGCCGAAGACGTCTCTCCGAGTTTCTCTGTCTCTATTGTGCAGCTCCGTCTCACACCATTAATGCCTGTCCCAAACGTCCGGGAAACTCCAAATCCTAGCTCGCCAAGGAGAGGGCCGGCTAGGAGTAATGATCTCCTCTCCATCTCCTCAAGATTGTAATCTCCCAGTCTCGCTTCAAGTTGCTCAACGTTATCGGAACGTCATTGCCCTCCTTGATTCCGGAGCAGCTGGGAACTTTATTACCGAAGCCTATGTTTAACGGTGGTCCCTACCCACCGAGAGACTTCCTTCGTCCATTTCTTTAACTGCCGTGGATGGCAGCAAAATTTTTGATGCAGTTATTTCTTTAAGGACTCTACCAGTTCGTCTGAGAGTGGGAGTTCTTCATTCCGAACTTATTTCTTTTTTAGTGATTCCAAGAGTCACACATCCTGTGGTCCTGGGCCTTCCATGGCTCCGTCTTCACAATCCTACAATTGATTGGACGACTGCGCAAATCCTGGCATGGGGTTCCTCCTGTGCTGAGACATGTTTGTTTAAAGTATTGCCTGTCTGTTCTTCCTCCCCCAGGTCGTCTGATGTTCCACCTCCTCCATATCAAGATTTCACGGATGTGTTCAGTAAAGCTTCTGCTGATATCCTTCCTCCTCATAGAGAATGGGACTGTCCGATTGATCTCGTTCCAGGGAAGGTTCCACCTCGAGGCCGAACTTATCCGTTGTCTCTGCCTGAGACGCATTCTATGGAGGAATATATTAAAGAGAACCTAGCAAAGGGGTTCATTCGACCTTCTTCTTCTCCAGCCGGCGCAGGCTTCTTTTTTGTAAAAAAGAAAGATGGTCGTCTGCGGCCGTGCATCGACTACAGAGGTTTGAACGACATTACCATCAAGAACCGTTATCCTTTACCCCTGATTACTGAGCTCTTTGACAGAGTTAGCGGAGCTACCATCTTTACAAAGCTGGACTTGCGAGGTGCATACAATCTCATCCGGATCCGTGAGGGTGACGAGTGGAAGACCGCCTTTAACACCCGTGACGGACATTATGAGTACCTCGTCATGCCCTTCGGATTGAGCAATGCTCCAGCTGTCTTCCAGCATTTTGTCAATGAGATCTTCAGAGACATTCTATACCGTCATGTCGTGGTCTATCTAGACGATATCCTCATTTTTGCCAACGATTTAGAGGAACATCGTTTTTGGGTTAAAGAGGTTCTGTCCCGTCTCCGTGTCAATCATCTCTATTGCAAATTAGAAAAATGCGTCTTTGAAGTCAAGTCCATTCCGTTTCTAGGGTACATTGTGTCCGGTTCCGGACTAGAGATGGATCCTGAGAAACTACAAGCAATCCAAAATTGGCCGGTACCCTTAACCCTCAAAGGGGTCCAGAGGTTCTTAGGGTTCGCCAACTATTACCGAAAGTTTATACGAGACTTTTCCACCATTGTGGCGCCTATTACTGCTTTCACTAAGAAGGGTGCTAACCCGTCCAAGTGGTCTGAAGAAGCCATGCAAGCATTTCATCTTTTAAAACAAAGGTTCATCTCTGCGCCTGTTCTGAAACAGCCTGACATCGACTCTCCTTTCATCTTAGAGGTGAATGCCTCCTCCGTTGGAGTAGGAGCGGTGTTATCTCAGAGGGCTAAAGATGGCCATTTACACCCTTGCAGTTTCTTCTCCCGGAAGTTCTCCCCAGCTGAGCGCAACTATGCCATTGGCGACCAGGAGTTGCTAGCCATCAAGCTCGCTCTAGAAGAGTGGAGGTATCTGTTGGAGGGAGCTTCTCATTCAATCACCATACTTACAGATCACAAGAACCTTTTATACCTGAAGGGCGCACAATGTCTCAACCCTCGTCAGGCCAGATGGGCACTTTTCTTTTCCAGGTTCGACTTTAAACTCCAGTTCTGTCCGGGCTCTCAGAATCGCAAGGCCGATGCCCTTTCCCGCTCATGGGAGCAAGAAAATGAGTCAGAGTCTTCAGACAAGCATCCTATTATAAATCCGTTGGCATTCTCCACGGTAGGGATGGACTCTACGCCCCCATCAGGGAAAAGTTTTGTGAAGCTGATGCTAAGGAAGAAGCTCATGCATTGGGCCCATGCTTCCCGTTTTGCCGGACATACAGGTATCCAAAAAACCCTGGAGTTTATCTCTAGGTCCTATTGGTGGCCAACTCTGAAAAAGGACGTCTTGGAGTCTATTGCATCTTGCCCAAAGTGTGCCCAACATAAAGTATCCCGCCAGTCGCCTGCGGGGCAACTGGTTCCACTATCCGTTCCCCGTCGACCATGGACCCACTTGTCGATGGATTTCATTACAGACTTACCCATGTGCAACAAGTTCAATACCATCTGGGTGGTAGTTGACCGGTTCACCAAGATGGCACACTTCATTCCTCTCACCGGTCTTCCGTCAGCTTCCAAGTTGGCTCAAGTATTCATACAAGAGATCTTCCGACTCCACGGTCTTCCTGAAGAAATTATCTCAGATCGAGGAGTTCAATTCACAGCCAAATTCTGGCGAAGTTTATGTCAAGTCCTCCAAGTCAAGCTAAAGTTTTCCACGGCTTACCATCCTCAGACCAATGGTCAAACCGAGAGGGTGAATCAGGACTTGGAGGCCTTCCTCCGCATCTATGTGTCCTCCTCTCAAGATGACTGGGTTCAATTACTTCCCTGGGCCGAGTTCTGTCATAACAACCAGTATCATTCTTCATCTGCTTCAACACCATTCTTCACTAACTTTGGATTCCACCCTAAAGTCCCTGAGTTCCAACCGCTTCCAGCAACTTCTGTTCCCGCAGTGGATATCACCTTGCATCAGTTTGCCAATATCTGGAAGAGCGTACGATCAGCTCTGCTCAAGGCATCGTTCAGGTACAAGAAGTTTGCGGATAAGAAGCGTCGAGCAGTTCCTGCTCTCAAGGTGGGTGATCGGGTATGGTTATCCACGAAGAATTTGAGGTTAAGAGTTCCCAGTATGAAGTTTGCACCTCGCTATATCGGTCCTTTCAAAATTGAACAAGTCATCAATCCTGTTGCTTACAGACTCCAGTTGCCTCCCTTCTTAAAAATACCCAGGACATTCCATGTTTCCCTGTTGAAACCGCTGATCTTGAATCGGTTTCATTCCTCACTTCCTCCAACTCCGAAAGTCCAAACTCAACGAGGCGTTGAGTATGAAGTGGCCAAGATCCTGGACTCACGTCACCGTTACGGTCAACTACAGTATCTTATTGACTGGAAGGGTTACGGCCCTGAGGAACGTTCATGGACCAATGCTTCTGATGTCCATGCTCCTGCCTTGGTCCGGAGATTCCATTCCAAGTTTTCTCAAAAGCCAAAGAAGTGTCCTGGGGCCACTCCTAAAGGGGGGGGTGCTGTCACGATCCGGGTATCTGGACGCCATTTCTTACCCATCAGATGCCTCCTAAGGCTGGCTCAGCGCTCCAGGACCGGATCCCATCTGTTATCCTAATGTTCACATTCCTGCATCCTCTCCTGTCTCTCTGAGACGCTGTCACAGTAACGCCTTATTACATCGGGCATGGCGTCTCCCGCGGCCTCCGCCGCCGTCCCTGAGCTTCTGCATGCAGAGTGTCAGAGTGGTGATTAAGTCAGCCGCGGCCTCCGCTGTGTCCGCGTGGTTGGATGTGCACTTGTCAGCCTGGCGTCTCCTGTCTCCAGTGGCCGGCGCCGCCATTACTGTTTTCATTACCACATGGATTACAAACCAAACTTCCCTCCAAGTGTCTGCATGGGCGCAGCCATCTTGGATTCTGTCAGCTGATCATTTCCTCCAATCTGTTGTCAGTATTGTTAATCTGCATAATTGCCTAGCCAATCCCTTCCTTGCTGCAGGTATAAATACACTGTGCCTGAGCAAGGAAGGCGTCAGTGCTTTGGTTGTCAAACCTAGTTCCTGTTTGTCTCTCTCCTGTGATTGTCTTCCAGGTTCCAGCTCCTGTCTCAAGACTTCCACCATAGAGACCCGCACCAGCATTCCACCTGCGGTGTAGCCTGACTCTCCAATCCATTGTGGATTCATCTGTTTCCAGCTACAACATTACCTGCTTCCAGCTCAGCTTCCAGCAGAGTACAGCTTCCCTTAAAGGGCCGGTGTCCTTTCTACACTTTACCACTCTCCACCGGTATTATTATTTCTCCGCTCTCAAGTTCTACATTTCAGTTCATATTTCATCGCTCCCAAGTTCATTTATTATTTAACTGGTTCCAGCCAGTATCCACTCCGTGCCAACAACAGTCTGGTTCCAGCCAGTATCCACAGCAGCTGTTTTATCTTCAGCAACCCAGCTTTTCCTGGAACACCAGCTGGCACAATCCTGGGTTATCTCCATTGCTACAGTCGGGCCTGGTAAGGACTTTCCATCTAGAAGATCATAAGAACTATCTCACACTACCAGTGCCCTGTGGCTCCTGCCATCCTGTAGTACCCAGGAACTGTATTTATTCTTTGCTGACTTTTACGTTTTCTTTTACTGCTGCTGTGTTGCGGAGTTGTCATAATAAACATCATTGACTTTTATCCAAGTTGTCGTGGTCACGCCTTCGGGCAGTTATTATTCATGTTACTTACATGTCCAGGGGTCTGATACAACCTCCCAGGTTCCGGTACATCTCAGCCCCTACAACTGAGGCTGCCTCCCGTCAGCTCAGGCCCTCAGTTGTGACAGTAAGTGCTAACCATGGGGCTATGCTGGATCGATAGTTCACGCTGCACACAATATGGGAAATATGCAAATACTGTACACAGTACCTATTTGACATTTGGTGCACACAGCATACCATTAAGTGCCATAAATTAGATGTTTTTTTGTCAGCCATACTATGACAAATATACATTTATATTGATACCGGCAGGATATAACATACATAGTGACTTTAATATGAGAACCCCAGAAATTTTAATAAAAAATGTGGGAACTTGATCTGGAAAGGCTGCACTCCTCTGGATTACTGTCAATAAGTATAGTAATATGAAGGCTGCATATTGTCATATTATCAACCTGGAAAGTTGTTTTTCTTTTTTTAAATAAATAGAAGTTTAATCGAGTACTTTTCGAAAAGGACAAACACACACACACAAACGAGAATTTATTTTTTGGGAATCACTTAGTTTAAACGGGATGAGATTCCTTACTTTTTACCAAACATCATACTTTTATTAATGTGATGTGAAAATGAATTAATTCCTCCCCCAAAAAAAAGATAATAATAATCATCATCATCCACCTGAGTTCATCCAATATGTTTCAACAACCTTTCACTGAATTCCTTCCAAAGATAATAATAATAATAATAATAAGTTGTGCGAAAGAAGTTCAAAATGCACCTCGCATTGGTTGCGAAAACCACGGCAATTCTTTGGATTCCCATTATAGCGAGAGGGAGTGGGAAGCTGAAGGCGTGACCTAGTTCCAGACAAGGATTGAACATTACTAGGGACAGCCACTGGAGCGGGCACTGGAGCTGGAGCCGGAACTACCGAAGCCAGAGAAGCCTGAATTTGATCCAGCCGGACGGATAATTCCTGGAGATACTGCATCACCTGGCTCTGTGCAGCCTCCTGACTCTGAACTCGGGAAACCAAGTCCTGGATGGCACTTGCCTCTGGGTTCCGATCCCCTGGGTCCATGAGGCCTGAGTATACTGTCACGGACCTGGATTGGGAGTGTTGTGAACTCGGGGGCTCCTCCGATGGTCGGGAAGGGACACCACAGCTGGGTCGGAGCAGAGAAGGCCGGATATAGGCTTTCCTCATACAGGACTCTGACAATTATGTTTGATGAAAAAATGCTGAAGAACTTTATTTAGGGAAGGGAGCAATACAGCAACACATGGAAGGAAGAGGACTTGTGGGCAATGTCAAAGGCTACTGAAGAATTTGTGAGCGATGTTTAGAGATACATGAATAAAGAACTTGTGAGCGATGGTGAAAGACACTAAAGAATTCGTGAGCGATGTTTAAAGTCACTGGTGAATGAAGAGCTAGTGAGCGATGTTAAAAGACACTGAAGAATTTGTGAGCGATGTTTTAGAGACACTGATGATTGAAGAACTTGTGAGCGATGTTTAAAGACACTGATGATTGAAGAACTTGTGAGCGATGTTTAAAGACACTGATGAATGAAGAACTTGTGAGTGATGTTTAAAGACACTGATGAATGAAGAACTTGTGAGTGATGTTTAAAGACACTGATGAATGAGGAACTTGTGAGCGATGATAAAGACACTGATGAATGAAGAACTTGTGAGCGATGATAAAGACACTGATGAATGAAGAACTTGTGAGCGATGATATAAGGCACTGAAGATTTTGGGAGCAGTGTTCAAAGACGCTGATGATTGAAGAACTCGTGAGCGATGTTTAAAGACACTGGAGACTTGGTGAGCGAGCAGAACGATATGCTGGGAAAGTTGACTGGATGCTGGAAACTCTAGGAGATAGCACAGCGGTCACAGGAGCACTGGAGATCACCTCTGGAAAAGCGACGATACTCAGGCGCCGAAGCTCTCACCGGCGTCTGGTTTTGAATCTCCCGCCCTAACAGGATTGGTGGAGCGGTTCTGTGATGCCACCCGCTCCCCGCCTACGTGACGCCGGGAGCAATGGCGGCGCCCACACACTCCGGGGAACCGCCGGGAGCAGCGCCAGCCAGACGCCGGGACCCGACGACCGCCGGAGGCGGGGACCGCCAGACGGACCAGCAGACACGCAGGGGTAAGCGCGGCGGCTGCTGCTTCTGGTGTGTGACAGTACCCCCTCCTCCAGGAGTGGCCCACGGACACTTCCCGGGCTTTGTTGGATGTCTGGAATGGAAGATCCGCACTAGTCGGGGAGCCGTGACTTCAGCAGCTTTGACCCAGCTCCTCTCCTCAGGACCATAACCTTTCCATTCTACCAGATACTGTAGATTCTTGTGAAGATAACGAGTCAAGAATAGATTTAATTTCAAATTCCGTTCCAGCTTCAGTCTCTACAGAGGTTGGCCTAGGAGATTCTGAATGGAACCGCTTCAAAACTAGAGGACGAAGGAGAGAGACATGGAAAGAATTTGGTCCCCAAAAGTGAGAAGGCAATCCCAATTTGCAGACAACCGGGTTCAGGACTTGCAACACGGGGTAAGGACCAATGAACCTTGGAGCAAACTTCATAGCAGGCACTCTTAAACGGAGATTGCGGGTAGAGAGCCATACCCTGTCACCCACTTTGTAATGGGGAGCTGCCCGTCGCTTCCTATCCGCAAAGAATTTGTAGCGGCCGGAGATTTTCTTGAGGTTAGCATGAACCCTACTCCAGATTTGACTGAAGTGCCGGAGAGTAGAGGCTGCAGCAGGGACATCTTCCGGAGGACAGATGGGTAATTCTGGAATTTGAGGATGGAATCCATAATTAATGAAGAATGGAGACTCACCGGTGGAGGAGTGGTACAGATGATTATGGGCAAACTCGGCCCAGGGTAACAGTTCCACCCAATTGTCTTGCGAAGGAGAGAGATAAACGCGGAGAAAAGTCTCTAAATCTTGATTGAAGCGTTCAGTTTACCCATTGGTTTGAGGATGGTAAGCAGATGAGAACTTGAGCTTTATTTGTAAGGCAGAACAGAGGGCCCTCCAGACCCTTGCCGTGAACTGCACCCCCCGATCAGAGACTATCTCCTGAGGTAACCCGTGCAGGCGGAAGTGTTCACGAATGAATAATGAAGCCAACTTGGGAGCTGACGGTAACCCGGTAAATGGAATAAAATGTGCCATTTTAGAAAAGCGGTCAATAATCACCCAGATGGTATTATGACCCTTGGAGAAGAGTAATTCGGTAACAAAGTCCATCGAAATATGGGTCCAAGGTCTCTTAGGAATGGACAGTGGATGAAGCAACCCCGCAGGAGGCAGACAAAGAGTTTTTTGTGCTGAGCACATTGAGGACATGAGTTGACATAATCCTGTATATCCTTCTTCATAGTGTCCCACCAGTATGACCTTCGTAGAAATTCCCACATTTTTTGAACTCCAGGATGACCGGAAAACTTGGAGATATGAGCCCACTGCAACAACTTCGGTCGAAATTTAGCTGGTACAGACATTCTCCCAGGAGGAGGACCCAGAGTGGTAGGAGCTGCCGAAATAGAGACTGGACTGAGAATCAAAGCCTTTTCAACTGAATTTTCTTCATCCGAGGCCGTTAAGGAACGAGATAGAGCATCAGCCTTAGTGTTAAAAGTCCCGGCCCGGTACTTAATGATGAACGAGAAACGAGTGAAGAAGAGCGCCCATCTAGCTTGACGGGGATTCAAGCACTGGGCCGTCTTGAGATACAGCAAGTTCTTGTGATCGGTGTAAATCGTAATTAGATGTTTAGCACCTTCCAATAAGTACCTCCATTCTTCTAGGGCAGATTTTATCGCCAGAAGTTCCTGGTCTCCAATGGAGTAGTTTCGTTCAGCGGGAGAGAACTTGCGAGAATGGAAACCACATGGATGTAACTTCCCATCAGAGGAGTACTGGGAAAGTACGGCACCGATGCCTACCGAGGAAGCATCGACCTCAAAGAAGATGGTTTTGAAAAATTTGGTTGCTGGAGTACCGGAGCGGACATAAAGGCTGCTTTCAACCGGGCGAACGCTGCTACCGCTTCAGAAGACCAGTGACATGGGTCAGACCCCTTTTTGGTTAGGGCAGTAATAGGTGCCACAATGGTAGAGAATCCCTTTATGAATTTCCGGTAGTAATTTGCAAAATCCAGAAATCTTTGTACCGCTTTCAAGGAGAGAGGCTGAGTCCAGTCCCGAATGGCAGTGAGTTTTTCCGGATCCCTCCGTACCTGAGATGACATAGCCAAGAAATGGAATTGAAGGGACCTCAAAGGTACATTTGGAAATCTTGCCGTAGAGATGATTCCTTCGTAGGCGAAGAAGTACTTCCTTGACCTGTACTCTGTGCTCTGTGAGATTCTTAGAAAATATCAGAATGTCATCCAAATATACCACTACGCTTAGGTATAACATATCCCGGAATATCTCATTCACAAATCCCTGGAAAACGGCAGGGGCATTGCTGAGGCCAAACGGCATTACCAAATATTCATAATGCCCGTCCCTGGTATTGAAGGCCGTCTACCATTCGTCCCTCTGTCGGATGCGTATCAAATTATAGGCTCCCCTTAAATCGAGCTTAGTGAAAACGTGGGCTCCGCGAACCCTATCAAATAGCTCCGTGATGAGCGGCAAAGGGTATTTGTTCTTAACGGTGATATCGTTTAAGCCCCGATAATCAATACATGGTCTTAACCCTCCGTCCTTCTTCTTCACAAAAAAGAAACCTGCTCCCGCCGGGGAGGTAGAGGGGCGAATGAATCCTTTCAGCAAATTAGACTTGATGTAGTCCGACATAGCTTGGGTCTCGGGTAATGACAAGGGGTAAGTACGTCCCCGGGGGTGGCATTTTCCCTGGGATGAGCTCAATGGGACAGTCACAGGGTCTATGGGGTGGTAACTGATCGGCCGCCTGCTCCAAAAAGTCATCTGTGAACTCCCGATAGACCTCCGGAATGAGCTCTTCATCCGCCTTGGAAGATACCCGGAGCGGGTAGACAGGAGTGAGACAATTAAAATGACAAAAAGAACTCCAGGACAGTATTTGTGACGACTTCCAGTCGACGTGAGGGTTGTGAATTTTAAGCCAAGGAAGACCTAGAACCAGATCGTGGGGCATTTCCCGAATCACTAGGAACTCCAGATGTTCTTGATGCAGAGCTCCCACCTGCAGCTTGATTGGCACTGTGCGACTGGTAATAAGACCATTAGAAATTTGGGTACCATTGATGGCGGTCAACGTAATAGGCCGTTTGACAGACTGGAACTGTAAACCTAAGTTCTGGACACAAGAAAGGGAAACAAAATTCCCTGCAGCCCCAGAGTCCAGCAAAGCTTTAACAGGTTTGGCTATTGACTCAGGAAACAGAGACATGGAGAGTAAACAGTCCACTGTCGGAGAAGGTTTAAATGTAATTCCTAACTCGACTCCTCCGGAACAAGCTAGGACTGCCCGTTTCCCGGACGGGACTTGCAGAACTTGAGAAAATGATCTGCGGCTCCACAGTAGAGGCAGAGTCTACCCTCACGACGTCGCTGTCGTTCTTCAGGGGACAGCCGAGATCGATTGATTTGCATGGGTTCGTCTGGACCTGGAGTAACCGTTTGCTTAGACGGGAGAGACCGGAATCTGGATCGATCTGACCGACTACGTTCGCCACCTCGTTCCTGCATGCGAAGATCCACCTTTACACAGAGTGAGATCAACTGTTCTAAGGAATCTGGCAGATCCCTAGTGATCAGTTCGTCCTTTAGGCGGTCGGAGAGCCCGTTCCAAAAAGCAACCCGGAGAGCATCATTATTCCAGCGTAGTTCTGAAGCTATGGTCTGGAAATTAATCACATACTGCCCCACTGAATGGGAGCCTTGTCGGACTCGGAGCAAGTCTGTAGAAGCAGCAGTCGTTCTGCCGGGCTCATCAAAGATCCTTCGAAATGACGCAATGAAATTGGTGTAACTAGAAACCAAAGGGTCAGATCGCTCCAACAATGGTGACACCCAATCCAACGCTGAACCTTCCAGCAAGGAAATAATGTACGCCACCTTGGACCGATCCGTGGGGAAGTTGTGCGAAAGAAGTTCAAAATGCACCTCGCATTGGTTGAGAAAACCACGGCAATTCTTTGGATTCCCATTATAGCGAGAGGGAGTGGGAAGCTGAAGGCGTGACCTAGTTCCAGACAAGGATTGAACATTACTAGGGACAACCACTGGAGCGGGCACTGGAGCTGGAGCCGGAACTACTGAAGCCAGAGAAGCCTGAATTTGATCCAGCCGGCCGGATAATTCCTTGAGATACTGCATCACCTGGCTCTGTGCAGCCTCCTGACTCTGAACTCGGGAAACCAAGTCCTGGATGGCACTTGCCTCTGGGTTCCGATCCCCCGAGTCCATGAGGCCTGAGTATACTGTCACTGACCTGGATTGGGAGTGTTGTGAACTCGGGGGCTCCTCCGATGGTCGGGAAGAGACACCACAGCTGGGTCGGAGCAGAGAAGGCCGGATATAGGTTTTCCTCATACAGGACTCTGACAATTATGTTTGATGAAAAAATGCTGAAGAACTTTATTTAGGGAAGGGAGCAATACAGCAACACATGGAAGGAAGAGGACTTGTGGGCAATGTCAAAGGCTACTGAAGAATTTGTGAGCGATGTTTAGAGATACATGAATAAAGAACTTGTGAGCGATGGTGAAAGACACTAAAGAATTCGTGAGCGATGTTTAAAGTCACTGGTGAATGAAGAGCTAGTGAGCGATGTTAAAAGACACTGAAGAATTTGTGAGCGATGTTTTAGAGACACTGATGATTGAAGAACTTGTGAGCGATGTTTAAAGGCACTGATGATTGAAGAACTTGTGAGCGATGTTTAAAGACACTGATGAATGAAGAACTTGTGAGCGATGTTTAAAGACACTGATGAATGAGGAACTTGTGAGCGATGATAAAGACACCGATGAATGAAGAACTTGTGAGCGATGATAAAGACACTGATGAATGAAGAACTTGTGAGCGATGATATAAGGCACTGAAGATTTTGGGAGCAGTGTTCAAAGACGCTGATGATTGAAGAACTCGTGAGCGATGTTTAAAGACACTGGAGACTTGGTGAGCGAGCAGAACGATATGCTGGGAAAGTTGACTGGATGCTGGAAACTCTAGGAGATAGCACAGCGGTCACAGGAGCACTGGAGATCACCTCTGGAAAAGCGACGATACTCAGGCGCCGGAGCTCTGCCCGGCGTCTGGTTTTGAATCTCCCGCCCTAACAGCATTGGTGGAGCGGTTCTGTGACGCCACCCGCTCCCCGCCCACGTGACGCCGGGTGCAATGGCGGCGCCCACACACTGGGGAACCGCCGGGAGCAGCGCCAGCCAGACGCCGGGACCCGACGACCGCCGAAGGCGGGGTCCGCCAGACGGACCAGCAGACACGCAGGGGTAAGCGCGGCGGACGCTGCCTCTGGTGTGTGACACTCCATCAAGCACCTTTGGGATGAACTGGAATGGAGATTGTGTCCAACATCAGTGCCTGAACTCATAAATGCTCTAAAGAATGAATAGGCACAAAATCCCACAGAAACACTAAAAAACTTTGTGTAAAGCCTTCCAAAGAAAATGGAGGCTGTTATAGCTGCAAAAGGGGGTCCAACTCCAAATTAAAGTATTTGTCTTTGAATACAATGTCATTACAATTCATGTTGGTGTCCAAATACTTCTGTCCATACAGATGAAGCCTAGCTCATCTAGCCTTCTCTGCTGTGCCTAGGTGCACCAAGTTTTATTAGCATAAGCCTTTCATCTATTGTTCTCAGCTGCAATACAATACAAAGAGAACAATACAGCAGCAATATTTTTTTAATCATTTTGTTCATTAAACAAAGTTTGAACCATCAGAAAGTAAAAGTGTCACTATCTCAGTCGCGCTCAAAAATTCAGAATTTCATAATATTCCATATTTCGTAATTTTGGATATGGGAGACTCAACCTGGATTTCTCTGATGTATTTAACTGAATTCTGCATTGTTAATAAAGCCTGATGTGTCTGAGAGAAGTACTTAGGAACTTAATCAATAAAGAAAATGTTTTTCAACTTTATACAAGGTGTTATCTGCTTCCAACCAAATCAAATACATTTTCTCCTTCTTTAAGTTAGCAAGGCAGTGGCCAAAGAGGAGGCCTTTATTACATCTGGTGGCCATCTCCACAAAGATAGATATTAAAAACACTACCAGAATGGACAAATTTGCGTTAGTCTCAAGTGGGTATGAGACCATTAGAACCAACATAATGTATACCAATTTAAATGATTTTACTAGCATTAAAAACATTAGTAAAAGCTAGTTAGAATACTAGTGGGTAACGAACATTAAGGTAACGGTACCACATATCAAAGACTACAGGCTACTGCTATGCTATTATATAGTAACACATCTAGGCTGAATTTAGTTTGCACTCAGAGCAGTTTCTCTTTACAACCCATACTGTATCTCTAAACAGTATACATATATTCTATTTTTATTAATTTTCACTGTACTAAACTAATCTGGTAACCAATGGAAGCTACAATAGGTATGGAATGAGGAACTGGGATGCAATGCACAGAAGTGGCTAATGAAAGCCTGGTTCTGAAGGGAGACTAATCACTGTTGGCCTGTGAGGAACAGAGACAGGCCATTATGTTTTTAGATTACACCCATTCTAATACCACATATACTCTAATCAGTTTCTTGCATGGTCTGATTCTTTAAGTAGTGTTAAGATATGAGCTTGTTATCCAAAGCATTCCTGACAGATTTGCGGTTACCTGAACAGGCTATGCTTCTGAGCAAACTAGGCATCTTGACATTAGTTGGCTTCTTTTCCCAGTGTCATCTTTGGATTACATCTTCCATCCTAGGGATCTATGTACTAAGGCTTGGAGAGAGATAAAGTACCAGCCAATAAGCTCCTATCTGCTATGTTACAGGATGTGTTTTAAAAATGACCTCTCACTTGGTAAATAGACCTCCTAGTCTGTACTTCTCTATCCATGCATTAGTACCTCAATTCAAGGTATGGGTTAGTGAACCGGGCTTTTATCTCAATTCCATCTATCTGGTATCTGTACGTATTGCAATTTAGTCTAGATGGTCATGGAGTACTGAATGGATGAATGAGAAGGTATTTTAACAGCAACAACACCAAAACACAGTTATCAGATTACACTCATGTCAGGTTCAAAGTTTACTTTGGGCTCTGGACTGGGACCACTGGTGGGCAAAATAATATTTTAAACCTACCGGTAAATCTTTTTCTCCTAGTCCGTAGAGGATGCTGGGGACTCCGTAAGGACCATGGGGTATAGACGGGCTCCGCAGGAGACATGGGCACTATAAAGAACTTTTAGTATGGGTGTGCACTGGCTCCTCCCTCTATGCCCCTCCTCCAGACCTCAGTTAGAGAACTGTGCCCAGAGGAGATGGACAATATGAGGAAAGGATTTTGTTAATCTAAGGGCAAGATTCATACCAGCCCACACCAATCATACCATATAACCTGGAATAAACGCAACCAGTTAACAGTATGAACAAAAAAAACAGTATCAGTCAAAGACCGATTCTAACTGTAACATAACCCTTATGAAAGCAACAACTATATACAAGTCTTGCAGATGTAGTCCGCACTGGGACGGGCGCCCAGCATCCTCTACGTACTAGGAGAAAAAGATTTACCGGTAGGTTTAAAATCTTATTTTCTCTTCCGTCCTAGAGGATGCTGAGGACTCCGTAAGGACCATGGGGTTTATACCAAAGCTCCCAACCGGGCGGGAGAGTGCGGATGACTCTGCAGCACCGACTGAGCAAACCTAAGGTCCTCATCAGCCAGGGTATCAAACTTGTAGAATTTTGCAAAAGTGTTTGAACCCGACCAAGTAGCTGCTCGGCAAAGCTGTAATGTCGAGACGCCTCGGGCAGCCGCCCAAGAAGAGCCCACCTTCCAGTGGAATGGGCCTTTACTGAATTTGGTAACGGCAATCCAGCCGTAGAATGAGCCTGCTGAATCGTGTTACAGATCCAGCGAGCAATAGTCTGCTTAGAAGCAGGAGCTCCAACCTTGTTGGCTGCATACAGGACAAACAGAGCCTCTGTTTTCCTAACCCTAGCCGTCCTGGCTACATAAGTATTTAAGGCCCTGACTACATCCAGGGACTTGGAGTCCTCCCAGTCCCCTGTAGCCACAGGCACCACAATAGGTTGATTCATATGAAATGAAGAAACCACCTTAGGCAAAAATTGAGGACGAGTCCTCAACTCCGCTCTATCCACATGGAAAATCAAATAGGGGCTCTTGTGGGACAAGGCCGCCAATTCGGACACCCGCCTTGCAGATGCCAAGGCCAATAACATGACCACCTTCCACGTGAGAAATTTTAATTCAACAGTTTGAAGAGGCTCAAACCAGTGAGATTTCAGGAAACTTAACACCACGTTAAGGTCCCACGGTGCCACTGGGGGCACAAAGGGGGGCTGGATGTGCAGCACTCCCTTCACAAACATCTGAACTTCTGGGAGAGAAGCCAGTTCCTTCTGAAAGAATATAGATAGGGCCGAAATCTGTACCTTAATGGAGCCTAACTTCAGGCCCATATCCACTCCTGTCTGTAGAAAGTGGAGAAACCGGCCCAGATGGAAATCTTCCATAGGAGCCTTCTTGGCTTCACACCAAGATACATACTTCCTCCAGATACGGTGATAATGCTTTGCCGTCACCTCCTTCCTAGCCTTTATCAGAGTAGGTATGACTTCCTCCAGAATACCCTTCCCAGCTAGGATTCGGTGTTCAACCGCCATGCCGTCAAACGTAACCGCGGTAAGTCTTGGAACACGCAGGGCCCCTGCTGTAACAGGTCCTCCCTGAGAGGAAGAGGCCATGCATCTTCTGTGAGCATTTCCTGAAGATCTGAGTACCAGGCCCTTCGAGGCCAGTCTAGAACAATGAGTATTGTCTGCACTCTTTTTTGTCTTATTATTCTCAATATTTTTGAGATGAGAGGAAGAGGAAGAAACACATAGACCGACTGAAACACCCATGGTGTCACCAGGGCGTCTACTGCTACTGCCTGAGGGTCCCGTGACCTGGCACAATACCTCCGAAGCTTCTTGTTGAGGCGTGACGCCATCATGTCTATTTGAGGAATTCCCCAAAGCCTTGTTATCTCTGCAAAAACTTCTTGATGAAGTCCCCACTCTCCTGGATGGAGATAGTGTCTGCTGAAGAAGTCTGCTTCCCAGTTGTTCACTCCCGGAATGAAGACAGCTGGCAGAGCGCTTACGTGATTTTTCGCCCAGCGAAGAATCCTGGTGGCTTCCGCCATCGCCACTCTGCTCCTTGTCCCGCCTTGGCGGTTTACATGAGCCACGGATGTGACGTTGTCTGATTGAAACAGAACCGGTAGGTCGCGAAGAAGATTCTCCGCTTGTCATAGGCCGTTGTATATGGCCCTCAATTCCAGTATGTTGATGTGTAGACAAGCCTCCTGGCTTCACCATAGTCCCTGAAAATTTCTTCCTTGAGTGACTGCTCCCCATCCTCGGAGGCTCGCGTCCTTGGTCACCAGAACCCAGTCTTGAATGCCGAACCTGCGACCCTCCAGAAGGTGAGCACTCTGCAGCCACCACAGGAGAGACACCCTGGCCCTGGGGGACAGGGTTTTGTTCTGATGTATTTGTAGATGGGACCCGGACCACTTGTCCAGAAGGTCCCACTGAATAGTCCTCGCATGAAACCTTCCGAAGGGGATGGCCTCGTAGGCTGCCACCATTTTTCCCAGAACTCGAGTGCATTGATGAACAGACACTCTTTTTGGTTTTAGCAGGTCTCTGACCATGTTCTGGAGATCCTGGGCTTTTTCCAATGGGAGAAAACCCCTCTTTTGTTCCGTGTCCAGAATCATGCCTAGGAATGATAGCCGAGTCGTTGGAACCAATTGTGACTTTGGCAGATTGAGAATCCAACCATGCTGTTGCAGCACTCTCAGGGAGAGCAACACGCTCTTCAGCAATTGATCTCTCGATCTCGCCTTTATCAGGAGATCGTCCAAGTATGGGATAATTGTGACTCCCTGCCTGCGCAGGAGCACCATCATCTCCGCCATTACCTTGGTGAAAATCCTCGGGGCCGTGGAAAGCCCAAACGGCAACGTCTGAAACTGGTAATGACAGTCCCGTACAGCGAATCTCAGGTACTCCTGATGAGGGGGATATATGGGGACATGGAGGTATGCATCCTTTATGTCTAGTGACACCATAAAATCCCTCCCTTCCAGGCTGGATATTACAGCTCGGAGCGATTCCATCTTGAATTTGAACTTTTTCAAGTACAGGTTTAGGGATTTTAGATTTAAAATGGGTCTGACCGAACCATCCGGCTTCGGGACCACAAACAGGGTTGAATAATACCCTTTTCCCTGTTGGACCAGGGGAACCTTGACAACCACTTGCTGTTGACACAGCTTTTGAATTGCAGCTAACACTACTTCCCTCTCCGGGGGTGTAGCTGGCAAGGCCGACTTGAAAAATCGGCGAGGGGGCACCTCTTCGAATTCCAGCTTGTAGCCTTGGGAAACAATTTCCATCGCCCAAGGATCCACGTCTGAAGAACCCAGATCTGTCTGAAAAGTCGAAGGAGTGCCCCCACTGGTGCGGACTCCTTTAGGGGAGTCCCAGCGTCATGCGGTGGATTTTGTTGAAGCCGGGGAGGACTTCTGCTCCTGGGAACTAGCCGAAGCAGGTGTTCTCTTTCCTCTACTCTTACCTCTGGCAAGGAAGGAGGAGCCCCGACCTCTTCTGGACTTATGCGACCGAAAGGACTGCATCTGATACTCTGGAGTTTTCTTTTGCTGTCGGGGAACAAAAGGTAAAAAGGTAGATTTACCAGGGGTAGCTGTGGAAACCAGGTCAGCGAGCCCCTCCCCAAACAACACTTCACCCTTGTAAGGTAAAACCTCCATATGCTTCTTTGAGTCTGCATCACCCGTCCATTGGCGGGTCCATAGAGCTCGCAGAAATAGCCATGGCATTGGCTCTGGAACCCAGCAGCCCAACGTCTCTTTGAGCGTCCCTCATATATAATACTGCGTCTTTAATGTGGGCTAAGGTTAATAAAATGGTATCCCTGTCTAAGGTATCAAGGTCAGCTGACAAGGTATCTGTCCATGCTGCAACTGCGCTACATACCCATGCCGATGCTATTGCCGGTCTGAGCAAAGCACCTGTATGCGCATAAACAGACTTTAAAGTAGTCTCCTGTCTGCGATCAGCAGGATCCTTGAGGGCTGCCGTGTCCGGAGACGGTAGCGCTACCTTCTTGGACAGGAATGTTAAAGCCTTGTCCACTCTGGGAGAGGATTCCCAACGTACCCTGTCCTGTGCAGGGAAAGGATACGCCATAAGAACCCTTTTGGGTATCTGCAGTTTTTTATCTGGAGTTTCCCAAGCTTTTTCAAATAGCTCGTTAAGCTCATGGGATGGGGGAAAGGTTACCTCAGGTTTCTTTTTCTTATACATGCGTACCCTCATGTCAGGGACAGAGGGGTCATCAGTGATATGCAAAACATCTTTTATTGCAATAATCATACACTGAATACTTTTTGCCACCCTTGGGTGTAATTTTGCATCATCGTAGTCGACACTGGAGTCAGAATCCGTGTCGGTACCAGTGTCTACTATTTGGGATAGGGGACGCTTTTGAAACCCAGAGGGGCCCTGTGACCCAGTCCAATCCGTGGATTGCTTCTCCCTGGACGCTGCTTTGTCCAGTCTCTTATGTAATGAGGCCACACTTGCATTTAACATATGCCACATGTCCATCCAATCATGAGTCGGCGTTGCCAACGGAGACACACCACTCATCTGCTCCACCTCCTCCTTGGACGAGCCTTCCGCTTCAGACATGCCGACACGCACGTACCGACACCCCCACACACACAGGGATATATCTATCAATTCCCCAACAAGGCCCTTTGGAGAGACAGAGAGAGAGTATGCCAGCACACACCCAGCGCCAACTGACACTGGAATAAAACCCAGAGAGCGCTTATTATATATATAATCAATGTGTATACACTCACTGCGCCTTAAAAATGCCCCCCCCCCCTCTTTTCAGCCCTCTGTCACCGAGTTCAGCAGGGGAGAGTCCGGGGAGCCAGCTTCTCTGCAGCGTTCTGTGGAGAAAATGGCGCTGTTAGTGCTGAGGGATCAAGCTACAAAAAATGGCGGGGGATCTCTGCATTTACTGCCTCCACAGCCTAATGTACCCTTATTGCCAGTCCAGAGGTTTATTGCTGCCCAGTGCGCCCCCCCCTGCGGCCTGCACCCATCAGTGCCTGTTCCGTGGGTGGGAGCAATGGCGCGCAGCGTTACCGCTGTGCGCTTACCTCAGTGTAGATCTGAAGTCTTCTGCCGCCTTGAAGTTTCTTCTTATACTCACTCGGCTTCTACCTTCCGGCTCTGCGAGGAGGACAGCGGCGCGGCTCTGGGACAAACGGCGGGGTGAGACCTGCGTTCCGACTCCCTCTGGAGATAATGGTGTCCAGTAGCCTAAGAAGCAGAGCCTATCATTTAAGTAGGTCTGCTTCTCTCTCCTCAGTCCCACGATGCAGGGAGCCTGTTGCGAGCAGTGCTCCCTGAAAATAAAAAACCTAACAAAATTCTTTTTCAGAGAAACTCAGGAGAGCTCCCCTGTAATGCACCCTATCTCCTCTAGGCACAAAATCTAACTGAGGTCTGGAGGAGGGGCATAGAGGGAGGAGCCAGTGCACACACATACTAAAAGTTCTTTATAGTGCCCATGTCTCCTGCGGAGCCCGTCTATACCCCATGTTCCTTACGGAGTCCCCAGCATCCGCTAGGACGTAAGAGAAAACTGGTTAGAACTGCAGTGAATGAACTTAGGTGGTCTAATAAACTTCCCTCAATCAGTGCTACCTTCTGGAAAGTTGCTGAGTAAGAAAGAGAACAAATAAATACTGGGCTGAAGAACTGGTATGGTGCTCTGCAATAGTAGCAGACACTAGCTAAAGCCTTGAACACAGGTATACAAGTAGTGCTCACTATAGGTGATGTGCGAGGTATGCGCACAATTGGTAAAGGTAATAATGCACAGTAGAATTTATGCATGCTGTAAATGTCAATGCACGTTGCTATTGAATGTACACTCTGCTGGCTGTGAATGGTAAAGCACACTGGTATTGGACATGCACTTTGCAAGCTGTAAATGGTACTGCTCAGTATAGGAAAAGAACACAGTCAAGTGTAGATGGAATGGTGCTGTGCACTGCACAGAATGCAGGGAGCATCAGGAGAGGAGGCTGAAGCACAAAGCTAGGAGCCAGAGAACTCAGGAACACAGATGTGCACAATGGAGTTTGTAACGGACATGAATAGAAAGGAATGAAGAAGCAAAGCTGCCGATGCTGGAGCCAAGAACACGTATGGTACAAGCTATAATGGTAATGAGCAGGTACAACTGGGGTGTTTAAATAGGGTGCTCTGATAAATCATTGGTGGATCAAACACATGTGGGAGCTAGCTCCTCAACGATTGGACAAACCCAGAGAAGACTGAACAATCCAATATGGAGGCACCCATGCAGCGCCCACTTCAGAGAAGCAACAACACTCAGATATTAGCATACACAGCATATTTACATTTACTGTTCTGTCCAGTGGAAGCATGCCAGCCAATGAACTGACAGCACCGAGTGCTGGAAGAGCTACTCAGATTTGTAGTGTGACAGCCCATTTGTGCCCTGACACACACTGCCAAATAGTGTGTGTGATAAAATGACTGCAAATCATTTAGTAGAACTTGTGTTTTGCATGAAGCTAACAAAATATACTCTGGCAGGAAACAGGTTAAATTTCAATAAGATAATACAAAAAAAACCACTAAAACTAGTTAGTAGCAAGGCAACATCTAAAAGCAATAAACTCAAAATTAAGGGATAAATAATTTAAAGCACATCATGAAAAAATATTAATAATTCATCAGATAAATAATTTACTAAATAATCAAATAAATAATGAAATACATAAATAAACCAGGAAATAAATAATTCTGCAATATAAAGGAAATTGTGAAGTAGTAAGCAAATGCTGAAGGAAGCATTCATTTTTAACTCCATTTATTCCAGAGCTCACTTACAAAAAAACAACAACAGTTATTGTAAATATTTATATATATTATTATTTCTGGATATCAGAACTGGAAATGGCCATAAAAAGCCCTACAAGATTAGGCAGGCTTTTATGACAGATAATTGTATAAGAAAATGAATTAAGATAAAGTAGACTATCACAGTGATATAAGCTGCACCTTAAATATAAATTGGATGCCGTAAACACATCATTAGCATTTTGTAATGTTACAGAGTCTTGTTCCCGTTTTCAACACTTAAAAATTATTGCCACAGGTGGAGGGGGAATAACTCTGTCAAATCATTGGCAGAGTATTCAAGTCTCTTTATATGAAATAGTTCTTATTGAATGTCTGCTTTCAACTGTTCACTATGCTAATAATTATACTAACAATCAAAAAAACAATTGCTTTTTTTGTGTGTCTGCAGTCAGGTTACTGAAAGTATTGTGAAGTATATTAGCACAATGCATGGCAGACTGAGGCCTGTTTCTTGTATTTAATTTGACATACAATCTGTGCAACCTGGCACCCATTCAGATGTAAGGAGAATACCAGATAAGGACAAAATTAACATGTAACACGTGGTTAACTTTTAGTTAACAAGTATCACATGCCTCTAGGGACTGGGGGGGAAAAATCACTTGCTTAGCTATAAGCTTTATATTTGCTTTGGCTATGCATTCAAACTTTGGGCAGGATGCCTTGCTGTGCAAATGAAATGAGGCTAGTGGAGGCTCTGTAATGGTACAGATTAGTTTACCACAGGGCTGTATCCCTTCAGTGCTCTACCAGATAGGTCTAAGATATGTCTGATCATTCAATCATCAGGCAAATTCTATTGTAGTTGATATATAATAAAAGGGGGGGGCTTCACACGTTCAACAAATGTGCAATTGCTAGTTTGTATCAGGATGATGACTACGGAAATTATTGACGGTATCTGCCAGTACATATGACCAGGAGTAAATATCTCTGTGAAATTTCAATCATTGAGATCATTGTATGAATATCTATACAGTATTAATATTTTATTGTAATATTATATGGTAATACATTTTTAAAGATATCTGTGGCTTATAATTGTGGTATACCAAGCCAGATTTTTAGGATGTTATATGACATACAAATACAGCGGTATAACATTCCAGGTACTGATAATTATACACAGTGCACATTCCAAATGGTTCCTACCGTAACCCCAGAACCCCCCAAGCTATCGCCTGGCCACTTGTTGGCACCAGGAGCAAATATTTAAAGGCAGATTACAGGTGTTGTTAATTAATTATCCTAAATTCTAGCTGACACCTGATTGAGGCAAAACTTGGACTTGACCCTTCAGTCCTGCTGCTGCTAGTCTGCTAAACCTGTGAAAGCCTGATGTTCCACATCAACCTCATGTGGAACTATGCTGTCAATGCCACTTATATATATATATATATATATATATATATATAAAAATATATATAGATATATATATATATATATATATATATATATATATATATATATAGATAGATATAGATATTCCATGTTCCATTCGCTTAGGGTTGCTTTTTTCCCACATAACAAAATATGTCATATCAAATTTCATGTTTTTTTTTTTTACAGTTACCCCTGATAGAGTAATGTGTATGCTGTGAATTTGGAATTTATATCAGGTCCCCCACCAGAGATCTTAGAGGTCAATTCAGTTGAAAAACAGAAAAACAAGTAATTTCAAAGTTCAATGAAAAAAAGTAGACCAGATAGATAACTCAAATTTTGTTTGGCAAATCTTTGAGTATATAGCTATTCCACCAAAAAAATACAGCTCTAAAATTATTTTTTTCCTTCCCACTGAAACACAATCCCAAAAATAGACTTAAAAAAAAAATAAAAAAAAATCTGACAATTAGCTTTGGTCTTAAATTTCAGTCATAAGGAAGTTAGTTATGGAAATAGTTATATTACAAAAAATGTAGCTTAAAATGGGCTGAAAATAATAGTTTTTATCCCTGCTTTCTGAGTTTTCTGAGCCGAGAAATTGCATTTACCCAAAATGTCTGCAACAGTGAAAATGTCATAAGCCATGATACAAAAATGACGCCACCTTCATATGAAGGAAATAAAAATAAAATAATGGTGGTTTCTGACTACTAACTTACAGAGGTCCTCACACAACAACAACAAAAAAAAAAAATGGTCAAGCAACCAATTAAATTAATTGTGGACCATTTGCTATGGATTGACCCTTAAGGATGATATATCAGCCTCATGCAGATGTGTCCTTTTATATCCTTGCCATAGCAAGCAGTAGGGACCCATAGACTGTGGGAGGTGGCGCTAGCAGTGCCTGGATACACTGTCTCCCGCAGCAACATTACAAGAGGACACATCTGAATGCTAGAAAATCAAACCAAGATCCTGATTCAGAGGTGGACTGCGTTCCGGTGTTTTCGCAGTTGGTCATTGTGTTTTCTACCACGCATGCACCAGAGCTGTTGCTCAGAGTTCCAATATTATGACTGGTACTGCAACCGACGTGCGCCCAATGCTGTGTCTTTGTACGTAAACAGCATGATCCAAGTTGACCGTGGAGGGTATCTCTTTAGAAAAGGCCACAGCAGCGGCATTTGCATATCTTCTCAGATCTGCTGCATTCAAAAATGCAGCAGTGACACAAATAGCGTCCACTTCTGAATCAGGCCCGAAAATCACAGTTAAATAATAAAATGTACTGATAGGTTTTATTACTTTAAAAGTACATAATTAAAAGCATTAAACACATCCCGGGGCAATTCAATAACAAATCCACTTCTATAACAATATGACTTTAATATTAATTGGCAGGGAATCATGTGTAATGAAACTGCATGATCATGTGAATAGCTGCATCACATAAAGGGCGGTATCCAATTAGCCACAATAAAACATCGGGTGTGAAAAACGTCCGTTTTTTGCACTTTTTCCCAATGCTTCACCGATATTTTTGTACAAGCTATCCAATTAGATTGCATGTAAAAAAATACATTTTCTCCTGAAAACACACAGGTTCAATGAAACATGTGTGTATTCCGCGGCCATAGACCCGTTTTTGCATGAAAATGGATCTGCTTTCGGAGATTTGGTTTCACCTGTCTGAGGCAAGCAAAACAAAAATCTCTGATAAGCCGCGCCTAATTGGATACCACCCAAAGTGTCTTGAAAGAACAGAGCAAAGATTAAATACCATAAGCCCCAGTGCTGGAGATGACTAACCACAGGTATAGCCAGTGGTAGCCACCATTGCAAATTTCCTGCAATACAATCCACATATAAAACAAGGGAGGCTATTTATCGTATATTTAATAAGGACAGCAGCTGTACATGTATCGCCATATCAATATGGCATTACACAAGAAAAAATGCTTCTACCATTGTCCAACACCAAGAAAATCCCCAGAGTTGCTAAAAGGTAATGTGGACCATTACCAAAGTAACGGGCAACATGGCCGCCGCACATGCACAGTAATAATTAGTCTCTGGAACATGGCAGGCGCATGTTTCCGGAGACATGTGCAATAGACTCCGGTACAATGCCGGAGCCTACTGCATCATGGAGAGTAGGGGGCCCACCCGGAATCTGCACACGGGTCCCCATCTCTGTTAAAATGCCTCTGTAACAGAGTATTCATCTCTCAGAGTACTGTGCAGCAGAAGGAATTTTTCATCAGATATTCTTGATTACTTTATTGTTCCTCAGATATTCTTGATTAATTTGTTAAGAAATATTATCCAAGAGAACTTCTGGGGGATGGGGGGGGGGGGGGGGGGCGTAACTTAATTGTTTATCCCCCTCAGCAGCACCCCCTGTGCTCCCATCTAAATTGCATTGGGCACCCATCTCTTATCATGGATTTCTGCTTGCACCCTCTTTAAGTGCAGGCATCAATCAGATTAGGGCTTTTGGGCGCCATAACTGCAGTTTAGCACAAGAGCGCTTCCCTATTGATACTTATGGCAGAGACCAACGTGAGAGGTGTCATATTGGGGCTAGCGCTGTACATAATGTTGGTTATTGTTTGGGTCACTGTGTTTTTTTGTTTTACCATGACCCATGGACTACTACAGATGTAGCCATGCTCATCGTGGTTACATCTCAGCTTGATCGCGCCTTGTTAGGCACGACCGCATGAACGTCTTAGTTGCACGCGTGCCACATTTGCATGAATGGTAGCGTCTAATTACGCAGCTTGGCATGACTAGGAGGGAGCGTGCCTTGCCGCGCAGAGAGTGCCCATTTGCAGATGAGCGTGGCTACATCTGTACATGGAGAAGGAGACAGAGCACATCCAAGGAGTAGGTAAGTATGCAGTGTGTTTAATATAGGGTTAACCCAATCTGTGTGCATGTCCTGTCGTCACTGTATAATTTTCTTTATGGTGGGACTATAAGTGCCAGTGGGCCCTTAATGTTCGGGTTGCTGGCTTTCTTGTGGAGATAACAAACTTTATTTTTGGGTTCATAGACTGCTGTACTGCAGAATACTCTCCTATAGTACACAGCGCTCACCAGACCCCAAAATTAGAGCGATTACACTTATCTACAAAGGTAAATACTGGCACTTAAGAGGCAAAACAGGAAAAAATCTGGTCAGGGTCCCAGCGTTCGGGATCCCGCAGTCTGTAGACCAACGCCACAAGACCAACACTGCTCGAAATGCCGATGCAAGCTGCGGGGAGGGAGGGTTAAGGTTAGGCACTCCTGGGGAGGGTTAGGGTTAGACTGAGGGTGTAGGAGGGTTAGGTTCCGGCTACGGAGAGGGGGGTTAGGGTTCGGCTACAGGGGGGCGGGGGTTCCGATCAGGCTACTGGAAAGTAGGATTAGGGAGATTAGGGGTAGTTTACTTAACCAGTAGGTGTTGGGATCCTGAGCGTCGGGATGACGCTGTCAGTATTTTGACTGCAGGCCTCCCAATCATTGGGATCCCGATACCATCCCAGAACATGCCGAGGAAGTCTCCCCATTTAAATTTCACTTTCAAAAATCTACAGAACTCGTTTTAAATCACCAATTATTTTTTGACAGATGAGGGATATATAAGCATTAATGTAAAAGAAAAGTGCTACATATTGGGGGTAATTCCAAGTTGATTGCAGCAGAATTTTTGATAGCAATTGGGCAAAACCATGTGCACTGCAGGGGAGGCAGATATAACATGTGCAGAAAGAGTTAGATTTGGGTGGGTTATTTCATTTCTGTGCAGGGTAAATACTGGCTGCTTTATTTTTACACTGCAAATTAGATTGCAGATTGAACACACCCTTCCCAAATCAAACTCTCTCTGCACATGTTATATCTGCCTCCCCTGCAGTGCACATGGTTTTGCCCAATTACTAACAAAAATCCTGCTGCGATCAACTTGGAATTAACCCCATTATTTCATACACTTTGGGGGAGATTCAAATGTTTGAAAAGTCGGTTGGGTGTCTGTTTTTTCCTGTCTATTAGATAGGAAAAAACAGACTCCCAACTGACTTTTCAAACATTTGAATCTCCCCCATTGTATTAAAAAATATTTATATATTTCTTGTTCTCTGCAACATTTAAAGATCTACAATTTGCATCAATGCAACAAATTAATGTGAAAAAAAAACTGGAAAAAAATGTTTAAAAGACAATATCATTTTAACTCCTGATTTAATTTTATTAAAGAATAAAGCTTTTTGAAATCAATACGTAATAAAGTATGAATACAATGTAATTTACACTCATCAATAGTATCAAGTCAACAAATTGATGCAGAAAGCAGAATAGTATCTGCATCATGTATATTGCATTAGGATGGTTTCTAAATCAAGAAAATGCCAAACGGGCAAAACTAAAGTTTGGTCTTAATTTTGGTAAACAAGAACAAACAATATATTTCAGTAGAGAAGGAAACATTGTGGGTTCTATATTGGAATATTAGTGACATTGTGAGAAAATGACAACTTTACTGTAAATGATTGAAACTATAAACATGAATTTTGGAAGAAATATTTAAATCTGAAGATGCAAAAGTGGTTAACAGAAGATACACAAATATTTAATTAATAATTGGAACTACAGTATAATGGAATTGCACCATATACTATGAATACCAGCCCCACAACCTCAACTATTTAGTTTTACTTGCAGTTTAGAAGAAGAAAAAAAACTCACAATGTGCCGTGTTCTCTGCATTGTGTCTTTACCAATAAAAAACAGAGTCCTCCAATTCATCTAAAAATTGAAGTTTGCTCTGTATGCTAAATTTTATTTCAAAGTTACTCAATTACAGAGCAAAGCTACATTAATTATGCACCAGAACCCCACTCAAAATTAGTACAAAAACAAATTCCCCCTGCAGACCGTAATGGACCAGCAAAAGAGAGGTACACCCTACATGATAGTAATGCAGAGATCTGTTATATACGTACATTTGCAAACATATGGTAAGCCATCAGCCACAGCAAGGCGTCTCTGCTCTTCTGGTTCCCACACTACATGATGATAGCACCTACATTGGGTCATATATATATTGATTTATTTTTAAACGGAGGGCAAACTCACCTGGAGGTACCCCAAGATCCTCCAATATGGCACTACGAGGATCAGCAAACCATCCAACTACTGACACAAACCATGCCTCTCAGAACAGTGACACACAGAATGGTGGTTAGTCAAATCAATTTATTGGTCCATCACAGGGAGATGTAAGGGAGTGGTTAATCTAAACTACATAGATATTAGACTCAAATTAGGTGCTATAATCATGAAGTGAAGGAACGCTGCGGCTGGTGGCATACAATATGTTTGCAACTGAATGTAACGGAATTCTCTGCATTACTATTATCATGTAGGATGCATGTCTCTTTTGCTGGTCCATTGTGGCATACTGGAGGAATATGTTTTTTCTAGTCTAGATTAAGCCCTCCCTTACAACTGTGAGGGACCAATAAATTGATTTGAGCAGCTACGTTTCTGTGTATCAATGTTCAGAGTAATTAAACAACCTTGAGAATTTACAAGTTTGAGTGCACACACGTGAATTATCATTCCAATCTGAATGATTACCTGTTTTAAGAGCGTCACAAAGGTGAAGGTTTACAAAAAGACTCAGTAAAAATTTTGGACAGGTGATCAGAAATTCACATACACTTCAAAAGTTTGGATTAATGTCATGGAGCAAGTCAAATTCAACCATCCAATCCGACTAATTTTGAACAATAGTCAACCCTGGATGCTATGTACACAGTCTAAGATTATTTTATCAAGCGGCACAAGATCGTCTGATCGTCCTGAGTATTGCATAGCGTGTACCTGACTGTGGGGGTCATTCCGAGTTGTTCGCTCGTTGCCATTTTTCGCAACAGAGCAATTAGGTGGAAAATGCGCATGCGCATGGTACGCAGCGCGCATGCGCTAAGTTATTTCACACAAAACTTAGTAGATTTACACAAGCTCGAGCGACGTTTTTTCAACGCTCAAGTGATCGTAGTGTGATTGACAGGAAGTGGGTGACTTTGCCTGCATCAGTTATATTCTTTGCCTGTGAGCTTCAAATGTGTGATACACATAGGGCCATTTAAGAATAGGACAAGGAATGATTATGGAATGTCCTACGGTTATCCAAATGCTCTTTTACTGCAGAGATAAAACTCTCCTTGTCATTGTCTTGGCAGAGTGGAGGGTGGCTAAGGAACCTAATTGTATCCCCATTTTCTCCCTTGGCTTCGTTCGGATTCGGTTGGCATTCCACATGGCCGCCGAACTTGGGTGGTATTACATCCAGCACCAAGTCTCCCAAACAGAGGGCTGGGATTAAATTGTTCTTCATAGCAGATGTCACCAGATCGTGCCTGACAAAGCAATTCAGGGGGACACATTACAGCTTGCAGCCCCAAAAGGTGGCTAGCTGAAATGTCCAAAAATTAAGCTGTTTGGGCAACCAAACAGCACTTTTAGCATTGTGATAATTACTTTAGATGGGTTTAGCTGCTTTCCACAGCTAAACCCGGTCTGTTTGGGAGCTACGGTGGTCATTCCGAGTTGTTCGCTCGTTGCCGATTTTCGCTATGCTGCGATTTGTTGCTAAATGCGCATGCGCATGGTACGCAGAGCTAAGTTATTTAACACAAAACTTAGTAGATTTGCTGGTGTTCTTGCTGCGCTTTTCAGTCGCACTGCTGATCGGTGAATCATTGACAGGAAAGGGGCGTTTCTCGGTGGTAACTGAACGTTTTCCGGGAGTGTGCTAAAAAACGCAGGCGTGCCAGGGAAAAACGCGGGAGTGTCTGGAGAAACGGGGGAGTGGCTGGCCGAACGCAGGGCGTGTTTGTGATGTCAAACCAGGGACTAAACGGACTGAGCTGATCGCAATCTAGGAGTAGGTCTGCAGCTACTCAGAAACTGCAAGAAAAAATGTAGTAGCAGTTCTGCTAATCTTTCGTTCGCTATTCTGCTAAGCTAAGATACACTCCCAGAGGGCGGCGGCATAGCGTTTGCAATGCTGCTAAAAGCAGCTAGCGAGCAAACAACTCGGAATGACCACCTACATGCGCAATAACAAAAAAAAATGATTATTGCACCATCCCGATTCCTCTTATTTTAGACAGGAGATTTGCAGAGGATAAAATATCCATAATTTATGGATAGATATCCATACTGCTGCCTATTGAAGTCCTGACACTGAGGTCTGAGCCGCTTGTGCCCAAGAAGTTGCCACTGCTCGAGTAGAGTGAGCTTTTAATATGTGTCATTTTATGTCTACATTTCTTGTATGTCTCTATGATTACTTCTCAGAAACATGGCATGTCTTACTAAATCACAAATAACTGCTGTGTTTGGCTAAAACCATATTAATTGCTCTAACAAAATGCAGTAAATGCAGTCGCTACTCTTTGCTTTCCCCTGGTTGTGGTTAAACATACACTAAAATAATTTCCTAGTTTAGGGCTTGACAAATTTTTCTGAAATCTAGGAGCCAAGATGAAAGTGTAGGAGCTAGACCACCCTCAACTCCCCCCCCCCCCCCAAAAAAAAGAAAAAAATATCTACCCCGCCAAACACAGTCACATTACTGAACAGCTCCCCCCCCCAAGAAAACCAACCACCACAACCACACTACTAAGGTTGTACCCCCAAGTAAACCAGCCCTCCACAGCCGCAGTGCTATGCAGCTTCTAGCAAACAATACCCCCAACACCAGCTGGGGCCATATTAATGAGCAGCTAACCTCCAAACCCCCTACCCCCCGCCACTCCGAGCAACCAATCCCCTAGGATGCACAAATAATGGGGTACCCCTAGGTAAACCACCCCTCCGCAGCCTCCCACCACCCTGTTGTCTTTGGGATTTGTAGAACCCTGCCCTAGTTAATATGAAATGAAAGTACCAACTTTGAAAGAAAAAATGGATTTGTTCTTAGAACTAGGGTGACTGAGGTAACTATCAGATGGGGAACTCCGGGGTATTTAACAAACAGCAACAATACTGCCACAGGAATCTGAATTTTGTAAAATAACCTATATTTTCTGTTGGATTAGTTCTTTGCCCTCATCTGTATGAATTTTGTGGGAAATTATTTACCTATTATGTTTACTGCAGCATTGGTTTCCTACATATATCGGAAGAAAATGACTGTTAAAGTTTTTGTTTCATCAACTTCAAAATTAGATTTCTTTGTTTCAGTTTCACTCACAAAAGCCTAATTTTGTGTGTGGGTAGCAGGGTATGTCAGCCATACTTCAAGCAGGAACCTTATATTTCATGGGCCTCAGTGTGGGAAACAAGGGAATTTTTTGAAAAAAGTGCAAGTGTTCACAAACTTCAAGGTACTTATCAGTTTGTATTGTGAAGGGCCTACATTATAAATTTGGCTTATTTCAGAGAATACTGTAAGTTGGTCTGCTGCAATAAAAAAAATGTCACAAACATACACCTGGAAATGGAAATCCTACTCTTTCAAAAATTGATTGCGGAAGTGAATGAAAATCTTTGGATAAGCATCAGAAGTGTTGCCAGACAGTATGGACTGAAAATCACTTACTATTTTCTCACCTGAAAGGACAAGGAGGTGGCACAGTTGAAAGGAAACCAGTAATTCCAGAAAATGATAAAAGGGAACTAGTGGACAGATTGAAATGTATGGCCAAATGGGGATTCAGACTAACAAAAGAAGAAGTGTAGGACACCATTAAAAAGTATGTGGCTGAGCACAGGAGAAGACTGGTTCCAAAATTTTAAGAAGCTCCATGATTTGACAGTGAAGAAACCTGCATTACAGGAAGCTAGAAGATATGTCACAGATGACCCATTCATTATCTACAGCTCCTCCCAAATTGCAGCAAATAATAATTCAGGGCCTTCTGCTGGACAAGTTGGGTCTTCTGGTAGAGAACCTCTGGCCGTTGGATGAACATATGATTTTACCACATACAAGAATATAGAAGTCCCAAAAAGCGACATTTTGAAGAACTTCTCACCAAAATCAACCCTGTTCACCAAAACAAGACATTGAGTTGATACAACTGCACTAGTGATGGCTTCTGACAAATGATCTCAGAAAATAATAGAGAAGACTGAAAGCAAAGCACACATAGGTCTAAAACGAGTGCTAACCAGTCCAAGAAACATGTCAAAGCACCTCCAAAAAAACAAGAAAATGATTGGAAAGAGACAACTTCATCCTCTGTAAATAGGGTATTATTCTTCCAGACACATCAGATAAGTGACGTGTCCTTGGGCCTAGATATGCTAGAAGAAGATGAACCCAAGGGGCTCTGAAAGAAAGATGTGCCTCGGAATGCCCGTCAGATCAAACATTTATGAAGAAAGTACAAAATGGCATTTCCGAGTCAAACTTCATCCTCTGTAAATAGGGTATTATTCTTCCAGACACATCAGATAAGTGACGTGTCCTTGGGCCTAGATATGCTAGAAGATGATGAACCCAAGGGGCTCTGAAAGAAAGATGTGCCTCGGAATGCCCGTCAGATCAAACATTTATGAAGAAAGTACAAAATGGCATTTCCGAGTCAAACATATATGCATTGTATTATGACCAAGCATTCTATATGGAATATGTGCAAAAGTTTTTCTACAAGGATGATGATGAGAAAGATTTGATGGAACTTGAAATTAGGTTTTTGACGTGGCTTGGAGAGGATTGATATTGGTGGCCAAAGAAAGAGCAAGTGGAAGTTCTTCCAAAGTCTTTTCAGTTTTTTGGACCCATTCAGGCAGAGTCTGTTAACCCCTTTCATGTTAAAACCATTGATGATGTGAAGAAATTGTACTTTAGTGTGAGAAAGTACCACAAAGATCTCTCTACAGGTGAGAAATAGACTCTAAATTGTGCCTAAGGAATGTGATTTGTTTACAATAAGTTATGCTTTTTTAATGTATTCAGAGTTGTCTTATAAATACCTCAAGTCATATCTGCCCTTTAAAGTACCCATAAAACAGCTGTCTATAAATTACCACACGAATGTCAGTAATTTACCCATCCCATGTGGTATTTTGCAGACACAATTTTATTTTTTCTCTTATGGTAGAGATAACAGTCTAACAATTTCTCAGAATAATGACTAGGCATATGAGGATTCAATACAAAAAAATCTAAAAAGTATCCGAGCACCAAAAGTTTGATTTTTGTCTGAAAATTACCCCAGTTAACCCTAATTTATCCTTGTATATATTTAGAAAGGGTTCCTTGCAGTAAGTTTCCGTCACTTTCTAACCCTTCTGGCAGCATAATTGCCATTAGAAATACTACCTTCTGTGACATCCATCCTGAGGAGACTTCCTCAAAAGTGAATCAATCACAATATTGAGGACCCATGGAGCCACAAAGGACCTGACAGATGGGTAAATTATTTTAAACCTGTAAATAATGAATGTTTAATTCTTCTACAGCCATTCTAGCTTGTACGAAAACACTTAGGGGTACATTTACTAAAGATTGTTTTTTGTTTTCAAACTTGCCTATTCTCAGAGGCTTTGAGGGCTGGATTTTAAAGGGCAATAGTAATACATGCAAAATCAGGCATGATTTTTGTGTATTACTATTGCCCTTTCGAAGCCAGTCCTCAAAGCCATAGAGAATCAGCGGATTTGAAAAAAGAGCTTTTGTAAGTATATCCTTTAATGCGGATACTTGTACCTTTAAAGTAAATTAAAAAACAAAAATTCACAATATTTGGAAAATCATCTTCAGATGGTATTATTTTATCTTGAAACCACACAATAATATCTTTCAAACTAAGAGTGAATTGACGTACTGCGATATTAGTTTATTTCTGAACAGTTTTTTGCTCAATCTCCAGATCATCAAATTTAGCTGTTGCACATTCCAGCAGAAAACTGGACCCTGAAGCAACAATTCTGGACAAGGAGATAGACAAGATTTGTTACTCCGTAGTGTTCGCGGATTCCATTCAATATTGTCTGGCATTGAAAAAACATACCAAGTCTCCTTAGGTCCAGAATATAGCGCAAAGCTTGGGGTTTTATTGTTGAGGATGTCAGAATAAACCATTTGTCCTTCTGTTCTGATGGAAGTTGGGTGATTGCGCCTACTTTAATTGAAGATTGTAGGCTGTTCTTCAAAGCCTCTAGCTCTGCTGGGTCTGATGAAGTCCTGGATTGTACAGAGCCATTTAATTCTATTGTATAATAATAATAATAATTTCTCATGATGTCTAAAACCCACTGATCTTTATAGAATATGTCTAGCGAGGGGGAGGAGGGTACTATTACCCGAACCCAGATGTGATGGAGGGGCCCAGCCCCAGTCCCCTCCCCCCAGCTTAACTAGCAGAAGGAGCTGCTGTGTGCTGGGCTGCAGTGTGGCCAGGAAGGCACTTAAAATAAAATAAAAATCTGTATTCATTTTCTAAGTGTACATGATTACGCCTCCTGTGATTAGGCCACACCCTGAAAAGTACCTGGGCCCAGCAATGCTCTCTTCTCCCCTGATTACAGGTAAGACCTAGATAAATGTATATAATGTGTTAGTATTGGGAATGTTAGGGACCCATCTGATGAAATTCAATGGACGTGGTGGATGGGCCCACATTTTTGGCCAAACATGTGCTAAGAACTTCACTTATTTGCCATGTTAATTGTAAAAGTTTATCAAAATTATTCTATCAGTAGTGCTTAGAGTGTGCACCTGCATTCTTTATTCATCTGCCTGGTACTTCAAGACTAAACATGGTAGCACCTCTTATGTTTAAAATTAGGGTGTGCAGTCCAAGCCCCCCCCCCCCCCCCCCCCTTCCTTTTTTTCTCTATATTTGTCCATATAATGTACACTGGTATATTGAGATTCCTTCAGATTGGTATGAGTACCCATCCTATCTGCCCTTAGACGTTGTTATTTTGTTTGTTATTATATATTTTTATTGAAGCAATGTATGTCTCAATAGGCAATGTACACAGTACAGTAGAATGTGTGCTTATTCACAATCAAGAAGCCCCAACATGCAGGAATACAAAAGACTGATTCAGCTTAAGTACAGCACTGACAGGTAGTCATATGGTCATCCAAGGTTAAAAAACAAACAAAAAAACCTGAAAATGGCCCTCATTCCGAGTTGTTCGCTCGCTAGCTGCTTTTAGCAGCATTGCAAACGCTAGGCCGCCGCCCTCTGGGAGTGTATCTTAGCTTAGCAGAATAGCGAACAAAAGATTAGCAGAACTGCTACTAAATAATTCCCTGCAGTTTCTGAGTAGCTCCAGACCTACTCCTAGACTGCGATCACCTCAGTCCGTTTAGTTCCTGGTTTGACGTCACAAACACGCCCTGCGTTTGGCCAGCCACTCCCCCATTTCCCCAGCCACTCCTGTGTTTTTACCTGGCACGCCTGCGTTTTTTTAGCACACTCCCTGAAAAAGGCAAGTTTCCACCCAGAAACACCCACTTCCTGTCAATCACACTACGATCACTCGAGCGATGAAAAAACATCGCTCAAGCTTGTGTAAATCTACAAAGTTTTGTGTAAAATAACTTAGCGCATGCGCGCTGCGTACCATGCGCATTTTTGCCGTTTTTTCACTTGATCGCTGCACTGCGAAAATCGGCAGCGAGCGAACAACTCGGATTAACCACCATTGGTAGGCCCACAAAGAAGACCTGACCAACAAGTACAAAGTATAACAGTTACAATTAAATCAGACTTGAACTTAATAAAATAAGGTTCACTCGCACCCCCTCCCCCCATGGTCACATTGAAATTGGGATATCACCCTTAACCATTCGTAGAAGATACCAGCCCTTAGGTGTTTTTCATCAGTACAGGTTCCTAAATTGCTGTCTACATATTATAATGGTCATATTATAAGGGTCTGTATAAATTGATATAATGTGCTAGTATTAGGGATGTTAGGGACCCATTCAATTAAGTTCACCTGGACGTGGTGGATGGGCCCACATTTTTGGCCAAATGCACTGAGAACTTCCCTTATACTCCATGTTAATTGTAAGACTTAATTAAAAAAAATTGACTATCAGTATTCTTAATGCTCAGAGTGTGCACCTGCATTATTATTTCTCCTGCATAGTACTGTATGTATCTATTTATCTGTATACTTTGTGCACTATTGGTATTCAAGTGGGCTGATCTGGACTATAGTCATTGTGGAGTTATTTAATTTTGTCTTTCACACTTAGGGGGAGATTTAATAGAGGAAGGGGCCCATGTGCAGACTCTGAGTGGGCCCCCTCCTCTCCACAACAAACAGTCTACTGCGCATGCGCAGGTCTACGGAAACATGGTGCTCACTATGTTCCCGAGACTAATTTCTCAACTGCACATGTATGGTGGCCCTTTTGGCAGAGGACAGAGGACCACGTAGCCACCTTGCACAATTGTTCAAGGGTCGCACCACGTTGGGCCGCCCAAGAAGGTCCAACAGACCGAGTAGAATGGGCCTTAATGTGGAGTATCACATTAAGGAGCAGAGAGACCAGCCTTCACATAAGCATATGCAATCACCATTGTAATCCATCTGGCCAGAGTTTGCTTGTGAGCAGGCCAGCCCCGTTTGTGAAATCCAAACAGCACAAAGAAAAAATCAGATTTCCTAATATAAGCAGTTCTCTTCACATAGATACGGAGAGCCCGTACCACATCCAAAAACCGCTCTTTGGGAGACAAATCAGGAGAGACAAAGGCCGGAACCATAATCTTCTCATTAAGGTGGAACGAAGAAACCACCTTAGGTAAATATCCATGACGAGTCCTAAGAACCGCCCGGTCACGGTGAAAAATCAGATATGAGGAAATACAAGACAAGGCACCCAGATCCGACACTCTTCTAGTGGAGGCAATAGCCAACAAGAACACCACCTTAAGGGAAAGCCACTTAAGGTCAGCTGAACCAAGAGGTTCAAATGGAGGCTCCTGCAACGCCTCCAAAACCACCGACAAGTCCCAAGGAGCCACAGGCAGGACATATGGAGGTTGGATACGCAACACACCCTGAGTGAAAGTATGAACATCAGGTAAAGTCGCAATTTTTCTCTGAAACCACACCGACAAGGCAGAAATATGAACCTTGAGGGAGGCCAGACGCAGGCCTAAATCTAGGCCTTGCTGCAGAAAAGCCAAAAGTTTGGCTGTACTAAACTTGGAAGCGTCATAATTGTTAGATGCGCACCAAAGTAGGAATACCAGACCCCATGATAAATACGAGCAGAAGCCGGTTTCCGGACCCGCAACATAGTTTTAATGACCTCTTCAGAAAAACCCTTAGCCCTCAAGACGGAAGCTTCAAGAGCCACGCCGTCCAAGACAGCCGGGATAGGTCCTGGTAGACACAGGGGCCCTGAACGAGGAGGTCTGGGTGTTGTGGAAGTAGAATTGGACGCTATGACGATAGTCCTTGCAGGTCTGAGAACCAGTGCCGTCTGGGCCACGCTGGAGCTATGAGAAACAGAATTCCTTTTTCTTGCTTGAACTTCCGAAATACCCTGGGCAGGAGTGACACCGGAGGGAACACGTACGGCAGCCGAAACCTCCACGGTACCGCCAGCGCATCCACGAATGCTGCTTGAGGATCCCTTGTCCTTGCTCCGAAGACCGGAACCTTGTGATTGTGTCGAGACGCCATCAGATCTACGTCTGGAAGGCCCCACCTTTCCAGTAGGAGTTGAAACACTTCTGGATGGAGGCCTCACTCGCCGGCATGCACGTCCTGACGACTGAGAAAGTCCACTTCCCAATTCAGGACTCCCGGAATGAATATTGCCGATGTGGCCGGTAGATGGCGTTCTGCCCACTGTAGAATCCGTGAGACTTCCTTCATTGCTAGGCGGCTTCGAGTGCCGCCTTGATGATTTATGTAAGCCACTGTGGTGGCGTTGTCCGACTGTACTTGAACAGGACGGTTCTGAATTAAATGCTGGGCTAGGTTCAAGGCATTGAAGACCGCCCGCAACTCCAGAATATTGATCGAGAGGAGGGACTCCTCCTTGGTCCACCGCCCCTGAAGGGAGTGTTGCTCCAGCACCGCGCCCCAACCTCTTAGACTGGCATCTGTCATGAACAGGACCCAGTCGGATATCCAGAACGGACGGCCCCTGCACAGTTGTTGGTCCCGGAGCCATTAGAGCAGCGACAGACGGACCTCCGGAGTCAATGAGATCATGAGACCTGATCCGGTGAGGCAGGCCGTCCCATTTGGCTAGAATCAGCCTCTGGAGAGGGCGAGAGTGAAATTGAGCGTACTCCACCATGTCGAATGCTGACGCCATGAGGCCAAGCACCTGCATCGCCGAATGTATCGACACTTGCGGACGAGATAGGAAGCAACGAATCCTGTCCTGAAGTTTCAGGACTTTCTCCTGAGACAGGAACAACCGCTGGTTGTGAGTGTCCAATAGTGCTCCCAGATGCACCATGCTCTGAGCAGGGATCAGGGATGACTTCTTCCAGTTGATGAGCCACCCGTGGGCTTGTAGAAACCGGACCATCATATATAGATGACGCAGGAGAAGATCTGGGGAATTTGCCAGGATTAACAAGTCGTCCAGATACGGCAGTATCCTGACCCCTTGACGGCGGAGTACCACCGTCATCACCACAATAACTTTGGTGAAGACTCGCGGAGCCGTTGTTAAACCAAAATGTAATGCCTGAAACTGGTAATGGATGTTGCCAATCGCAAACCTCAAGTATTGTTGATGTGACACTGCTATAGGAATATGCAGGTAAGCATCCTGTATGTCCAGGGAGACCATGTAGTCCCCAGGTTCCAAGGCCAGAACTATAGAGCGAAGGGTTTCCATAAGGAACTTGGAAATCTTCACAAACCTGTTCAATGCCTTGAGGTTGAGAATGGGCCGGGAGGACCCATTCGGTTTTGGGACTAGAAACAGTGGAGAATAGTACCCCCTGCCCCTCTGAACAAGAGGCACCTGTACTACAACTCCTGTATCCAGGAGGGTCTGTACCACCGAATGCAGAGTGTTTGCCTTTGTCTGGTCCAACGGGACATATGTCTGGCAAAATCGATGAGGGGGGCGGTTTTTGAAGGCTATGGCGTAACCTCGAGTGACTACTTCCCGTACCCAGGCATCTGAAGTGGTCTTCCACCATTCCTGTGTATACCCTAGAAGCCAGCCCCCCACCCTGGGATCCCCCAGGGTGAGGCCCGCCCCATCATGCGGCAGGCTTATCGGTCTTGGCAGCTGGCTGACGGGCAGCCCAGGCTCTTTTGGGCTTCGGCTTACCAGGTTTGGAAGTGCGGGCCTGCTTATGGTACGCCTGACATTTTGCTTTACCTGAAGGACGAAAGGGGCGAAAGGACGTACCTTTAAACTTCGACACAGAAGGAGCGGTATTAGGCAGACAGGCAGTTTTGGCAGTAGCCAAGTCAGCCACTATCTTATTTAAGTCCTCCCCAAACAGAATATCTCCCTTGAAAGGGAGTACCTCCAGGGTTTTTCTAGTGTCCAGATCTACAGACCAGGATCTCAGCCACAATATCCGGCGAGCCAGGACGGACGTAGTAGAGGCTTTGGCTGCTAGGATACCGGCATCAGAAGCCGCCTCTTTAATATATCGAGAAGCTGTGACAATATATGACAAGCATTGTCTAGCATGGTCAGAAGAGATTTCAGCTTCTAACTCCAAGGCCCATGCTTCAATAGCCTCTGCAGCCCATGTGGCTGCAATAGTGGGCCTTTTTGCAGCACCCGTAAGGGTGTAAATCGCTTTCAGATAACCCTCCACACGTTTATCCGTAGGCTCTTTCAGAGACGTGACGGTAGTGACAGGTAGAGCTGAGGAAACCACCATCCTAGCCACATGTGAGTCCACTGGAGGATGTGTTTCCCAATTTTTAGACAGCTCTGGCGCGAGGGGATAGCAAGCCAGCATCTTCTTTTGAGGCACAAACTTCGTACCCGGGTTTTCCCAGGGTTCCTGACGTATATCCACTAGGTGGTCAGAGTGAGGTAAAACTTGTTTAACCACCTTCTGACGCTTGAACCTATCTGGTTTCTTAGGAGGGACGGATGGCTCGGGATCATCCGTAATCTGCAGAATTAACTTAATAGCCTCCAAAAGATCAGGAACATCCACATGTGAACTACCCTCCCCATCAGCCGTATCTGAGTCAGAACCTGAGGGGTCAGCCTATGTGCCGTTTTCATCAGACGAGGTGTCAGTGACAGCAGTGGATTGTGAGGAGATAAGCGCTCGCTTAGAGGACCTCTTGGACTTAGGCGATCGTTGGTCAGACCTTTTAGTAGTCAAGGACTGGTTCAACTTCTTTAATTGAGCAGATAAATCGTCCGCCCACGGCGGGATAGCTGCAGGGACCATATACGGTTGTACCGGCATCGGGGGTCCCATAGGGGGTGTCAGTTTATGAACTAGCGTATGCAGAAGCATGGAAAAAGCGGCCCACGGCGGGTCATTATTTGCCCCCATTTTGCCACTGTCCCACTGGGGGGCAAGGAGCCCACCGAACCAGAGCCCAAAGCTGCTATATTCTCCTCATATGGGTCTGTGGCTTCAGCAACACCGGCAGTGTGTTCAGCCCCAAAACCGTTACCCTCAGAAGCAGACATGATATAACTTGCAGTATTAGGTAACACAGTACAATTATCAGCAGCACAATATCCCAAACCCAAACCCCTGCGCAGTGTAGTCAGCACTAGCAAAGATAAAGGAGAGATATGGTGACTAGATCACAGAGAAAAATACGTAATACAGTATATCTTTGTGTAAATCCTATATTAGATAACACCTGACGCACCAAGCCCCCTCCGGTTATGGAATACAGGGATAGCAGGTTGAGTGAAAGACACGAAATGGACACCACTCAGCTATCAAATGCACACACAGAAAGTCACAGTTTGTACAATGCAGAGGTTATTACTGACAATAATACTGCACTGGACTAGCTTACACAGCTATACAACAATAGATATAACAGTACACAGTAAGAACTGGATGTATATCTCAGGGTAATTGTACTATAAAACTCTGACTAAATGCACTCTTTCTTAACTATCACTGTCTAAAAAGGCAGGTAGAATACTTAAGTGTCATGTAAAGGCACAGCGCTGACAACCAGGCGGCTTTACATAGGAGGATTTGCCCAAGCAGTCCCAGGAACAGTGAGCTGAGGGATATTGGCCCCGCAGACACTGACAGGGAGTGAGGAAAAGACAGATATGCAGCTCCAGGGCGGGAACATTTGCTAGAAATGGCGCCCTGGGGATGGGGGAGGGGCTTCAGGTCTAAGCCTTATCCCCTCTGCTGGCAAAACCACCGGGTACTGCGGGCGATATAAGAATTGGTTTATAGAGAAAACCTGACCTGCGCCCATGCCCTGGTGATCTAGTGGGATCACCTGTACCGCCACAGTGTCCACCGCCAGCGCGCGCGGCCCACCTCCCACTGACCGAGCCGGATCGCGATAAAGACCGGGTCCCGCAAGCGGCCACGCGATCCTGGAGAGCCCCAGCCGTGTGTGTCTAACGTGAAGAAAACAGGAGCCTCCGCTGTAGATACCCGGCAACCAGGGCTCGGGAGTGTACAGCGCCGCTGGGGGAGAGGTGGAGCTGCAAGCAGGCAATGTCTACTGACATCCAGCACAAACTGTGCCTCTGCTGCTGCCCTTGTAGTCTTCTTTTTTCCTCAGAAAAAGCTTTTTCTAGAGCTGCTGTGAGCAGCTCTTCCTGTTACATGCTTGCACTGCAAGCACCAACTACAAACTGAGCTCCTGTGCACGTAGGCGGGGTGATATAGGAGGCGGCGCTATGCATCTTGGGAAGAAGGTCAAAGCTTTTGAGCCTGGTGCTTTGGATCAAGATCCTACTCTACACACCTATGTCTATCCTTGTGGAGCCCAGTGTACCCCGCAGCAGAAAACAATGTGCGGTCTGAGACCGGATGTATGTATCAGAATACTCGTACAATATATTCTGTCACAGGTACACTTGTTCTTAACTAACGCTGTCTTAATATCAACATGTAGAATACTTGTAGAATACTTAAGTGTTTGTAAAACTCGGCGCTGATGTACAGGCGTGTTTACAAAGGAGACCTTGCCCAGCAGCCCCGGAGACCAGTCGCGTCTATTTTAGAAGCAGCATCTCAGTCAGGGAGTGAGGAAGAGTGTGAGGCCCGGGGGAGGCTACAGGTCAAGTGCCGACTCCCCTATGCGGGACCTGGTATTATGGAGTCTTATCAAAATGGATATTAGTATATCCGACCTGTACTCCTATGCCCTGGTGGATATAGTGGGGTCCCTGCTCGGTGACAGTGTCCAGCTCCCTAGATTGCAATCGGAACGCGATTTAATGGCGGGTCTCACCTGGGGGACCCCCTTACCTCCTCCCTTCTGTAGCAGCCATGCGAACCTGGAGAGCGTCTGCGACCGTGTGCCTAGAGCCGGAGCGTCTCCGCCACAAGGACCCGAGAACAGAGCTAGAGGGAGTAAGCAACGTCACTGGGAAGGTGATGGAGCCGCAGCACAGTATGTCACACTGACATATGAAGTGCTGCAGTCCTTGAAGTCTTCTAAAAAGCTTTTTCAGCGCAGCCAACTCTAAAACTGAGCTCACAGTGCCTGGAGGCAGGGTTATAGAGGAGGCCCCGCAGCGCATTCTGGGACAGGCTAAAGTTTTAGCCTGTTGGTGTATCTGGATCAAGATCCCTCTCTACACCCCCCGATGTATTCCCTGTGGAACACAGTGTACCCCGCTACAGAAATATATATTTATATATATATAAATAATGATACAGGGTACATATATAAACATAAGTAGCATATGGTCCGGCACTCCATTAAACTGCTCCCTGTGCTTGCACAAACTGTATTCATAGCCTATCCAAAACAGAGCAATACTCCCGGCTATAGAAAAACAACAGTTGACAGAGTGATTAAAACGTTGATATCAGTTACAATAAGTGGTGGATTTTGCCTATGGGCTGCAGGACTGTAGCCCTCCCAGGTATAATCAGCCATCCCGATTGGCTTCAGTGAAGCCAGATGCAGTCCGTGACTGCACTGGCTTCACTGTGACTGGCAGCGACTTCCCATTGGAACTCGCAGGACAGGCAGTCCCATTGGGAGTTTTTTCCTCCCTCTGGGACTTCCATACCAGGCTGCGATTAGCAGGGATGTCACGGTCCGGCGGATCGGGTTCCGGGACCAGCAGTACTTACCTGTCCGGATGCTCTGGTGCGGTCCCTCCGGTGGGGGTGCGGGCTGCTGGCGAGGGGCACAACTTGCAGGCATGTCTGGGAGGAGAGGTCTCAGAGGCAGCAGCAAACATTTGTGCAGCTTCCAGCTGCAGAGGTTCAGGTTTCCGCCAGACGTTCGTCCACAGACGTACAGGTCCTGCCGACGCAACCGCTCTAACAAGTAAACAGCTAGGGCACCTGTGGAACCTCCTTTAAAGCTCTATGAAAAAGACTTTCATTCAGCCTGCTCGGCTAAACCTGCCTAAAGTCACCGATACCAAACCGCAAGCCACAATTCCGGATTCACAAAACCCAGTCCCCGTGACAGTTTGCACTGGCCATATGGATCCGGAGGGTGCTCATGGTACCGGTACTGATCTTCTGCAGGGCATAGCAGCTCGTCTGGAGAGTCTAGAGGAATCCCAGCGCCAATTAGCTCAATTTATTCAAGGGATGGCTACCCGCCAGGATTCCATGCAAGCCGACATTGCTCATGTTGCCACTGGTCGACGCCCGGAGACTCAGCAAGTGCCGACCGCCCCAGTTCCTATGGTAGGTTCCTCTTCATCCCTGCGACTACCGACGCCCACCAAATTCGACGGGAACCCGAAGATGTGCCGTGGGTTCTTAAACCAGTGTGAGATTCATTTCTCTTTACAGCCCTTTAACTTCCCATCACAGAAGGCAAAGGTAGCATATATCGTCTCCCTCCTGGGCGGTCCAGCTCTGGATTGGGTGTCACCCCTGTGGGAGAGAGCTGATTCTCTACTTGACAAATATGATGAATTCATCGCTACCTTCCGAAAAATTTTCGATGAGCCCGGAAGAACCACGTCGGCATCAATCGAGATAATGCGCCTCCGGCAGGGGGACCGGTCTGTGGGACAGTATGTAGTACAATTCCAGACCTATGCTTCAGAATTACGGTGGAATGAGGAGGCACTAGTATCGGCCTTCTGGAAAGGTCTGTCTGACAAAATCAAGGACGAGTTGGCTACCCGGGACCTTACGCCCAAATTAGACGACTTGATTTCCCTTTGTACTAAGATTGACCTTTGTTTTAGAGAGCGCCAGTTAGAGAAGAATCGTGGGGAGCGCCCAAGGTTCTGTCCCCCTCCGCCTTCTTTCTCGAGTGTGTCAGCTGAAGCGTCCCAGGATGAGTCTATGCAGATCAATAGGGCTCGTCTCTCGCCAGAGGAGCATCAGAGAAGGCGCAGGGAGAACTTGTGCCTATACTGCGGAGGTTCAGGACATTAGGTTTCTCTTGCACCCAGCGTCCGGAAAACTAGCGCTCCTAACCAGAAGAGGAGACATTAGGTTAGGAGTGGTGACATCGTCTCCATCTCGTTCTGAGCCTGTCCTAGAGGTTTCTTTGGGCCTGCCACAGGGTTCTAAAGGGTTTTCGCTCTCCTAGATTCGGGAGCTGCTGAAAACTTTATCACGGCAGATGTGGTACAGCGACTACGGATTCCTACAGTTGAGCTTTCCCGACCAATTGCCCTTTCCGCTGTAGATGGAAGTCGAATCTGTAGTGGAGTAGTTACCCACCAGACTCTTCCCCTTCAGCTATGTATAGGTGCTCTCCATAAGGAGTTACTTAATTTCTTAGTCATTCCAATAGCTTTTCTGATGTCTTCAGCAAACAGGCAGCAGAAGTCTTACCACCCCACAGACCCTGGGACTGCCCTATTGACCTGATTCCGGGAAAGATTCCTCCTAGAGGGCGAATCAATCCTCTCTCGGCCCCTGAGACAGACTCCATGTCGCAATACATCAAGGAAAATCTAGCTAGAGGATTTATTCGGCCTTCTACCTCTCCAGCCGGTGCAGGGTTCTTTTTCGTCCAAAAAAAGGATGGTGGTCTTCGTCCCTGCATCGACTACCGGGGTCTGAACGACATAACAATAAAAAAATCGTTACCCGTTGCCCTTGATCTCAGAGCTATTTGACCGGGTTAAGGGTGCCTCTGTCTTCACCAAGTTGGACCTCAGGGAGCATACAACCTGATCCGGATCAGAGCGGGTGACGAATGGAAAACGGCGTTCAACACTCGTGATGGGCACTTCGAGTATTTAGTCATGCCCTTCGGGCTTAGCAACGCACCAGCAGTTTTCCAAAATTTTGTAAATTAAATTTTCAGTGATTTACTCTATAGTTCTGTAGTAGTCTATTTAGATGACATACTAATTTTCTTGACCAACCTGAAAGATCACCGTTCTCAAGTCCAAGAGGTGCTGCGGAGGCTTCGCCAACATCATTTGTACTGCAAATTGGAAAAATTTCTTTTCGAACAATCCTCCATGCCCTTCCTGGGCTACATAATATCTGGTTCAGGATTAGAGATGGATCCAGCCAAGGTACAAGCGGTTCTAAATTGGTCCAAACCCACCACCCTTAAAGCAATCCAACGCTTTTTGGGTTTTGCAAATTTCTACCGGAGATTTATCAAAGGATTCTCCTCTATAGTGGCACCTATCACCGCTCTCACTCGAAAGGAGGCTAATCCCAGAGAATGGTCAACATCTGCAGACGAAGCTTTCCAACGATTAAAACAGGCTTTTACTACAGCTCCAGTGTTGAGGCAACCCGATGTCAATAAAGCCTTTGTTTTAGAGGTAGATGCTTCGGCCGATGCTGTGGGAGCAGTTCTCTCCCAACGTCTGAATGACAACAAACTTCATCCCTGCGGGTTCTTTTCCAAGAAGTTCTTACCAGCAGAAAGCAACTATACGATAGGAGAGCAAGAACTACTGGCTGTTAAGTTTGCATTGGAAGAGTGGCGGTATCTCTTGGAGGGGGCTAAGTTTCCTATCACTATTTTCACTGATCACAAGAATTTAATCTTTCTCAGGAATATTCAGTGTTTGAATCCTCGTCTAGCCCGATGGGCAATGTTCTTCTCAAGATTTAATTTCTCCCTAACCTTTCGACCTGGTTCTCAAAACCAGAAGGCAGATGCTCTCTCCCGATCCTACTCCTCTGAGGATTCCAACGACTCTCCTTCTCCTCAGCCTGTATTGGAGTCTCGGAACTTCACCTCCACTAAACTACAGCCTCCACTGGGAAAAGTGTTCGTACCTCCTCACCTTTGGAAGAAATTACTGACCTGGGCCCATACCTCTCGGTTTTCTGGTCATGCTGGAGTCCATAAGACAACCGACCTTATCCAACGCTCGTATTGGTGGCCTGCACTGAAGTCTGATGTTTCCTCTTACATCGCCTCCTGCACCAAGTGTGCAAAGCATAAGATCTCTCGTCTTCGGCCAGCGGGAGAGCTAATACCCCTAACTATTCCTAAGATGCCATGGACCCACCTTTCTATGGACTTCATCATGGATTTACCCTCTTGTAAAGGATTTACTACTATTTGGGTAATCATAGACCGCTTCTCTAAGATGGCTCGTTTCGTACCTCTTAAGGGTCTTCCCACCGCACCCGAGTTAGCTCAGCTTTTCATTGCAGAGATCTTCAAGTCCCATGGTCTTCCGACCGAAATTATTTCTGACCGGGGAGTCCAGTTCGTGGCTAGATTCTGGAGGGCTCTCTGTGCTGCCCTATGGGTACAGTTAAAATTCTCAACGGCATATCATCCTCAAACCAATGGAAGTACAGAGAGAGTCAATCAAGACTTGGAGATGTTCCTCAGAATTCATGTCTCTTCTTCTCAAGACGACTGGCTAGAACCACTACCATGGGCAGAGTTTGCTCACAACAACTCCTACCACTCTTCTACAGGTCATACCCCTTTCTATACCGTATATGGCTTCCATCCTCGAGTTCCTCAGTTCCTGGCTTTACCAGCTCAAGATCTTCCTGCGGTTCAGGAATCTCTCAAGAGACTTTCCGGAGTTTGGCGAAGTCACCAAAATCTGCAAAAAGCCTCCGCTCGCAATAATTTCTGGGCTGATAAGAAGAGAAGGGTGGTACCTAAATTGGCAGTTGGAGATCAGGTCTGGCTCTCTACGCGCAATTTAAGGTTACGTGTTCCGTCTATGAAGTTCGCTCCTCGCTACATTGGGCCCTTCCCAGTTGAACAAATCATCAATTCCGTAACTTATAGGCTTAAGTTACCCCCGTCCCTGAAAGTCTTCCCAGCCTTTCATGTTTCTCTTTTGAAGCCTTTAGTGTTAAACAAGTTTTGTAAGATCCTTCCTCGCTCTCCAAAGGTTGTCACGGATCGTGGTATTGAATTCGAGATCAAGAAGATCCTTGACTCGTGAGTAAGACATGGACGTCTACAATATCTTCTGGATTGGAAGGGCTACGGTCCTGAGGAGCGTTCCTGGGAGGATTCTTTGGATGTTCATGCTCCCACTTTACTTCACAAGTTCCATGAAGAAAATCCCAGCAAACCTGGTGGCTGTCCAGTGGCCATCCCTAAAAGGGGGGGTAATGTCACGGTCCGGCGGATCGGGTTCCGGGACCAGCAGTACTTACCTGTCCGGATGCTCTGGCGCAGTCCCTCCGGTGGGGGTGCGGGCTGCTGGCGAGGGGCACAACTTGCAGGCATGTCTGGGAGGAGAGGTCTCAGAGGCAGCAGCAAACATTTGTGCAGCTTCCAGCTGCAGAGGTCTGGGATGGGCGTCGCCGCCTTGGAAGGGTCAGCTAATCTAAAACACTCAGTCACCTGCAAGGTTTGCAAAACCAATGAGAAACAGTCTGCAGGTATAAATCTAGGGATTTCTGGGTAAGCAAATTGCCAGTGCAACGTCTCTCACACAGCTTTGTGTGTGCTAGTTCCCTGTGCTCCACAGCATTGCTTCTAAAGCATCATGTTTCCTGAGTTCTCACCTGGATTGCTGGATGTACACACGGTTATTTCTCCTCGCATGCTGACCTCTCCGAGTCACCATCCCTCTCAGCGAGTCTCAGTTACGCCAGTCTACAGTCTTCCTATCAGGGTTTCCACCAGACGTTCGTCCAAAGACGTACATGTCCTGCCGACGCAACCGCTCTAACAAGTAAACAGCTAGGGCACCTGTGGAACCTCCTTTAAAGCTCTATGAAAAAGACTTTCATTCAGCCTGCTCGGCTAATCCTGCCTAAAGTCACCGATACCAAACAGCAAGCCACAATTCCGGATTCACAAAACCCAGTCCCCGTGACAAGGGAGCTGACTTCCTGTAGGAAGCCACACCCTGCCTCGTCAGCCTTACCCTGCTTCTATGGGCTGCTGCCGATGCAGGCCATAGAGGCTGGGTGTATGCGCAGGCGCGCACACAAGTCACTGCTTGGGCGCCTGCCAGGTCCATTTAGCAGGCGCCGAGACACGGCTGGATGAGGCAAGCTTTCACCTCCCCCTCTCCGGGACCCGCAGCAGGAGCCCCAATGCCAATAAAGGGTAGAAGCTGCTGCTGCATGAAGTGTCATTTTTTTTATAGCTGGGAGGGTAGCACTGGTTTTGATAGGCTTTATGCTATATTATATCTCGTTAGGTATGTGACTGACCTTCCGTGGATCTTTGTAGTGGCATTACACAGGGGAGGTGTATTTTGTAGTTTGTGTGTGTACATTGTATATACTGTGTATATGCCAATAACTGTCATGGAGCTGTTGCATACATGCTGACCCCGGTGCAATGATCGCACTTTGTGCAGGTAGACAGTCACCATCACACAGCACAGCACGGTGCCTACTTCTGCTGCTGGTCAAGCAGTTTCTTTGAGGCTGGCCGGTGGAGCAGCGCGTTGCCGGGCAAGAAGGAGGGAGGTCTCAGGAGGCGCCGGCAGTGATAAGGAAGACGCGGGGCACTATGGAATGAGCGGCTTCCTACAGGACGTGCTATCAGAGTCCTGTGTGCGCCTCAGCCAATACCATTTCTGTATTGACTAAGATACACACAGGACTCTGACTGACAGCGCGTCCTGCAGGACCCACTCCTTTGTAAAAAAACAAATACACAAAACACAAGTGTTTAGTTCTTTAATATACTGCATAATATAATATATTAATATTCTCACAAACAAGCATTACCTATATTGTAAAATTATACACTCGGTTGTCACTTTATTAGGTACATCTATTGGTTAATACAAAAATCTAATCAGCCAATCATGTGGCAGCAATTTAATGCATGAAAGCATGCAGACGTGGTCAAGAGATTTAGACCAAACACCAGAAAGACGGATATAAATATAATGTAAATGGGATTCGCTCAACTTACCGGATGTCGGGATCCCGGTGGTCAGGATACAGACACCAGAATCCCACCAGCCGGCAATGCTGCCAGCCGGAATCCTGGCAAAACAGGGCTATTCCCACTCGTGGGTGTCCAAGACACCCATAGAGTGGGAACAGATCCTGTGGCAAGCGCAGCGAGCCACCGAGCCCGCAGAAAGGCAAGAGCAGCGAGCCCCCGAGGTGACACTTTGCGCTCGCCCCGCTGCTTGCATTCTAGCAGGTGGGATGATGCTGTCAGGATATGGACAGCCGGCATCCCGCCCACTGGTGAATCTTATGTATGCCATCTACTGTAAATGACTCAGATGGGGTAGTCTGAGTATTCCAGAAACTATTTGCATGTACAACAGTCTACAGTTTGCAGAGAATAGTGTGCAAAACATCCAGTGAGCAGCAGTACTGTGGACAAAGGGGGTCATTCCGAGTTGATTGCTAGCTGCTTTCGGTCGCTGCGTAGCGATCAGGCAAAAAATCGGCGCAATGCGCACGCGCGTCATACTATTACAACGAACAATGTAGTTTCACACAAGGTCTAGCGAAGCATTTCAGTCGCACTGCTGGCCGCAGAGTGATTGACATGAAGTGGGCGTTTCTGGGTGTCAACTGACCGTTTTCAGGGAGTGTTCGAAAAAACGCAGGCGTGGCTGGCCGAACGCAGGGTGTGTTCGTGACGTCAAAACAGGAACTGAATAGTCTGAAGTGATCGCAAGCGCTGAATAGGTCTGAATCTACTCTGAAACTGCACAAAATTATTTTGTAGCCGCTCTGCGATTCTTTCGTTCGCACTTCTGCTAAGCTAAAATACACTCCCAGTGGGAGGCGGCATAGCGTTTGCACGGCTGCTAAAAACTGCTAGCGAGCGAACAACTCGGAATGACCACCAAAATGTCTTCTATATAAGAGATGTAAAAGGAGGATGGCCAGGCTGTTTCAATATGAACATCACAATGAGTTCAGTTTACTCCAATAGCCTTCAGTCACCAGATATCAATCCAACGGAGCACCTTTGGGTTGCCAACAAATCTGCAGCAGCTGCATGACACCAGAAAATCACCATGGACCAGAATATTTAAGAAATGTTTCCAGCACCTTATTGAATCCACATAATTTAGAAGTCTCACTGTTCTGGGGCCAGTGCTGGAGGGTGTAGTATAGAAGATCTACACCGTCTAGATCAGGGGTTGGGGAACCTCCGGCCCGCGGGCCGTATAAGGCCCGCAAAGCCATTGGTTCCGGGCCACCCGCTTGTGTCAGTGAGACACGCCGCCACTCAGTCCGGCGGCAGCGTGCCTCAGCTGTCAGGGAGGAGAGCACAGCTACTATGTCCGGCAGCAGGTAAGATCTCAAACCAGCCGCCAGTTCGTGAGCCAATCAGAGCTCGCAGACCGGCAGCCAATCAGGAGCCGCCGCTGCCGGTCCGCGAGCTCTGATTGGCTCACGAACCGGCGGCTGGTTTGAGGTCTTACACGCCGCCGCCCGACATAACCACGCTCTCCTCACTGTCCTGTCCCCCTGACACCCGCCGGATGGAGCAGCAGCGGTGAACAACAAAGTAAGGTGGGGGGGGGGGGGGGCACTGTGGGGGCATTTGTGGATCTGGCACTGTGGGGGCATTTCTAAACCTGGCACTGTGGGGGTATTTCTATACCTGGCACTGTGGGGGCATTTGTATACCTGGCACTGTGGGGGCATTTGTATACCTGGCACTGTGCGGGGCATTTGTATTCCTGACACTGTGGGGGCATTTGTATACCTGACACTGTGGGGGCATTTGTATACCTGACACTGTGGGGGCATTTGTATACCTGACACTGTGGGGGCATTTGTGGATCTGACACTGTTAGGGGCATTAGTGGATCTGACACTGTTGGGGGCATTAGTGGATCTGACACTGTTGGGGGCATTAGTGGATCTGACACTGTTGGGGGCATTTGTGGATCTGACACTGTTGGGGGCATTTGTGAATTTGACACTGTTGGGGGCATTTGTGGATCTGACACTGTTGGGGCATTTGTGGATCTGACACTGTTGGGGGCATTTGTATACCTGACACTGTGGGGGCATTTGTATATCATTGCACTGTGGGGGCAACTGTGGATCTGGCACTGTGGGGGCAATTGTGGATCTGGCACTGTGGGGGCAATTATGGATCTGGCACTGTGGGGGCAATTGTGGATCTGGCACTGTGGGGGCAATTGTGGATCTGGCACTGTGGGGACAATTGTGGATCTGGCACTGCACTATTGGGGGTATATGTGTATCACGTCCCATTTTAATTGGCCACACCCATTGCGCACACAGTACCTCTAAGGGGCAGACCTACTGGGGGGCAGGGTAATTTTTTAAGTTGAGAATTTTTTTATGGCCCCCGAAGGATTTTATAAATATCGAAATGGCCCTTGGTAGAAAAAAGGTTCCCCACCCCTGGTCTAGATAGATAATCATTAGGTTGACCATATGGTCGCATGCATTAGGTCAACAAAGTCAATAGGTCGACAGGTAAAAGGTAGTCAGTGAGTAAGGTCGACAGGTACAAAAGATTGACATGACAGTGGTCGGCTCAAAAAACAACAAGTAGACAGAAGTTTTTTTTAAGTTTTTTGAGTGTCATTTTGTATTTTTCATCATATATGATCACACGTAGACCCTTGCGGGCTCGCTGTGCTCACCACACTTCGGGCAAGGTTACTATTCCCAACCATAGTCCATGTGGATAGTAAATCAAGCAAAAGTTGAAAGAACATGAAACCCCCACCAAAAAACTTGTGTCGATCATTTGTGTGTCAACCATTGTCATATCGACCTTTTGACCCTATTGACATTTTGTACCTTTTGACCATGCCGACCTAATGCATATTGACAATATGGGGTCGACCTATACATTGGTACCCAGTACTAGAAAGAAGTAGCACTGAATGCAGAGCCGGCCTTAGGCATAGGCAACCTAGGCAAATGCAGCTCAACATGCAGCAACAGGAAGCAGGCAGGGTGCCTCGGGTGAAGACATGAAAGTGTGAGCGGATCCATAAACTCTCCAGGGTGGAGCTCTAGACCAGTAGCAATCATCGGGCAGGACACACCCAGTGAGCCGAACAAGTCCCAGGGGGTGACTCCCACACTCCACTGCTTCCTACACTCACTGCGCCCTACACCCTACCTCACTGTTCCCTATACTCACCCTTTGGTCATTCCATGTCAGTTCAACCAGGCTTGTCCACCACCCATCTCAGATTTTTAAGAAAAATTTTTTAGTTAAGAGAGGATGTCAGAAAAACTATTTCTGCCAAATATCTTGACTGTATGACAATTTGTTTATTATATATAAATTTTTCAATGTATTAAATTATTTCCTAATCGCGGCTTCTTTATCCAGTTAATTTGAAATATGACTGGTGTTTATTAAGGAATCACTGCAGAATTTGCACCCTTAAGGTAACCCTTCCTCCTGAATCCATAAATCCAAACCAAAATCACTTTATCTGCTTTACGTTTTGATTAGAAACTGTAAATTAACACAGCTAATTGTCCCGCCGGGTGCTATCCAATTAACCCAGTAAAGTAGCGGCACGCGCCGGCTTGTCAGGCGAAACCAAATCCACGGAAACTGGGCTGTTTCTACCAAAAACACACAGGTTTCACTGAACCTGTGTGTTTTGGGGATATAATGTAGTTTTTTTACAGGCGACCAAATTAGATAGCTTTTAAAAAAAATATGGGTGAAACATCGTGAAATTCGCCCGATGTATTTTCACCTGTATTTGGATCCCCCCCCCCCCCCCCAAACTGTGGTTCCTGCGGTCTTCATGTTGTCTAATGACAATCGGAATATGTGTAGTTCATCATAACTAATAAGCCGACGTAGGTGATGAGCAAGTGTTCCTACCAAAGTCTTTGCTGTTTCTAGACAGCTATGCAGCTTGGTTTTGCAGTCTTGTATTTCATTTTATGACATGTAGAAAAACTTTATGCCATGTATCTTTTCAGTCCAGCTATACAGGTCCAAAGGTGTCAAGATGTGATGAGCTTCTACTGCTTGCAGACTGGTGCTGGTGGCTAGATGTTTACTAGCACCATCACTAAAGTAGTGAACATACTCCAATTTTAGTAATTGTTCCGCTTAATGTTTCATAACTACCGTAATGAAGGCATGCACAGTTATGGCTACATGGTCACGGGTATCACTTAAAACACACAGACTCACACAGTTTTAAGTGTCACACAATCTTCTTGCCTGATAAAGCAGATGTAGCCACGTTAATAGTTACATTGCGTCAAAGTGTGCCCGCAAATGCATGCCAATGGAAGCCTATGGAGCGAACACCGGCTGTGATTAGTCGCAGCAGTGCATTCTCACTATGCTGCGATGCGTATGCCGTATGCACGCATCGCAACATACTGTAGATGAGCATGGCTCTATGTGTATACAGCAAATGGGTGAAGTGTTGCTTGTGAAGTGTCCCAGTGGAATCCTTGAATTACATCCTGACACAGAAATTTATAATTTTTGGGAAAATCTAGTAACACATAGCTTCTGTTTCTGGTGGAATGGTTTCCTTCAACTGGTGTAGGTATGCAGCCTGTGACTTTGCTGTATACAGATGGGCTGTTGCATCATCAACAGCACTACAAATAACTTGACTGAATTGTTCCACAGTACTAGTGATTGTAACCAATTTACTGTGGACCTACTGCTTATAAACAATTGTGTCCTCATCATTCATGTCACTATCATGAAAATAGGATTTTAATACCTACCGGTAAATCCTTTTCTCCTAATCCGTATAGGATGCTGGGGACTCCAAAAGGACCATGGGGTATAGACGGGATCCGCAGGAGACATGGGCACACTATAAGAATTTGAATGGGTGTGAACTGGCTCCTCCCTCTATGCCCCTCCTCCAGACCTCAGTTATAGGAACTGTGCCCAGGGAGACGGACATTTGAGGAAAAGGATTTTTGTTAACCAAGGGTGAGAAACAGCTCACACCACAACACACCGTACAACATGGCTTTTAAGCAATACCAGTTAACAGCATGAACTAAAAAACAGCAACAAGCTGAACATAACCGATACACAACCTCCGTGTAACAGAAGCAATAACTATCAATACTACTGCAAAAAAACAGTCCGCACAGGGACGGGCGCCCAGCATCCTCTACGGACTAGGAGAAAAGGATTTACCGGTAGGTATTAAAATCCTATTTTCTCTTATGTCCTAGAGGATGCTGGGGACTCCAAAAGGACCATGGGGTCTATACCAAAGCTCCAGACCGGGCGGGAGAGTGCGGACGACTCTGCAGCACCGATTGAGCAAACATGAAGTCCTCATCAGCCAGGGTATCAAACTTGTAGAACTTAGCAAAAGTGTTTGAACCCGACCACGTAGCTGCACGGCAAAGTTGAAGCGCCGAGACTCCTCGGGCAGCCGCCCAAGACGAGCCCACCTTCCTGGTAGAATGGGCTTTCACCGACTTCGGCAACGGCAATCCAGCCGTAGAATGAGCATGCCGAATCGTATTACAGATCCAGCGGGCAATAGTCTGCTTGGAAGCAGGAGCCCCAATTTAGTTGGGAGCATATAGGACAAACAGAGCCTCTGATTTCCTAATTTGAGCCGTTCTGGCGACATAAATTTTCAAAGCTCTGACTACATCGAGAGATTTTGAAACAGCCAAGGCATCCGTAGCCACAAACACCACAATAGGCTGGTTTATGTGAAACGAAGAAACCACCTTCGGCCGGCGAGTTCTCAATTCCGCTCTATTCACATGGAAAATCAAATAGGGGCTCTTGTGAGACAAAGCCGCCAATTCCGACACCCGCCTTGCGGACGCCAAGGCCAAAAGCATGACCACCTTCCAAGTGAGAAATTTCAACTCAACCTTTCGCAAAGTTTCGAACCAGTGAGACATAAGAAATTGCAACACCACGTCAAGATCCCACGGTGCCACGGGTGGCACAAATGGAGGATGGATGTGCAGTACTCCCTTCACGAAAGTCTGAACCTCTGGAAGGGCGGCCAATTCTTTTTGAAAGAAAATAGATAAAGCCGGAATCTGCACTTTAATGGAACCTAATTTCAGGCCTGCATCCACACCTGCCTGCAAAAAATAGAGGAAACGACCCAGCTGAAACTCCTCCGTAGGAGCCTTCTTGGCTTCACACCAAGAGACATACTTTCTCCAAATACAGTGATAATGCTTCGCCGTGACGTCCTTTCTAGCTTTAAGGAGAGTGGGGATGACTTCCCCGGGAATACCCTTTCGAGCTAGGATTTGGCGTTCAACTTCCACGCCGTCAAACGCAACCGCGGTAAGTCCTGGAAGACGCACGGCCCCTGCAGCAACAGATCCTCTCTGAGAGGAAGAGGCCAGGGATTTTCTATGAGCAATTCCTGAAGATCCGGATACCAGGCCCTCCGTGGCCAATCTGGAACAATGAGTACCGCCTGAACCCTTGTTCTTCTTATGATCCTTATCACTTTTGGAATGAGTGGAATTGGAGGGAACACATATACCGACTGAAACACCCACGAAGTCACCAGGGCGTCCACTGCACTGGCCTGAGGGTCCCTCGACCTGGAACAATATCTCTGAAGCTTCTTGTTGAGGCGAGAAGCCATCATGTCTATGTGAGGAATTCCCCAACGACTTGTCACTTCTGCAAAAACCTCTGGATAAAGACCCCACTCTCCTGGATGGAGATCGTGTCTGCTGAGGAAATCTGCTTCCCAGTTGTCTACACCCGGAAGGAAGACCGCTGACAGAGAGCTTACATGTTTTTCCGCCCAGCGGAGAACTTTTGTGGCCTCCGCCATCGCTGCTCTGCTGTTTGTTCCGCCACCGCTGTTACGTTGTCCGACTGAATCAGGACAGGCAGACCTCAAAGAAAGTGTTCTGCTTGCAGAAGGCCGTTGTAGATGGCTCTTAATTCCAGAACGTTTATGTGCAGACAAGCTTCCTGGCTGGACCATTTTCCCTGGAAATTTTTTCCCTGTGTGACTGCTCCCCAGCCTCGGAGACTTGCATCCGTGGTCACCAGGACCCAATCCTGGATCCCGAACCTGCGTCCCTCTAGGAGGTGAGAACTTTGAAACCACCACAGGAGAGATATTCTGGTCCTGGAAGATAGACTTATTTTCCGGTGATGTGCAGGTGAGACCCGGACCACTTGTCCAACAGGTCCCACTGAAACACCCGGGCATGAAACCTGCCAAACGGAATGGCTTCGTAAGCTGCAACCATCTTCCCCAGCACCCGAGTGCAGTGATGGATCGACACTCTTGCTGGTTTCAGAAGCTCCTTGACCAGAGCTTTTTCCGCTGGGAGAAACACTCTCTGCAGTTCCGTGTCCAGGATCATGCCCAAGAAAGACAGCCGAGTTGTCGGGATCAACTGTGACTTTGGCAAATTTAGAATCCAACCATGTTGTTGCAGAACTGTCAGGGGGAGTGCCACGTTTCTTAACAACTGCTACTTTGATCTCGCCTTTATCAGGAGATCGTCCAAGTACGGGATAATTGTGACACCCTGCTTGTGCAGGAGTACCATCATTTCCACCATTACTTTGGTGAAGACCCTCGGGGCCGTGGAAAGACCAAACGGCAACGTCTGAAATTGGTAATGACAATCCTGAACCGCAAACCTCAGGAAAGCTTGATGTGGAGGATATATTGGGACATGTAAGTAGGCATCCTTTATGTCTACAGACACCATAAAATCCCCCCCTTCCAGACTGAAGATCACTGCTTGAAGAGATTCCAACTTGAACTTGAAAGTTTTCAAATATAGATTGAGGGATTTTAGGTTCAGGATCGGTCTGACCGAGCCATCCGGCTTCGGTACTGTCGAAGTCGAAAAATATAGAAGAACACACAGCACGTATAAACTGCACATACATGCCCACTGCGCATGCACTTGTTCTGCCGTGCGTGCACATATCCGCAATTTGCGTATAGTCGCTCCCGCGGTCCTGCGCGTGGTATGGGTATTTACGGCAGAGTTTGTGAACGCATGGAGAGCTATCAAAACATTACATATTTAATCCAAATAGTGCACATTGTACACATAGTCCCCTGCACCACATCAGAAAGTATCAACAGTTTAAATGATTCCAGAACAAAGGGATTCACCTTTACAGGATAAGGTGTAAAAGTGTATTAATTGGGTGTGTACGTGCTGCGAGTGCTTTGTACCGTCAGCGCAGCGTTTGTACGCAGAGTCCGTACATGGTACAGGACTCATTTACTCAAATAGCGTAAAAGGTACGTAGAGTGCATATCAAGTCTAGCGGCCGCAGCGGCTCCATGGTAAAAGTGTGTTTAAAGGTATAGCTTTATGTTTAAAGATAAAATCGACATTATCAATTGGGGGCATCGTCCGGTTTTTCCACATACCCGCAGCCTAGCAGGTTAAAGCAGACTTTATCTATCAGCAAAGGGCGGACAGGTATCCTACGTAAACCTTTTTCTGGCCTGTGGATACACTGGAAACCCTATTTTATTGCTGATTAGATGGCGTCTGCTCTGCATGGTTTGTAGGGATGCTGGTGGGACCCGTAAAGTAAATACGCAAAGCTATTTAAAAAGTCTGTGAATTTCTGTTTGGCGCCAAATGCGCACACAACACAAGCGTACACCTGTACTCTGTATACCCGCTCACATTGTTGCCATAAGTACTGATTACTAGATTCATTTAGACCTGTGTAAAAAAAAAAAAAAAAAAACGGAGAAATTTGTTGCTATTTAGTTAAAATATAGAATAAATATTAAGGAAGTAAACGTAAAACACAAACACAGTCTGACCTAGTTAAAAAGGTTTATACAGAAATAAACTGTGTTGTGTTAAGTGAGCGATTATAGGTAATATCGCTTACATTTATAGAAGTGTGGGATTTGTACTATTGAGGACGTACGGTTTTTGTACACGTGTCTCGGACAAAGTACGGGACTGCGTACGCAACGTAAAGACATACGCACAGTCGCGTGTTTACGCAACGTGCGTAAGGGTACGATCGCTAAGTACAAATTACACAATAGTATCGTTTAGTTTAGGGGCGGGACAGTAGTCACGCTACATTAGCACAAATTGCTTGGTTTCCAAGATTTAGTTTAAATAAAACCTTTTTTACTGTATTGCCTCTGGGAGTAAAGCTGTTTATCTGAATGAAAGATAATTTTCTGTACAGAAAAACCAAAAAGTGTATTTGAGTGAGCGAACGTGAGTGAGTGAACGTAACAGTGAACGTAGTGAACCCCGGGAATTCGGGATCCCGTTGAGTGGTACATCAAGTGAGTGGAGACTTGGTGGCGTGAGGCGGCTGACTCACGTTAGTATAAGGTTTAATACGTAAGTCGAGAAGACTTACAAAGGAGCAAGGTAGGCAATTCTGTTAGAGTACCGCGGCCCAGGGGGTTAGCGAGGTTTACCCATTTAGTTTTGATACGCTCCAGCTGAGGTTTCGCAGCTTGTGATTCGATTCCAGTGGTCGTACGGCAGATAAGTAACAAGTACCTATACGCTGAGCGATTGGACCGCGCGTTCGTGGGTGCAATTTTTAGTGCAACGTGATACTCTTTTTACGAGCTTTGCGTAAAATCGCGGTATCATTAGCGCTGTATATAGCATACCCAAGCGTGACTTGTGCATAATAAAGGTTTAGGGAGTTTTCGCTGGTCTCTCTCATGAAATCTCCAACGGCCTATATTTACTGGAAAGGGTAAGTTATTCCTAGAAACTTCCAGTAAATAGAGGTTACATAGGGGCCCTAGATTGGGTACATTGCCTTCGCCATCAACAGTGTATGGTAGTACTGGCCAACGTGGGCGTGAGTGGGTGAAAGCACTCGGAAAACTTTGACCGTTGCCTTATATTCAGTATTTTGTTTTTTTGTGGGATTAGCCGAAAGGGCAATACCTGCAAATTATGGGGGCCAGTTGCTCAAGTAAGGGACGTTCAACCAGGGTTCAGGTTGACATGCCGCGGCCCAGGGGGTCAGCGAGGTTCATAATGTGTGAGAAGCATGGACCACACACAGAAGTTTTATGCAATGAATGGGAACGTATGACTGCGGAAGATAGGGAACCATTCCCTAAGGTAGGCAGTTTTGAACCAGAGGTATTGCAGAATTTAAGGATTAGGATATGTCTGATAAAATCCCAAAAACAAAGGGTCAGACACACAGATTGTTTAAATTTATGGCAGCAAGAGGGTGATATGCAAAGAGAATTAGCTCACGCAGCAGGTTCCAAACCTAGCAGGAAAATGATGGCAACCGCACCACCACCACCGTATATTGTGGGGGAGAAAGTGGCTACAGACAATGGCATATTGGTATCCGATAAGAGTATAGTTGATAAATGTACTAACGCTAACCCTTGCCAGTTGTATCCCATTTTAAATTTTCCTCAGGACTGCGAGCAAGATGAGCCCAGCACGATATCGGCACTCTCTCTAGCAGCCACCATACCAGTAAGAGCAGTAGTAAGGCCCCCTAGCGGAGGGATAAGTGAGGTCGTGTCCACAGGTAAGTACGGTACCATACATTATGCAGAGACAATAGCACCTCACATTGTGGAGTCAACTCAGAATGACGTAATTGAATTAAATCCTGTCAGGGTGATCGCAGTCCCCAATGGGAGGACTGACGCTCAGGGAGTCACTCCCATCAGGAACATTGCCATGCATTGTCCCTGGTCCCGGACAGAATTGAGGTCAATTATATCAGAATTTCCCGATCCCAGAAAGGATCTAGTCGCATGCCAGAGGTTCATTAAAGAGTTAGGTAACGCCACCGAACCCACAAACAAAGATTGGTGAACAGTGCTACGAGTATAGATAGATAGGGGGAGAATTATTGCGCCACTTGTGTTTAACAATTATTAAGGCTAAGAATGTAACAAACAATGTATAGTTTAAAATAGACACTCCCTAAAGATTCAAAAGGGCGTCAGCTGACCCCCAAACAGGGATGGTGGTTCCCTGTGGTATGAAAGAATGCACAAAAAGGGGGTGGGAGGGTATAGCGACCAACGGTGTCTTTAAAAACTCATACTAGAAGTAAATAAATATATAAAAAACAATTTATTTACATAAAACAGAGGGTTCACATAAAACGTTTTGCACATAAAAGTTTTTTCCAGGTAACAGGTCTCTTTAAAAAATGGGATAAAAACAATTTACACAAACATAAAATATATTACCAGTTAAAAATATATAGATAAGAAGATTATTGCTTAACTGGGTATAAGGTCACTGCCAGGTTGAACCCTCTGTTTTATGTAAATAAATTGTTTTTTATATATTTATTTACTTCTAGTATGAGTTTTTAAAGACACCGTTGGTCGCTATACCCCCCCCCCCCCCTTTTAGTGCTACGAGTATGTTTACCTTCCAATATTGACCCCGCAAAATTCATTACTGATTGTAGATTGGACGCAGAAGTACCTCTCACTGATGAGTACACTCAGGAGAATGTACGACAAATCAATCTGCAATTAGGAGTAAATTTCCCTACTGTTGTCAAATGGAATAAAATCTTTTCCATAAGACAAAAAGAAGGTGAAATGGCATCTGAATATTTCCATCGAGCACTGGAGGAAATGGCTAGATACACTGGGATCGAGGACATTAAGGACAATGTACATCACAGGGAGGTAGCTGTGTCAGTATTAATGGACGGGTTAAAAGAGGCATTAAGAACAAGGGTACAAACCTCTCTACCTAACTGGAGAGGTATCTCGGTGGCTGCATTAAGAGAGTCCGCTATCGAGCACGACCGGAACGTCATTAAGCACAGGGAGTCTCAGGGGGACAAGCTGATGACAGTAAGTATAAATGCTCTTACAACAAAACCACATCAGCCAAAACCCCAGACCCCTGATGGTAAGTCACGTGTAGCAGTATGCTAAACTGTCAGAAGGAGGGACATTTTGCACGGAATTGTAGGTATAAAGACACACATAATGTATACCGACCCCCTAGACCAGGATATGAACCACACTATAATACACATAATTGGGATCAGGGACCGCATAGGAGAAGTTATGAGCCACATGCAGGGGAAACAAGGAGGTACCCACCTAGGAGGGACTGGCAGACCTCCGAAAATTCTCAGTTACCCCGCTCACATATTGTAGCTGCCAGTGCGCTGCGAGAGGGTCACAATATACAATAGGGGTTGGGTCACACCTGTAGTCTGCAGCCAGTTAAGTTGATTGCTAGCCTTGGTAGTGAACCTGAGGTCACAGTTGATGTAGCTGGTAGATCATTACCTTTTCTTGTAGATACAGGGGCGGCCAGGTCAGTGTTAAATTCGACGGTAGGTATGAAAACCACGGGTAAAACAATTTCGGCAATGGGAGTAACAGGAAAAGTGCAACACTACCCTTTGAGTAGACCTGCGGAGATTACGATAGGGCCTTTGCAGACCAAGCATTCCTTTTTGCAAGCTGCATCGGCTCCGACTAATCTACTTGGGAGAGATTTATTGTGTAAAATGAGGTGTGTCATATATTGTACTCCTGGGGGTGTCTTCTTGGATATACCCGAGAATCACGTTCAGGAAGTGCAGGATATGTTAGACACCCCACAAAGGCTAATGTCACACTCTGCTGTTATAGACAGGTGTCCATCAAAGGTAGAGGAAAGGATCTCACGAATACCGGGTTCCCTTTGGACCAAAGATGGACAAGACACTGGATTGATGGCGAATGTAGCTCCAGTAGTAGTGCAAATAAAAGATGGTAGGATAGCTCCAAAAATCCTTCAGTATCCTCTGAAGCCAGTGGTGGAATTAGGAGTGTACCCAGTCATAGAGCGCTTGCTACAACAGGGCATCCTAGTCAGGACGTCCAGCACTGCCAATAGTCCCATCTTCCCTGTGAAAAAGAGTGGGGGGAGGGGTTACAGGCTAGTGCAGGATCTAAGGGGGATAAACAAGATAGTTGAGAGCAAATTCCCGGTGGTGCCAAATCCAGCTGTCATCCTCATGCAAATTCCCCCTACTGCTAAATTTTTCACTGTCATTGACCTCTGTTCTGCCTTCTTTTCTGTCCCTCTGCACCCTGACAGCCAATACCTGTTTGCATTCACATACAGGGGAGTACAGTACACCTGGACTCGCCTACCCCAAGGTTTCATTGACAGCCCAAGTATTTTCTCCCAGGCTTTGCATGACTGTTTACAATCCTTTCAACCTGAGAGCGGATCAGTATTAATACAGTATGTCGATTACTGATTGCTGTGTTCTGATTCACTCGAATCGTCCTTGAAAGACACGAAACAGCTTCTGTTTCACCTTTCTAATACAGGACACAAGGTTTCAAAGGATAATTTGCAGCTGTGCCAGACCAGGGTAAAATATTTGGGACATTGCTTGACGCAAGGACTTAGACACCTCACCGCTGATAGAATACAGGCGATTCGCAACATGACTCTGCCACAAACCCAGCAACAGATCCGCACCTTTCTTGGAATGTGTGGGTACTGCCGAAACTGGATCCCAGGGTTCTCCATACTGGCTTAACCTTTGCAAGAGATGGTCTCTTCGAACAAACCAGATCGGATCTCGCACACAGATGAGTCCGAACTGGCATTTGAGAGACTCAAACAGTGCCTATCACAGGCACCTGCATTAGGCATGCCAGATTATGGGAAACCCTTTGAATTGTACGGTACGGAAAGTGCTGGGTGTGCGGCAGGTGTCCTAACCCAGAGACATGGTGATGCCAGCAGGCCGGTAGCTTACTACAGTGCACAGTTGGACACCGTAGCACGGTCTCTCCCCACATGCTTGCGAAGTGTTGCAGCGATAGCTTTGCTAGTAAGTAAAAGCGAAGACGTAGTGTTGGGACACAACCTGACAATCCATACACCTCATGCAGTATCAGCCTTACTGAACTCCGCCCAAACCAGACATGTCTCATCGGCACGGTTTACAAAGTGGGAATTAGCACTAATGGCCCCTGTAAACATCACCATAAAGAGATGCAGCGCACTAAATCATGCAACTTATCTGCCAAGTGTGCCTGGACAGGCACAAAGGGTGTAGGATGAGAATGATGGTGAAGGAGGATTTAGTGCAGACACGGATATGCATGATTGTATGGAATACCTGAACCAGACTTTCACTGCAAGACCTGACATTAGTGACAACCCACTGGAAGGCGTAGATTTAACTTTTTACACTGACGGTAGTTGCCACAGACAGACGGACTTTGGAGACTTGTGCACTGGGTACGCAGTTGTAGACGACAGAAGTATCATAGAAACTGAGCCCCTGGGCCCACTGCACTCAGCACAAGTTGCTGAGCTGGTCGCCCTAACCAGAGCGTGTGAATTGGCCAAGTGTAAGTCAGCCAATATATACACAGATTCTAGGTATGCCTTTGGAGTAGTGCATGATTTCGGGGCCCTATGGCGCCTCAGAAATTTTATGATGGCAGCTGGCACACCTGTAGCGCATGCGTCCCACATAAAAAGGCTTTTAACAGCGATACAAGAACCAGACAGAGTGGCTGCACACACTTACAACCAAGACCCAATCTCACTTGGTAACAGCCGGGCAGACGAAGCTGCTAAATCAGCAGCCAGCACCCCCATACAAACGAACATCACATCACTGATGACATTCAACACAATCAACACACAAAAATTAATTGAAATGCAAAATTTGTGTTCTCCACAGGAAAGGGCGGTCTGAAGGTCAAAGGGGTATGGCCAGGAGTCCTCAGGACAGGTGCACAGGGTAAGCCAGTGGCCCCCAGAGCATATCTTCCAAGCTTAGCTGAGGCGGCACACGGTCTGACTCATCTGGGTAAAGAGGGTATGTGTAAGCTGGTGAGAGCCTACTGGTGTGCGCCAGGATTCTCTTCTCATGCGGGTAAGAGAGCAATGACATGTCTTACTTGCTTGAGGAAGAATATTGGAAAGTCAACACCAACAGAACCATCCCATATCCCTCCGACAGACAGCCCTTTTCAGGTAATACAAATTGATTTCATACAGTTACCACCCTGTAGGAATTTAAAATATGTGTTTGTCTGTATTGATGTGTTTTCCAATTGGGTAGAAGCGTTCCCTGCTGCCACAAATACTGCTACGTTCACTGCAAAGAAAATTGTGCAGGAATTTGTGTGTAGATATGGTATCCCTAGAATAATTGAAAGCGATAGGGGTACCCATTTTACAGGTGAAGTCTTTCAGGTTATGTGCAAACTGATGGGAATTAATAGCAAGCTGCATACTCCGTACCGACCACAGGCGAGTGTGAAGGTGGAGAGAGTGAACAGCACTATTAAGAACAAGCTGAGCAAAGTGATGGCTGAGACTGTATTGCTGTGGCCAGAAGCTTTGCCACTAGTATTGTACAGCATTAGAACCACTCCCAGGTCCCCCCTTAACCTATCACCCTTTGAGATTCTTTTTGGCCGAGAACCTCATGTAATGATAGACCCCCAGGATGATTTGAAATGCAATAACGAAGTGACTGTAAAATATTTGGTTAAGATGAGCCAGCAGCTGAGGAATCAAAATAGAAATCTAAAGCTGGTGATTCCTGACCTACCGAACAGTAATTGTCATGACATTGAACCTGGGGATTATGTAATGATTCGAAATTTTCTACGCTCAGGTTGCCTCATTGACAGGTGGGAAGGACCGTACCAAGTCTTGCTAACCAGCACGACAGCATTAAAGGTTGCCGAAAGAGAGACTTGGGTCCACTCGTCCCACTGTAAGAAGGTCGCTGACCCGGAGAGAACCCGTGACAAAGAGCAGAGTGTAGAGAACATCGTATCACTGGAGTGTCTGTTCCGGGAAGGTTGAGAGGCAGGACTGTTGAGACGGCACCTGAGCGCGGAGAACAACAAGACCAGAGGCGGTTGTCGCACCAGTTTTTTTATTATTTTCTCCATCTCCCACTACCCTCCTTCTCTTTCTCCCCCTTCTTGTTTCCCTTCTCTTCCCTTAACTAGATGGACTTACCCCAAGAGACTGCGTTCCGGGTTTTCCTGTTAATCCTGTTGTTGACCAGGACAGTCTGTTTCGGTGAAGGTCCCAGAGAGGTCGAGAAAGGATCTGGAATGGGTTCTGATGGCGAGGATGGATTTGTAGAATCTCAAGAGCAACACACTAATCGAGCAAAGGCGAGTATCAGAAAGCGCTCTGGTAGTCAAGGAGCTCGGAGGCACTGTGAAGGGTTATTGTCTGAGGAAAATTGCATTTGTAGGAATTGTGAAAACATAGTCAAGGATGGGTGCATCCAGAGATGTCAGTCCAGCCTTAATATCGACATGGACCATCATCCGTTGAGTGATTACCACTCACTAGTGCGTAATGTCTTAAACCAGACAGAATGCTGGGTGTGCTCACAAGTACCTCAAGGCCAGAGCAACTCAGGATTAGTACTGTACCCTTTAGCAATAGATGAGGTACTCGAATTACGGGGTGGGAGACCAGTGGACAAGAAATTTAATATTTCTAGGCCCCCTAGCTTGAAGTTCCACCAGTATCATGTAGATAGATCCTTATTATGTTTCAATATTTCCAATTACCGAAAACTGGGAAATTGGGAAGTGACGTGGAATAACCAGACAATGACCTTTTCACACAGAGCTGATAGGATACCCATAGACTCGCAACTTGTACGCCAAATAGCCAACAGTGGAAGGTATTTTCGGTATAGGTATACTCGAGGAAGCAAGACCATGTGGGTTGGAGAAGTATCACCAGGGTACTGTGCTCATATCATCCAGCCTGATACTTGTACTGAGCAGATGGGAGAACTAGGGATTGGGTTTTTCACTTGGAAAGTTTGTAATATGGTAATGTCATATTCTGTCCCCTATGTTCTCCCCGATGATGCCTATTTCATATGTCAGAGGAAGGCGTACAAGTGGCTTGCCCCGAGCTCAGAAGGATTGTGTTATATTGGAAGAGTGTTGCCAGAGGTCATGACCATAACCCATGATAAGATGAAAGAGGTTCACCGCAGTGCTCAGGCTCCTTATACTCATACTCACTATGAACACATCGTCAAGAGACACCTCATAGAGAGTACAGAGCACGTAGCCTCTGATTTGATCCACGAATCCACCGGGATTCAATTCCTTCTCGCATTAGACATCACCCGTACTGCCAGAGGAATTATAAATTATAGGTATATCCATGCACTAGCGAACTTGATAGATAATATCACTGAGATGTATGATGACACCTTCAGGTATACGGGAAGGGAGTTACAAGCTTACAAGACAGAACTGATCCAGCACAGGATGGTCCTCAATTATATCACAGCCGTGACGGGTGGGTACTGTGTCACTTTGGCAACTCAGTATGGTGTGAAGTGCTGTACGTATATTACAAACAGCACTGACGACCCCACAGAGATTACCGATCAAAAGATGGATGATATATTGCAGTTGAAGTGGGAGTTCCAGAGGAGACACAACCTTACCCTGACCGCTGTGGGTAATGAGCTGACCGGCTGGGTCTCATGGTTGAACCCACAAAATTGGTTCTCAGGATTAGGAGAGTGGGCTCAAAATGTTATTATGAGTGTAGGGAAGTTTCTCCTTTGTATCCTGGGAGTCGTCATAATTATTGGCTTGATATTTAGGTGTGTTCGAATTCTAACGCGGCGCAAGCACGGCACAAAATTGATGAGTCTAAGGAGCGGGGGCGCTGTTACAGCAGCAGATTTAATTTATGAACCATCCATAGAGACAGTGTTATGATAAGGATTGCAAATGAATTCCATGGCCTGTTTCTTTCACCCGTTTTTCCTTTGTCTCCCCCTCTGCCCAGATACACCCATCCGGAAAAGACATCGACCATACCCAAGAATGTTTATGAAAATGTTATGTGAATGTATTTTTGTCTTATCTTCATCTCTACAACCTTCAGTTAATGACACACATAGTCGACATTTGATATCCACATATACTAGCACTCACTTATGTTTCCCCCTCCATGTATCATCAACTAAATGTGCACCCCATTTGTTGGAACAAGAAGCCGAAAAGAGCTCGGTAGTGTTTGTCGGCCCACTTACAGACCCTTAATATGGGATAAGAAGGATTTAATGTATACTTCGCAATACCTCGAAGCTTATCTAGAACATATACGGCACGATGATACATGCCCCTCAGACATGGATTCATACATACATGCTTTTTACTATCCCACTAGGTCATACATTTCCCGCCTACAGCTCTCCTCCGACCATCCAATCGTCTGTAGATATTGTATTGATATTTTTCTGTTTAGTGATTAGATAGTGGCAGTTATTGTTGACTGCCAAAAGGTGGACTGTCGAAGTCGAAAAATATAGAAGAACACACAGCACGTATAAACTGCACACACAAGCCCACTGCGCGTGCACTTGTTCTGCCGTGCGTGCACATATCCGCAATTTGCGTATAGTCGCTCCCGCGGTCCTGCGGTCCTGCGCGTGGTATGGGTGTTTACGGCAGAGTTTGTGAACGCATGGAGAGCTATCAAAACATTACATATTTAATCCAAATAGTGCACATTGTACACATAGTCACCCTTCACCACATCAGAAAATAAGATTTTACTTACCAATAAATCTATTTCTCGTAGTCCGTAGTGGATGCTGGGGACTCCGTCAGGACCATGGGGATTAGCGGCTCCGCAGGAGACAGGGCACAAAAATAAAGCTTTAGGATCAGGTGGTGTGCACTGGCTCCTCCCCCTATGACCCTCCTCCAAGCCTCAGTTAGGATACTGTGCCCGGACGAGCGTAGACAATAAGGAAGGATTTTGAATCCCGGGTAAGACTCATACCAGCCACACCAATCACACCGTACAACTTGTGATCTGAACCCAGTTAACAGTATGACAACGTAGGAGCCTCTGAACAGACGGCTCACAACAAGAACAACCCGATTTTTTTGTAACAATAACTATGTACAAGTATTGCAGACAATCCGCACTTGGGATGGGCGCCCAGCATCCACTACGGACTACGAGAAATAGATTTATCGGTAAGTAAAATCTTATTTTCTCTAACGTCCTAGTGGATGCTGGGGACTCCGTCAGGACCATGGGGATTATACCAAAGCTCCCAAACGGGCGGGAGAGTGCGGATGACTCTGCAGCACCGAATGAGAGAACTCCAGGTCCTCTTTAGCCAGGGTATCAAATTTGTAGAATTTTACAAACGTGTTCTCCCCCGACCACGTAGCTGCTCGGCAGAGTTGTAATGCCGAGACCCCTCGGGCAGCCGCCCAGGATGAGCCCACCTTCCTTGTGGAATGGGCCTTGACAGATTTAGGCTGTGGCAGGCATGCCACAGAATGTGCAAGTTGAATTGTGCTACAATTAGAAGCAGGAGCACCCAGCTTGTTGGGTGCATACAGTATAAACAGCGAGTCAGATTTTCTGACTCCAGCCGTCCTTGAAATATATATTTTCAATGCCCTGACAACGTCCAGCAACTTGGAATCCTCCAAATCGCTAGTAGCCGCAGGCACCACAATAGGCTGGTTCAGATGAAACGCTGACACCACCTTAGGCAGAAAATGAGGACGCGTCCGCAGTTCTGCCCTGTCCGAATGGAAAATCAGATATGGGCTTTTATACGATAAAGCCGCCAATTCTGACACTCTCCTGGCTGAAGCCAGGGCCAGTAGCATGGTTACTTTCCATGTAAGATATTTCAAATCCGCCGATTTGAGTGGCTCAAACCAATGGGATTTGAGAAAATCCAAAACTACATTAAGGTCCCACGGAGCCACTGGGGGCACAACCGGGGGCTGTATATGTAGTACTCCTTTTACAAAAGTCTGGACTTCAGGAACTGAAGCCAATTCTTTCTGGAAGAAAATCGACAGGGCCGAAATTTGAACCTTAATGGACCCCAACTTGAGGCCCATAGACAATCCTGTTTGCAGGAAATGTAGGAATCGACCCAATTGAAATTCCTCCGTGGGGGCCTTCCTGGCCTCACACCACGCAACATATTTTCTCCAAATGCGGTGATAATGTTGTGCAGTCACCTCCTTCCTGGCTTTAACCAGTGTAGGAATGACCTCTTCTGGAATGCCTTTTTCCCTTAGAATTCGGCGTTCAACCGCCACGCCGTCAAACGCAGCCGCGGTAAGTCTTGGAATAGACACGGTCCCTGCTGAATCAGGTCCCGTCTTAGAGGTAGAGGCCACGGATTTTCCGTGAGCATCTCCTGAAGTTCCGGGTACCAAGTTCTTCTTGGCCAATCCGGAGCCACGAGTATCGTTCTTACTCCCCTTTGCCGTATAATTCTCAGTACTTTGGGTATGAGAGGCAGAGGAGGAAACACATACACTGACTGGAACACCCACGGTGTTACCAGAGCGTCCACAGCTATTGCCTGAGGGTCTCTTGACCTGGCGCAATACATGTCCAGTTTTTTGTTGAGGCGAGACGCCATCATATCCACCTTTGGTTTTTCCCAACGGTTCACAATCATGTGGAAGACTTCTGGATGAAGTCCCCACTCTCCCGGGTGTAGATCGTGTCTGCTGAGGAAGTCTGCTTCCCAGTTGTCCACTCCCGGAATGAACACTGCTGACAGTGCTATCACATGATCTTCCGCCCAGCGAAGAATCCTTGCAGCTTCTGCCATTGCTCTCCTGCTTCTTGTGCCGCCCTGTCTGTTTACGTGGGCGACTGCCGTGATGTTGTCCGACTGGATCAACACCGGCTGACCCTGAAGCAGGGGTTTTGCCAGGCTTAGAGCATTGTAAATCGCTCTTAGCTCCAGCATATTTATGTGAAGAGACATCTCCAGGCTTGACCATACTCCCTGGAAGTTTCTTCCCTGTGTGACCGCTCCCCAGCCTCTCAGACTGGCATCCGTGGTCACCAGGACCCAGTCCTGTATGCCGAATCTGCGGCCTTCTAACAGATGAGCACTCTGCAACCACCACAGAAGAGACACCCTTGTCCGTGGCGATAAGGTTATCCGCTGATGCATCTGCAGATGCGATCCGGACCATTTGTCCAGCAGATCCCACTGAAAAGTTCGTGCGTGGAATCTGCCGAATGGGATTGCTTCGTAAGAAGCCACCATCTTTCCCAGGACTCTTGTGCATTGATGCACAGACACTTTTCCTGGTTTTAGGAGGTTCCTGACAAGTTCGGATAACTCCTTGGCTTTCTCCTCCGGAAGAAACACCTTTTTCTGAACCCTGTCCAGAATCATTCCCAGGAACAGCAGACGTGTTGTCGGGGTCAACTGAGATTTTGGAAAATTCAGAATCCACCCGTGTTGTTGCAGTACTACTTGGGTTAGTGCTACTCCGTCCTCCAGCTGTTCTCTGGACCTTGCCCTTATCAGGAGATCGTCCAAGTAAGGGATAATTAATACGCCTCTTCTTCGCAGAAGAATCATCATTTCGGCCATTACCTTGGTAAAGACCCGAGGTGCCGTGGACAATCCAAACGGCAGCGTCTGAAACTGATAATGACAGTTTTGCACCACGAACCTGAGGTACCCTTGATGTGAAGGGCAAATTGGGACATGCAGGTAAGCATCTTTTATGTCCAGGGTCACCATAAAGTCCCCTTCTTCCAGATTCGCTATCACTGCTCTGAGTGATTCCATCTTGAACTTGAATTTTTGTATGTACAGGTTCAAAGATTTCAGATTTAGAATAGGTCTTACCGAGCCGTCCGGCTTCGGTACCACAAATAGCGTGGAGTAATACCCCTTTTCCTGTTGTAGGAGGGGTACCTTGACTATCACCTGCTGAGAAAACAGCTTGTGAATGGCTTCCAATACCGTCGCCCTGTCTGAGGGAGACGTTGGCAAAGCAGACTTTAGGAACCGGCGAGGGGGAGACTTCTCAAATTCCAACCTGTAACCCTGAAATACTACCTGCAGGATCCAGGGGTCCACCTGTGAGCAAGCCCACTGCGCGCTGAAATTCTTGAGTCGACCCCCCACCGTTCCTGAGTCCGCTTGTAAAGCCCCAGCGTCATGCTGAGGGCTTTGCAGAACCCGCGGAGGGCTTCTGTTCCTGGGAAGGAGCTGCTTGCTGCCCTCTCTTACCCTTTCCTCTGCCTCGGGGCAGATATGACTGTCCTTTTGCCCGCTTCTTATAGGACCGAAAGGACTGCGGCTGAAAAGACGGTGTCTTTTTCTGTTGGGACGCCAAATAATTCCTCCCCTTTATACGGCAATACTTCCATATGCCGTTTGGAATCCGCATCACCTGACCACTGTCGTGTCCATAAACTTCTTCTGGCAGATATGGACATCGCACTTACTCTCGATGCCAGAGTGCAAATATCCCTCTGAGCATCTCGCATATAAAGAAAAGCATCCTTTAATTGCTCTAAAGTCTGTAAAATACTGTCCCTATCCAGGGTATCAATATTTTCAGTCAGGGAATCCGACCAGACCACCCCAGCACTGCACATCCAGGCTGAGGCGATGGCTGGTCGCAGTATAACACCAGTATGTGTGTATATACTTTTTAGGGTAGTTTCCAGCCTCCTATCAGCTGGATCCTTGAGGGCGGCCGTATCAGGAGACGGTAACGCCACTTGTTTTGATAAGCGTGTGAGCGCCTTATCCACCTTAGGGGGTGTTTCCCAGCGCGCCCTAACCTCTGGCGGGAAAGGGTATAATGCCAATAACTTTTTTGAAATTAGCACTTTTCTATCTGGGTTAACCCACGCTTCATCACATACATCATTCAATTCCTCTGATTCAGGAAAAACTACAGGTAGTTTTTTCACCCCCCACATAATACCCCTTTTTGTGGTACTTGTAGTATCAGAGATATGCAAAGCCTCCTTCATTGCCGTGATCATATAACGTGTGGCCCTACTGGAAAATACGTTTGTTTCTTCACCGTCGACACTAGATTCAGTGTCCGTGTCTGGGTCTGTGTCGACCGACTGAGGTAAAGGGCGTTTTACAGCCCCTGACGGTGTCTGAGACGCCTGGGCAGGTACTAACTGGTTTTCCGGCCGTCTCATGTCGTCAACTGATTTTTGTAATGTGCTGACATTATCACGTAATTCCATAAACAAAGCCATCCATTCCGGTGTCGACTCCCTGGGGGGTGACATCACCATTACCGGCAATTGCTCTGCCTCCACACCAACATCGTCCTCATACATGTCGACACACACGTACCGACACACAGCAGACACACAGGGAATGCTCTATTGAAGACAGGACCCCACTAGCCCTTTGGGGAGACAGAGGGAGAGTTTGCCAGCACACACCCAAGCGCTATAATATATATGGGAACAACCCTATATAAGTGTTGTATCCTTATAGCAGCTTAAATATAGTAATATCGCCAAAAAAAGTGCCCCCTCTCTGTTTTACCCTGTTTCTGTAGTGCAGTGCAGGGGAGAGTCCTGGGAGCCTTCCTCACAGCGGAGCTGAGCAGGAAAATGGCGCTGTGTGCTGAGGAGAATAAGCCCCGCCCCCTATTTCGGCGGGCTCTTCTCCGGAGTTTGTGAGATCTGGCAGGGGTTAAATACATCCATATAGCCTCAAGGGCTATATGTGATGTATTTTTTAGCCATAAAAAGGTATTATACATTGCTGCCCAGGGCGCCCCCCCAGCGCCCTGCACCCTCCGTGACCGCTGTGTGAAGTGTGCTGACAACAATGGCGCACAGCTGCAGTGCTGTGCGCTACCTCAGGAAGACTGAAAAGTCTTCTGCCGCCTGCTTCTGGACCTCTTCCATCTTCGGCATCTGCAAGGGGGGTCGGCGGCGCGGCTCCGGGACCGGACTCCATGGCTGGGCCTGTGTTCGATCCCTCTGGAGCTAATGGTGTCCAGTAGCCTAAGAAGCCAATCTATCCTGCACGCAGGTGAGTTGACTTCTCTCCCCTAAGTCCCTCGATGCAGTGAGCCTGTTGCCAGCAGGACTCACTGAAAATAAAAAACCTAAAAACTTTTTCTAAGCAGCTCTTTAGGAGAGCCACCTAGATTGCACCCTGCTCGGACGGGCACAAAAACCTAACTGAGGCTTGGAGGAGGGTCATAGGGGGAGGAGCCAGTGCACACCACCTGATCCTAAAGCTTTATTTTTGTGCCCTGTCTCCTGCGGAGCCGCTAATCCCCATGGTCCTGACGGAGTCCCCAGCATCCACTAGGACGTTAGAGAAAGTATCAACAGTTTAAATGATTCCAGAACAAAGGGATTCACCTTTACAGGATAAGAGGGGACAGACTAAGGTTATAAGGTGGTGTTTGGTATCCAGCTGTAGGGTATTTTAAGGGTAACATTCCGGTGTTGGTTTGCGGAAGATCGCATGTGCCTGCGGATAGTTAGGTGCAGAAGCAGAATATAAATATAAACTGTATTTACTATATATTATGTATGCGGCAGGAATCCAGAGGAGACCACCCACAAGAGCAGTTGGGAAAGACATCGCCTACCTTTTCAAATCGACCTATGACCTCTCTTGTACTGTAAAAGTGCATTCCTGTGTCCAATGGACAAAGGGATTACAGTATCCATTGTATTGCTTTTGGAAGCATTGTATAAAAAGCCTGTTGCAGCCTGGCCGGGCACAAGACTCTCAACGCTATCAACCTGATAGCGGAGGACCAGACCGGGAAGCGCGCGCGAATATTCTCACGTACGTACTTTGACTGTAGCCATTTACTCTGTTGTATTGTAGTGCATAATTTGTATTGTTAACCCCCTTTCAGAAATATTACTCTGTGGTGTCGGAACCTAGTGATTAACTACAAATCGGTGTTGTGTTCTCTTTTCCCTGCTAAGATTTAAAGTGTATTGCATTGCCTAACTGTATAAGGTGTAAAAGCGTATTAATTGGGTGTATATGCGCTGCGAGTGCTTTGTACCGTCAGCGCAGCATTTGTACACAGAGTCCGTACATGGTACGGGACTCATTTACGCAAATAGCGTAAAAGGTACGTAGAGTGCATATCAAGTCTAGCGGCCGCAGCGGCTCCATGGTAAAAGTGTGTTTAAAGGTATAGCTTTATGTTTAAAGATAAAATCGACATTATCAGTACGACAAATAGGCTCGAATAAAACCCTTCTCCCCGTTGAGACCGGGGTACCGTGACAATGACACACTGTTGACACAGCTTTTGTATCGCAGCACGCACTACTTCCCTTTCTGGGATAAAAACTGGCAAGGTTGATTTGAAAAAATCGGTGGGGGGGCACTTCTTGAAACTCCAGTTTGTACCCTTGGGACACTATGTCTAACACCCAAGGATCCAGGCCCGAGTGAAACCAGACCTGACTGAAGAGTCAGAGACGTGCCCCCACTGGTACGGACTCCCTGTAGAGGAGCCCCAGTGTCATGCGGTGGACTTGGCAGAAGCCGGGGAGGACTTCTGCTCCTGGGAGCCTGGCACAGCAGGCGACCTTTTCCTCTTCCTCTACCTTTAGAGGCAAGGAAGGACGACCCTCTTCCTTTTTTGTATTTATTAGGCCAAAAGGACTGCATCTGATAATGCGGCGTCTTTTTCTGTTGTGCAGGAACATAAGGAAGAAAGGATGACTTACCCGCTGTAGCTGTAGACAACAGATCAGCGAGGCCGTCACCAAACAAGACCCTACCTTTATAAGGGAGAGCTTCCATAGCTTTCTTAGAGTTGGCATCAGCATTCCATTGATGAATCCACAGCGCTCTCCTGGTCAAGACTGCCATGGAATTGGCACTTGATCCCAAGAGGCCAATATCCCTTGCAGCATCCTTTAGGTAAGCCGCAGCGTCCCTAATATAACCGAGTGTTAAAGAATGCTATCCCTATCCAGGGTATCCATGTCAGATGCCAAATTATCTGCCCACTTGCCAATAGCACTACTCACCCATGCCGACACCACGGCAGGTCTAAGCAGCGCACCCGTAGTGACATAAATGGATTTTAAGGTCGTTTCCTGCTTACGATCCGCAGGGTCCTTTAGGGCAGCAGTGTCAGGAGATGGAAGCGACACCTTCTTGGACAGCCGTGACACAGCCTTGTCCACATTGGGAGATTACTCCCACTTCTCCCTGTCGTCAGAGGGGAAAGGATATGCCATTAGAATTCTCTTGGGAATCTGCCACCTTTTGTCAGGAGATTCCCAAGCTTTTTCACAAAGAGTGTTCAGCTCATGAGAAGGGGGAAACGTCACCTCAGGCTTTTTTCCCTTGTATAAACAAACCCTTGTATCAGGAACAGTAGATACTTCAGAAATATGTAAAATGTCTTTAATTGCCACAATCATGTACTGAATACTCTTTCGAATTTAAACTGGCCTCACTATAGTCGACACTGGAATCAGAGTCTGTGTCGGTATCAGTATCCGCCATTTGTGTAAATGAACGCTTTTGTGACCATGAGGGGGCCTGTACCTGAGACAAGGCGTCCTCCATGGATTTTCTCCACGTTTGTGTCTGAGAATCAGATTTATCCAACCTTTTAGTCAATAATGCCACATTTGCATTCAATATACTCAACATATCCACCCAATCAGCAGTCGGCGGTGCCAACAGAGTCACTCCCAGCGCCTTATCTGCCCCCACTGCAACTTCCTCCGGGGAGGAGCACTCAGCCCGACATGTCGACACACACGTACCGACACGCACAAACACACTGGCTTTAGGGGACAGACCCACAGGAAAGCCTGTTAGAGAAACACAGAGGGAGTTTACCAGCTCACACCCCAGCGCCTATCCCGGTACTGAGAGCAATACACACTGCCTCAGACCTGTTTGTGCTGCTATTATAATGGGTTAATCGCACCAAATTACTGTGCCCCCCCTGATACTTGTGCAGGAGAGTGGAGGTCCGGGCCAGCGTCTCTGTCCTGTGAAGAGAAAATGGCGCTGGTAAGCTGTGAGGGCTAAGCCATGCCCCCTCACCAGCATGCTGTAGTCCCGCTCAAATTTAAAATATTTATACTGGCGGGGCTATATCAAGTGCCTAGGCACTGCAGACATATATACTTTGGCCAGATTATTTGTTAGACTCCAGTAATCATGCTGCCCAGGGCGCCCCCCCTGCGCCCTGCACCCTGCAAGTGCCACCAGAAGTGTGTGTGGGAGCATGGAGCGCAGCGCGACCGCTGCGCGGTACCTCATTACTGAAGTCTTCTGCCGTCACTGAAGTCTTCTGATCTTCTTTATACTCACCCGGCTTCTTTCTTCTGGCTCTGTGAGGGGGTTGACGGCGCGGCTCCGGGAACAAGCAGCTAGGCGCACCAAGTGATCGAACCCTCTGGAGCTAATGGTGTCTAGTTGCCTAAGAAGCAGAGCCTTTGAACTCAGAAGAAGTAGGTCTGCTTCTCTCCCCTCACTCCCACGAAGCAGGGAGCCCGTAGCCAGCAGGTCTCCCTGAAAATAAAAAACCTAACAAAGTCTTTTCAGAGAAACTCAGTAGAGATCCCCTAGTGTGTGTCCAGTCTCTCTGGGTGCAGAATCTAACTGAGGTCTGGAGGAGGGGCATAGAGGGAGGACCCAGTTCACACCCAAAGTCTTATAGTGTACCCATGTCTCCTGCGGATCCTGTCTATACCCCATGGTCCTTTTGGAGTCCCCAGCATCCTCTAGGACGTAAGAGAAAAAGTATTTCAAATATTTTCTGAAGTGCTTCCAGAACTGGATGAAGCATACAAGTTTTTGAGACTGAAGAACAAACAAGGATTTTAGTTAGGTCTTTGTAGTCCATCTTTAGTAGAGTAGCAACCAGTATTTTTTTACGTTTTGGCGAGTTTTGTAAACACACACAGAATGCATACCTCTTGCAGCAACGCCAACTAACACACCACGTAGGTCGTGAGGAACCGTGTCTGAAAAACGGTATTTGAAAGCAAGATAAAGCTCTTTTAAGTTTACTAGGAGTAGCCTTTTCTGTTTGAATCCTGTTTCCTCCTGGAGCTTTTACAGAAACAAACTTTCTTTCCAGGGCACATCCGAGAACGTTCATCATCTTCGGAAAACTGCTGTACCTGATGAACGGATTTGTACAGGAAGGGCTTCCCCTCTATATTTTTCAGGTTCTGCCACAATGTTATGGGTTTCTTTAAGTTTTCTTGATTGTTTTACCATGTATTCTGTGACATTAATACCCCTTTCAAAGTTAGGAACTCAAGTTATGTTTAAGTTTTAAAATTTCATGATTTCTAGTGTTAATTATGCATGCAGTACAACAGTAATTGAACGTCAACTTCATGATTTTTCTTCTCCAATATGAAACAGAGTACCATGCTGATTTTTTGTGTGACAGTAATGTATACCTTTGTTAAGCACATAAAAAAAATGTGGGATATCTAATGTTAATTGAACCTAGCGTTTTTTAAGTCTTTTAGAAAAACGTGCGTTTTTACCGTAACTGAAAACGTAAAGCAGATAAAGTGATTTGGTTTGGATTTTTGGATTTGGGAGGAAGAGTTACCTTATGGGTCCAAATTTCATGGTGATTCTTTACTACACACCCGTCATATTTAAAATAAACTGCATAAAGAAGCCGCAATTAGTAAATAATTTAATAAATTGAAAAATAAATATTTAATAAACGAATTGTCAGACAGTCAAGATATTTGGCAGAAATAGTTGTTTTGACATCCTCTCTTAACTAAAAAATGTTGCAAAAATCTGAGATGGGTGGTGGACATTTCATTTTTGGGGGGTAATTTCATGTGTAATGACCCCCTTACTCAGTGCTCTCTACAACGACCCTCACTCATGCTCCCCACACTGTGATCTACACCGACCTTCCCTCATTATTTCCTGCACTAACCACTATACACACAAAAACCAATACAGTGCTCCTAGATCAGACGTAGGCGGGGGGAGGAGGGGGGGGGGGGAATATAATAAACAATCATTTACTGTAATTATAATGTAACAGTTGAATTCTAATGCACCCCCACCCTCCCCGCTCTGCCTAAGCCTGATCTAAAAGTAGGACTACTGTTTTATATTGTCAATAATACAGTGTAGCATACTTTAAGGGGCACTACTGTGTGGCATACTGTGTATAAGGGTGCTACTGTGGTGTACTGTGTATAATGGGTACGTACTTTGACAATCTGTGTATAAGGGGTACTACTGTGACATAATGTGTATAAGGGGTACTACTGTGGTATACTGTGTATAAGAGGTACTACTGTGACATACTGTGTATAAGGGGTACTGCTGTGTGGCATACTGTATATCAGGCGTACTAATGTGTGGCATACTGTGTATAAGGGGTACTACTGTGTGGCATATTGTGTAGCAGGTGTACTACTGTGTGGCATATTGTGTATAAGGGGTACTACTGTGTGGCATATTGTGTATAAGGGGTACTACTGTGTGGCATATTGTGTATAAGGGGTACTACTGTGTGGCATATTGTGTATAAGGGGTACTACTGTGTGGCATGCTGTGTATAAGAGTTACTACTGTGGCATCCTTTGTATAAGGGGTACTGTGTATACAGTGTACTTCTCATGGCAGCCCTGGTTATGTATGAGGGTGCTGGATGAGGATTCCTATTGGTGTTGGGTGATGGGTGTTGCTGGCTGCTGCTGTGATCTGTGCTGCTTGGTGATGGGTGCTGTGCTGGGAGAGGGGTGCAGGCTCAAAGGTGGAACTAGCGGCTGTGGTAGGGAGCACCAACCCAAATATTGCCTAGGGCATCAAATTGACTAGGGCTGGCTCTGACTGAATGTATAGTCCTGAATATCATTTTTACTTTAAGCTGAACAGGGAACACAATTTCCTTTTACAGCTTATACCCACATAGATCCAGGTCATGAGCTGCATCACACTGGCTGCATTATGGCATATAATTTAAACATATATACAATAACAAAGCATGTGAAACGGTAGTATACCTGGAGAGCTGAAGCTAAGAAAGTGATCAGATCCTTGTTAAAACATTGAATTAGCTACGTGTGCGTGTTTGAGGCATTTGAAAAGCAAATCTATGTCAACTGCATAATCCTTGCCGACTTACCCACAGGAAGAAAAATTCAATGAAACACCAAACTATAAGACACCTTTAAGATATCATCATTTCAAAAACAAATCACTCATAATCAGTATAATCAGTAATTATAATCACTTGCAATTACTGAATCCGGAAGAACACTCATTTCCAAAACCGCATTGAAAATTCAAAAACATCAGGTGAAAAACTTGTCAGACATCACTTGCTTGCCTCATTCCGCAGGTAACGAATAATAATAAAAAGAAAAAAAAATCAGCAAAACGGAGAGAATGCAACTGTAGGGAGCGACCTCTGAAAAGCAATATCTGGGTAGAAGGTAGACACAACAGGAGTCAGACTGAAAATCCCACCAGTATATCCATTATAGGAACAAAATCACTCAGCTAAAATCAGAATCAGTTCCACAAATTTTCAGCACTGGAAACAAATAAGTAATAAGTAAATGAAAATGCCTATTTAACTTCCATTCAAGCAGCAGCTATTCCAACATATAAAAACTATGAACATTACATCAGTTCTCGGAAATTTTGCCAACTATAAATTGACAAGTTGATGTCTCCCAAACATGAGGGCATTGTGACATATTTGCTTACAGCAAATATTTGTGTATTAGGAATAAACAGTACTTATTTTTTACGTAATAGGCAAATAACCAAAAAAAGTAGGATGTAAGGTATCATAAACGGTTAAGGTCAAGAAAGTTTCTTTTAGTCATCAAAAGTTAGCAATGTTGGGACAAACGTTAACAAATATATGGCATCATTCACGGAGTACCTGCCTCAACTCGTGAAAATACAGCTGTTCTGACATTTAAGCAAATGAACATAAGAATAGTTTTGCTTCCTGAACAACATTTAAAAATATGAAGTTGCATCAGAGTTGCTGCTGTGTGAGTAAAATCAGTTTCCTCTTTAAGATTATGTTTAGTGCTAGGATTACTATGTTTTATTTCTATGTTTAATTGTATAGTACAAAGGAAAAAATTATGTACCATCATTTGAATAATAATTCCAATTCATGGCAGGTGAATTGATCAGACGTTTCAATTTTTCAAGTGTGCAGCATTTACCTTTATATATTTGTAATTAAAAAATAATAATAATTTCCTGACCAAAGATTAAAAATACAATGGATTAACTAATCTGATTATAACTTTAACTAGAAACCCTTCTGACTTATATAAATGCAATATTACCAAAGCAATTCAAACTATATCTACTGAGCTAAACGGATGGAAACATTTAACTCTCTCCTATCTTGGAAGAGCAAATTTGATCAAAATGATCACTTTCCCCAGATTACTCTATTTATTACAGGTCCTTCCCCTGTTACTTACCCAAAAAGACATAAAACAAATTAATGGTCACTTTAGATCTTTTATATGGCGGGAGAAGATACCTCGCATTAGCTTACTCAAATTATGCCAGACTAAGGCCAATGGAGGAATTAATTTTCCTGACGTGGTGCGCTACAGTCATGCAGCTCACTTGAGATACTAAATTGATTGGATCCATAGCACTAATGTATACGCAAACACATTAATTGGATCTCAACTATTGGACAATTTAAATACTGCTAGTTTTCTGCATACTCATGATCAGAACATACCGATTATATTACCCTTTTCTTTGGGATACAAGGAATGTCTGACATATTTTGAGATATCAAAGTGGGTTTAATGCTCAACTTTCTTTACACCTTCCCTTTTGCAATAACCCAGATTTCCAAGGTGGCATGGCAGCCCACCCCTTCACACTATGGCGGTTGGGAGGGACCAATTCCATTGGGCACTTACTCCATCTGATGGAGAAAAGACCTTTCACATTTTCAGAAGCAGTGACTAAGTTTGTACTCCAAAATTATCCAGTAGCATTTTTACTGGATATTGCACAACACTATATTTCTACTGTGCTAAGGGAGTTTCAAGATTTAGATTGGGATAATCCCTTAGATAATCTCATATGTCGAGGACCTCCTCACAAAAAGGAAATTTCTTCTCCTTATGTATTCCTAGAAAACCCGATTGATCATACCACTATTCAATCAGGGATGGGTCAGTGGCTGGTTCACTTTCCGACCCAGGACCTTTTACATTTTCTCAATATTTCTTGCAAACTTTTCTCTTCTAGTATGTACCAGGAATTATTTTACAACATAATACATAGAACCTGTCTATCTAATAGACAGTTCCTCATGGGTTTGGTTCCATCTGATAATTGTCCTAAATGCGCTCGGGGTTTGCGGACTTATACAATTGCTTCTGGGATTGCCCAATAATTAGAGGCTTTTGGATGAGAGTCAAACGTGATGCAGAAACTACATTAAATTATGTCCCTCTCGCCCCAGAATGGGCCATATTCGGGTTCCCTCCAAAGTCTCAACGTATTACAAAAGGGGGGAAGAAGCTGCTTTTAGCCATAAGCTCAGCAGCTAAAAAAACAATATCACAGAACTGGATTTATCCTATCGCCCCGTCTTTTACCCTATACAAAGAAAAACTAAATAATATTTTTAGAATGGACTGGGTGGAAACTATGGGGTAAATTTACTAAGCTGGGAGTTTTTTAGAACTGGTGATGTTGCCCATAGCGACCATTCAGATTCTACTTAACATTTATCTAGCTGCTTCTAGAAGATCATATATATATATATATATAATCTGGTTGGTTGCTATGGGCAACATCACCAGTTCTAAAAAAAAACTCCCAGTTTAGTAAATTTACCACTATGTTTGAAAAGGAAAAACGGGCTGGCCCATTTTCTGATGTCAGGGAAAGTTATATTGCAACACAGACAATCTCAATACGCGAGGGAATTCACAGTAGTCTACGTCTGACTTCATGGGATGGACTACGAATTTTGGAGGATGATCCTCCTATTGCTCTTGAATAATGTTTTTATCTTATTTTTATTTTTTTCGAACATTATTTTGGTGGGGGAAGTGAAGGTCACACACTCTACTGGATTCACTTCGAACTTCTATATTCCATAATTTACGATTCTTACACAATATCTCATTATTTATTTATTTATTTGCTCTCGATCAGTATTTAATGAATGACATCACACTGTAATGTTAATCTTTTATTGTATTCACTTTTTATATTTATGTTCAGTGAAAGATGTGCTTTTATTCGTGCTTCAATAAAAAAAAAAAAAAAAAAAAGAATACAATGGAATCAAAGTGTTTTTTTTGTCTTGTTTTTTTGTTTTGGGGTGTTTTTTTAGGGATGTGGGCCATAGGATATATGTCAGAAATGGAGGTAAAACTGCCTCTATGCTTACATAGTCCATATTGACCTACAATTTTTGCCTTGGTGTTGTATAGTGTGTGTGTGTGTGTGTGTGTGTGTGTGTGTGTGTGTGTGTGTGTGTGTGTGTGTGTGTGTGTGTAAAACCCCACAAAATGTAATTTGTACATGTCAATTTCTACCAAAAATACATAAATGCCACAGTGCCGCAGAAGCCCCAAAATCCCCAATGTACAAAGCGCACTAGATACACACAAGGCACATGTACAACTACACTCAGGAGAGAATCTCCACGACTAGAAGTGCACATACATGTGCGGGGAGCCAGAAAAGCCAGCGCACTGTGCAAAAGTTTACACACCACATAAAAGCCTGGCCGCTCACCACTTTTTTGTAATCCCAGTTTGTCTAATAAATGAGAGAAGAGTGATACTGAGTAGAGTCATTCCACATCAAATCACCCAAAAAAAAAATGAATTGTCCACCACCCATCTCAGATTTATACAAATTCTTTCTAGTTAAGACAGGATGTCAAAACAGTTATTTCTGCTAAATATCGCGACTGTTTGACAATTTGTTTATTAAATATTGATTTTTTTATTTATTAAATTATTTACTAAACACGGCTTCTTTATTCAGTTTAAGTATCACGGGTGTTTATTAAAGAAAACCCATGAAATTTGCACTCCTAAGGTAACTCTTCCTCCCAAATCCAGAAATCCAAACCAAATCACTTAATCTGCTTTACGTTTTGAGTTACGGCAAAAATGCAAATTTTTCGAAAAGACTTAAAAACGCTAGGTTCAATCAATATTAGATATCCCCAAAAATTTTATGTGCTTAACAAAGGTATACATTACTACCACACAAAAAAATCAGCATGGTACTCTGTTTCATATTGGAGAAAAAAAATCATGAAGTTGACATTCAATTACTGTTGTACCACATACATAATTAACACAAGAAATCATGAAATTTTAAAACTTAAACATACTGTAACTTGAGTTACTAACTTATTTAATGTCACAGAATACATGGTAAAACAATCAAGAAACCGTAAAGAAACCCATGGCATTCAGGCAGAACCTGAAAAATATAGAGGGAAAGCCCTTCCTATACAAATCCGTTCACAGGGTACAGCAGTTTTTCGAGGATGATGATGAATGTTCTCGGATGTGCCCTGGAAAGAAAATAAGATTTTAAACCTACCGGTAAATCTTTTTCTCCTAGTCCGTAGAGGATGCTGGGGACTCAGTAAGGACCATGGGGTATAGACGGGCTCCGCAGGAGACATGGGCACTATAAAGAACTTTAGATGGGTGTGCACTGGCTCCTCCATCTATGCCCCTCCTCCAGACCTCAGTTAGAGAACTGTGCCCAGAGGAGACGGACAGTACGGGGAAAGGATTTTTGTTAATCTAAGGGCAAGATTCATACCAGCCCACACCATCCACACCGTATAACCTGGAATACACGCAACCAGTCAACAGTATGAACAAAAACAGCATCAGCCAAAGACTGATCTCAACTGTAACATAACCCTTATGTAAGCAATAACTATATACAAGCCTTGTAGAAATATGTCCGCACTGGGACGGGCGCTCAGCATCCTCTACGGACTAGGAGAAAAAGATTTACCGATAGGTTTAAAATCTTATTTTCTCTTACATCCTAGAGGATGCTGGGGACTTCATAAGGACCATGGGGATTATACCAAAGTTCCAGACCGGGCGGGAGAGTGCGGATGACTCTGCAGCACTGATTGAGGAAACATGAGGTCCTCATCAGCCAGGGTATCAAACTTGTAGAATTTTGCAAAAGTGTTTGAACCCGACCAAGTCGCCGCTCGGCAAAGCTGTAATGCCGAGACGCCTTGGGCAGCCGCCCAAGAAGAGCCCACCTTCCTAGTGGAATGGGCCTTTACCAAATTTGGTAACGGCAATCCAGCCGTAGAATGAGCCTGCTGAATCGTGTTACAGATCCAGCGAGCAGTAGTCTGCTTAGAAGCAGGAGTGCCAACCTTGTTGGCTGCATACAGGATAAACAGTGCCTCTGTTTTCCTAACCCGAGCAGTCCTGGCTACATAAATTTTTAAGGCCCTGACTACATCCAGGGATTTGGAATCCTCCAAGTCATCTATAGCCACAGGTACCACAATAGGTTGGTTCAATTGAAACAATGAAGCCACTTGAGTCCTTAATTCCGCTCTATCCACATGGAAAATCAGATAGGGGCTTTTGTGAGACAAAGCCACCAATTCTAACACCCGCCTTGCAGATGCCAAGGCCAACAACATGACCACCTTCCAAGTGAGAAATTTTAATTCAACCGTTTGAAGAGGTTCAAACCAGTGAGATTTTAGGAACTGTAACACCACGTTACGGTCCCATGGTGCCACTGGAGGCACAAAAAGAGGCTGTATGTGCAGCACTGCCTTTACAAAAGTCTGGACTTCTGGGAGAGAAGCCAATTCCTTCTGAAAGAAAATTGATAGGGCCGAAATCTGTACCTTAATGGAGCCTAATTTTAGGCCCATATCCACTCCTGTCTGTAGAAAGTGGAGAAAATGGCCCAGATGGAATTCCGCAGTAGGAGCATTCCTGGCTTCACACCAAGATACATACTTTCTCCAGATACGGTGATAATGTTTCACCGTCACCTCCTTCCAAGCCTTTATCAGAGTAGGGATGACTTCTTCTAGAATGCCTTTCCAAGCTAGGATTCGGTGTTCAACCGCCATGCCGTCAAACGTAACCGCGGTAAGTCTTGGAACACGCAGGGCCCCTGTTGCAACAGGTCCTCCCTGAGAGGAAGTGGCCATGGATCTTCTGTGAGCATTTCATGAAGATCTGAATACCAGGCCCTTCGAGGCCCATCTGGAACAATGAGTATTGTCCGCACGCTTTTTCGTCTTATGATTCTCAATATCTTTGAGATGAGTGGAAGAGGAGGGAACACATTGACCGACTGAAACACCCACGGTGTCACCAGGGTGTCTACTGCTACTTCCTGAGGGTCCCTTGACCTGGCACAATACCTCTGAAGCTTCTTGTTGAGGTGTGACGCCATCATGTCTATTTGAGGAAGTCCCCAATGACTTGTTATCTCTGCAAAAACTTCTTGATGAAGTCCCCACTCTCCTGGATGGAGATCGTGTCTGCTGAGGAAGTCTGCTTCCCAGTTGTCCACTTCCGGAATGAAGACTGCTGCCAAAGCGCTTATGTGATTTTCTGCCCAGTGAAGAATCCTGGTGGCTTCCGCCATTGCCGCTCTGCTCCTTGTCCCACCTTGACGGTTTACATGAGCCACGGCTGTGACGTTGTCTGATTGAATCCGAACCGGTAGGTCGCGAAGAAGATTCTCCGCTTGACGTAGGCCGTTGTATATGGCCCTCAATTCCAGTACGTTGATGTGTAGACAAGCCTCCTGGCTTGACCATAGTCCCTGAAAGTTTCTTCCTTGTGTGACTGCTCCCCATCCTCGGAGGCTCACATCCGTGGTTACCAGAACCCAGTCCTGAATACCGAACCTGCGACCCTCTAGAAGGTGAGCACTCCGTAGCCACCACAGGAGAGACATCCTGGCCCTGGGGGACAGGCTTATTTTCTGATGAATTTGAAGATGGGTCCCGGACCACTTGTCCAGAAGGTCCCACTGAAATGTCCTCGCATGAAACTTGCTGAAGGGGATGGACTCGTAGGTCGCCACCATTTTCCCCAGTACTCGAGTGCATTGATGGACTGACACTCTTTTCGGTTTTAACAGGTCTCTGACCCTGTTCTGGAGTTCCAGGGCTTTTTCCATAGGGAGAAAAACCCTCTTTTGTTCCGTGTCCAGAATCATGCCTAAGAAAGATAGCAGAGTTGTTGGAACCAATTGTGACTTTGGTAGATTCAGAATCCAGCCATGTTGCTGCAGCACTCTCAGGGAGAGCGCCACGCTTTTCAGCAACTGATCTCTCGATCTCGCTTTTATCAGGAGATCGTCCAAGTACGGGATAATTGTGACTCCCTGCCGGCGCAGGCACCATCATTTCCGCCATTACCTTGGTGAAAATCCTCGGGGCCGTGGAAAGCCCAAACGGCAACGTCTGAAACTGGTAATGACAGTCCTGTACAGCGAATCTCAGGTACGCCTGATGAGGGGGATATATGGGGACATGAAGGTATGCGTCCTTTATGTCCAATGACACCATAAAATTCCCCCCTTCCAGGCTGGAGATAACTGCCCGGAGCGAAACCATCTTGAATTTGAACTTTTTCAAGTACAGGTTTAGGGATTTTAAATTTAGAATGGGTCTGACCGAGCCATCCGGTTTCGGGACCACAAATAGGGTTGAATAGTACCCCTTCCCCTGTTGAACTAGAGAACCTCGACAACCACTTGTTGTTGACACAGTTTTTGAATTGCAGCTAAAACTATCTCCCTATCTGGGGAAGAAGCTGGTAAGGCCGATTTGAAAAACCGGCGAGGAGGCACGTCTTCGAATTCCAGCTTGTAACCTTGGGATACAATTTCCATTGCCCAAGGATCCACGTCTGACTGAACCCAGACGTGGCTGAAGAGTCGAAGACGTGCCCCCACCGGCGCGGACTCCCTCAGTGGAGCCCCAGCGTCATGCGGTGGATTTAGTAGAAGCCGGGGAGGACTTCTGCTCCTGGGAACTAGCCGTAGCAGGCAGTCTTTTCCCTCTACCCTTACCTCTGGCGAGGAAGGAAGAGCCCCGACCTCTTCTGGACTTATGCGACCGAAAGGACTGCATCTGATATTGCGGCGTTTTCTTTTGCTGTGGGGAAACATAAGGTAAAAAAGTAGATTTACCAGCGGTAGCTGTGGAAACCAGGTCCGCGAGACCTTCCCCAAATAAATCCTCACCTTTGTAAGGCAAAACTTCCATATGCCTCTTTGAGTCGGCATCACCCGTCCATTGGCGGGTCCACAGGGCTCGCCTAGCAGAAATCGCCATGGCGTTGACTCTCGAACCTAGCAGACCAACGTCTCTCTGAGCGTCTGTCATATATAAGACTGCGCCTTTAATGTGACCTAAGGTCAATAAAATGGTATCCCTATCCAGGGTATCAATGTCAGCTGACAAAGTATCCGTCCAAGCCGCTACAGCGCTACAAAACCAAGCTGGCGCTATTGCCGGTCTGAGCTAGGCACCCGTATGTGTATAAATAGATTTTAAGGTAGTTTCCTGTCTGCGATCAGCAGGATCCTTGAGGGCTGCCGTGTCTGGAGACGGTAGCGCCACCTTTTTGGACATGCGCGTTAACGCCTTGTCCACCCTGGGTGAGGATTCCCACAGTAACCTATCCTGCGCAGGGAAAGAATACGCCATAAGAATTCTCTTGGGAATCTGCAGTTTCTTGTCTGGAGTTTCCCAAGCCTTTTCAAATAACGCGTTCAGCTCATGAGATGGGGGAAAGGTTACCTCAGGTTTCTTTTCCTTAAACATGTGTACCCTCTTGTCAGGGACAGAGGGGTCATCTGTGATATGTAAAACATCCTTTATTGCAATAATCATATAATGAATACTTTTGGCCACCCTTGGGTGTAACCTCGCATCATCGTAGTCGACACTGGAGTCAGAATCCGTGTCGGTATTAGTGTCTTCTACTTGGGACAGGGGATGTTTCTGAGACCCTGAAGGGCCCTGTGACACAGTCAAAGCCATGGATTGACTCCCTGTTCTATCCCTGGACTCTGCTTTGTCCAATCTCTGATGTAATAAAGACACATTTGCATTTAAAACATTCAACATATCCAACCAATCAGGTGTCGGCGTTGCCGACGGAGACACCACAATCATCTGCTCCACCTCCTCCTTAGATGAGCCTTCCGCTTCAGACATGCCGACACACGCGTACCGACACCCACACTCAGGAATTTATCTATATGGAGACAGTTCCCCAATAAGGCCCTTTGGTGAGACAGAGAGAGAGTATGCCAGCACACACCCAGCGCCACCTGACACTGGAAACAAAATTCCCAGTTAAAACAGCGCTTTTATATAAATATATATATATATATATATATACACGCACTCACTGCGCCAATTAAATGTGCCCCCCCCATCTTTTTTGCCCTCTGTCACCGTGTTCAGCAGGGGAGAGTCCGGGGAGCCAGCTTCTATGCAGTGTGCTGTGGAGAAAATGGCGCTGGTTAGTGCTGGAGGATCAAGCTCCGCCCCCTCAGCGGCGGCTTCGGTCCCGCTCAAATTTCCAATACTGGCGGGGGATTATTTAATATACTGCCTCCGCAACATATATATTTGTTAGCCAGTCCCTAGATGTTTATTATTGCTGCCCAGGGCGCCCCCCCTGCACCCTTCAGTGCCCGCTGTGTGCGTGTGGGAGCAATGGCACGCAGCGTTACCGCTGCCCGCTTTACCTCAGAGAAGATCTGAAGTCTTCTGCCGCATTTGAAGTCTTCTTTCTTCTTATACTCACCCGGCTTCTATCTTCCGGCTCTGTGAGGAGGACCGCGGCGCGGCTCCGGGACGAACTGCGAGGGTGAGACCTGCATTCCGACCCTCTGGAGCTAATGGTGTCCAGTAGCCTAAGAAGCAGAGCCTATCATTTAAGTAGGTCTGCTTCTCTCCCCTCAGTCCCACGATGCAGGGAGCCTGTTGCCAGCAGTGCTCCCTGAAAATAAAAAGCCTAACAAAAGTCTTTTTCAGAGAAACTCAGGAGAGCTCCCCTGTAGTGCACCCAGTCTCCTCTGGGCACAGGATCTAACTGAGGTCTGGAGGAGGGGCATAGAGGGAGGAGCCAGTGCACACCCATCTAAAGTTCTTTATAGTGCCCATGTCTCCTGCGGAGCCTGTCTATACCCCATGGTCCTTACGGAGTCCCCAGCATCCTCTAGGACGTAAGAGAAAGTTTGTTTTTGTAAAAGTTCCAGGAGGAAATAGGATTTAAACAGAAAAGGCTACTCCTAGTAAACTTGAAAGAGCTTTACCTTGCTTTCAAAAACCGTTTTTCCGACATTCAAGGTGGATTGTCTAAGGTTTGTTCCTTACGACCTACGTGGTGTGTTAGTTAGCGTTGCTGCAAGAGGTATGCATTCTGTGTGTGTTTACGAAACTCACCAAAACGTAAAGAAGACCTAACTGAAATCCTTGTTTGTTCTTCAGTCTCAAAAACTTGTATGCTTCATCGGTGTGATAAATGCTTAGGTCTGGAAGCACTTCAGAAAATAGTTGAAATACTTTTTCATGATAGTGACATGGATGATGAGGACACAATTGTTTATAAGCGGTAGGTTCATAGTAAATTGGTTACAATAACTAGTACTGTGAAACAATTCCGCGAAGTCATTTGTAGTGCTGTTGATGATACAACAGCCCATCCGGCGACATGAAGACAGCAGGAACCACAGGTTTGGGTTTGTTTGTTTTTTTTTCTTTTTGTGGGGGGTGGGGGGTATCCAATTACAGGTGAAAATACACTGGGTGATTTTTTACGATGTTTCACCCAGATTTTTTTTACAGGCTATCTAATTTAGTCGCCTGCAAAAAAATACATTGTATCCCAAAAACACATAGGTTCAGTGAAACCTGTGTGTTTTTGGTAGAAACACCCCAGTTTCCCTGGATTTGGCTTCGCCTGCCTGAGGCAGGTGAAACACAATCCCTGATAAGCCGGCGTGAGCCGCCACTTTACGGGGCTAAATGGACAATTAGCCACGTTAATATACCGTGGCTAATTGCATAACCCCTTTAGTGTCACTATGACCACAGTCATAAAAAATTGTACACAAAAGTGATCTGCAACCTGGAACATACATACGTAGCAGCAATGTATGATAACATCTGGTACATTGGGTATATTATTCAATGTAATGAGGAGGAACAAGATGTGCTGGTACACTTCATGAAACAAAACTAATCAACAAATGTGTTGTCCCGGCCTTCAGTGTTTTGTTCCTTTATATTCACGTCCCCTGTGTAACGGAAGTGCCCACTGTCCAAGGAAGTACTGGAAAGCACTGTCTGCTGACACTTTAAGGAAAATTACAGACTGTTACAGCAGGTTCCAAACAAGGGAAAGATAATGCGATTGTTGACTCAACTTAGGTTTTGGACTCCAGTTAAGTTTAAGGTTTTAAATTTCATGGGGTTTTTTTTGCGTTAATTATGTATGCGATACAACAGTAATTGAACGTCAACTTCATTTTTTTTTTCCTCCACTATGAAACAGAGTATCATGCTGATTTTTTTGTGTGGTAATAATGTATACCTTTGTTAAGCACATAAAACATTTTGGGATATCTAATGTTGATTGAACCTAGCGTTTTTAAATAATTTTGAAAAACGTGCATTTTTGCCGTAACTCGAAACGTAAAGCAGATAAAGTGATTTGGTTTGGATTTTTGGATTCAGGAAGAAGAGTTACCTTAGGAGTGAAAATTTTGTGGTGATTCCTTACGAAGCACCCATCATACTTAAAAAAAAACTGGAAAAAGAAACCACGATTAGGAAATAATTTAATAAATTAAAAAATCAATATATAATAAACAAATTATCAGACAATCAAGATATTTGGCAGAAATAGTTTTTTTGACATCCTCTCTTAACTAAAATAAAATTTTTCATAAAAATCTGAGATGGGTTGTGGACAAGCCTGACTGAACGGACATGGAATGACCCAGTATCCTACCGTCACAATGCTCAAAGTAAGTGTGGAAGTACCCTTTTCCATCAAACTGCAACGGAAAACAATCATGGGTCCTCTTAATAGACCACCTACTTTTAATTGACAAGTTCAATCCCTTTTAGACTGAAAATGCAAATGGACCAATACGCAAATCACACAATGCATCCACACTTTTGTTCCATTTCAATAAATCTGAACACAAATATAAAAATATGGTTTCTACACCGCTCTGAAGAAATAAATAAATAAAATGTGCAAGAGATGCCCTTGCCTCGCCCAACCTCCCCTCACTGCGTGTGCACTCTTACACTACTCCCCTCTTTACGTCATTTTGCGCAAGAAACTTTTAAGCAACGGTGCACTTCCATAAAACAAGGCGCACAGCAGCTCCAAAGCTTCCAAAACTCCTGTATGCAGCAGAGCACATTTGGATATAATACATGATTTCCTCATTCCACATTAGGCTAAAGGGGACAACAAGCTGAATCCTTCGGTATCTGGACTCCAGGTCGACAACAAAAAGGTTGACACACCTTAGGTCGACACACATTAGGTCGACATGGACAAAAGGTCGACATGAACAAGGTCGACGTGGAAAAAGGTCGACATGCGTTTTTCACGATTGTTTTCTTTTTTGGAACCTTTTCATACTTAACGAACCACGTGGACTACGATTGGAACGGTAAGCATGGCGAGCGAAGCGAGCCATGCGAGGGGACACGGTGCACTAATTGGGGTTCCCGGTCACTCTACGAAGAAAACGACAACAAAAAAACATAAAAAACTCATGTCGACCTTTTTCCATGTCAACCTTGTTCATGTCGACCTTTTGTCCATGTCGACCTAAGGTGTGTGGACCAATCGGTGTGTCAACCTTTTTGTTGTCGACCTGGAGTCCCAGACACGAATCCTTCATGATGTATGACTTGCAACAGCTGATATTTGGGGACAAGCATTATCCCTGCAATTCTTTAAGCACTATTCAAATGATATATCACGCCCAATCCCCTTTCTAAAATCATCCCTGTTATCGCACCGATAGTAACCTGGTTTAACAGTGTAAAACAGGCATTCCCAACCACGGTCCTCAAGGCACACCAACAGTGCAGTAGGTTAAATCAAAATAACTGAGCTACTAATTAAGTCACCTGTGCTGAAGCCTGGATATCACTAAAACCTGCACTGTTATACCCCTTTCACATCGCACAAATAACCCGGTATCGACACGGCATATTGCCGTGTCGACACGGGTCAGTGTGCGATGTGAAAGCACTCTGCCAGAATTAGCGGGTCGCCTGACCCGGTAATTCAATTGTTAGAAACTTTTGCGCTATATTATAAATGTATATGATATGGCTGACAAAAGTAACAGACTCCTATTGAATTAAAAATGTTTAATAATATATGAATAGTCACAAATCATAAAACAAGACCGGTCTTAGTAATTTAAACATCTAAGATGACAAGTATATATACTTTCCATATTGCCGTGTCGACACGGGTCAGTGTGCGATGTGAAAGCACTCTGCCAGAAGTAGCGGGTCGCCTGACCCGGCAATTCAACCCGGTATAAAAGAAGGATTATACCCGGGTTGAATACCGGGTCAGGTGCAGTGTGAATGGGAGCCGCGTCGATGCGACACGGTTCCCATTCACAGCGTAGGGAGAGGCGGCGCAGGAGATGAGCTCATCTCCCAGCGCCACCCTCCACCCCCGCCCCTGCTGCTGCGCCCCCCCCGCTGCTATGGCAACCGACCCGGTATATTGCCGGGTCAGAAAGCCAGCAGAGGGGAGCAAATGCCGGATCCCACCCGGTAAGTACACGTTTCTTTTACCGGGTGGGATCAGGCATTTGCGATCTGAATGCAGTATTAGTGTGCCTTGAGGACCGTGGTCGGGAATGCCTGGTGTAAAGGGTTGGGTGCCTCGCTACCCCGAGCGTAGTGAGCTGAAATGATGATACCACGCCCGGCGGGGTCAGAAACAGAACGGGTGTGGAAGGGGGTGAAAATAATTGAATACCGCCCTTTATATGTTTAATGCATAGTATGTAACATGCATTTATACAGCCCAGCAGCAGCGTAGCACTTCCTCTTTCTGTAAACATCCCAATAAAATGATAACATTTACAGCCAACATGCAGTGCATGTGTGTTTAGCATTGTTACTCCGCTTTGAGCATGATGCTGTGCTACTGAAGCCAATGCAAGCCAGGTATTCTATGCACAGTGATCTATAACCCACTGTAAGGCAAGCCTCTGCAGCTGCAGTTATACGTACTTGATCATATGACTAAAGAGGAAACAATCATGTCAGCATCGCTGCAAACACAGCGCCTGTCATCTGTGCAAGCTCCTATAGAGCACCAGGTGGATCTGCACAATGCAAGAAGTACTACAAGTACATGCAGTCCCTAAGTGCCTGAAAGTTTATCGCGATAAGCCCATCATTTATACAGTAGCATCACTTCCATGTAAAAATGTACACAGTCCCATACATTACTAGGAAGCCACTACAGGTAACTGAGTGGAGAACTGTCTCCTATGAACGAGTTTTACCCTGCACCGTCACCTCTCACACCCTGCAGGATTGCTACAGCTGCTGCCACAACGAGAGGCGAGTATTATTAATAAGAAGGAGGAAAAGCACAGTACCTAGCTGGAAGCAGCCATGACAGGGAGACACTGGGAAGAACAGGAAACTACAAATCCCAGCAAGCTCTGCGGCTACAGCTACAGTGGCCGGAGAGGGACAGTTGTTGTAGGCATGCTCTTTGCGGAGAAGCTGTTACGGTATCAGGAAGTGCGAGCGAGGCCAGGACGCCCGTTCATTGCTGCTGCATTGCTGAGGGATAGCAGATATTGAGCAATATGTACACTCTAAAGTTAGACTATAGGAATAATTTAGCACTGTTAAAAAAAACTTGCAGACCTCTGACAATCTGCAACTCCCTACCGAGTATAACTAATATTGTATGGATTTTATTACATGAGACGAAAAGCAGCAGATGTTATTTTGTATTTGCAAGTTAATTTATTATTTAGAAAGATAATTTTTTTCTTCTTTTTTTCTCTTTTCATCCTAGTGGATACTGGGGTTCTGTACTTAAGTACCATGGGGTATAGATCGGGTTCACTGGAGCCTAGCACTTTAAAACTTTTAGTGTGTGTATGTGTGTGCTGGCCCCTCCCCTCTATTCCCCTCCTACCAGACTCTGTTTAGAAAAATGTGCCCAAGGAGTCGGATGCATTTCTCTGGCGCTCCAGAGAGTTTCCTTTATTTTTTTAGTTATTTTCAGGTAACCCTGGTTGGCAACCAGGCTACCTGCATCATGGGACGTAAGGCCCGTACACACTGGCCGATATATCGGCCATTCTCTTAAACGGCTGATATATCGCGGGTCCGTCGGCCAGTGTGTACGGCCGATACGTCTGTGAACTCCGTCGTTCACAGACGTATGGCGTCGGCCGCGCAGCACAGCAGACGGCCAATATATCTACCGATATATTGGCGCGTTGCTGTGTGTGTGCGGAGCGGTTGGCTGACCGCCCGTACACATGCTGCGGCGGCCGGCGGTGATTGACAGCTGAACTGGGCGGGCGTGTGTACACGCCCGCCCAGTTCATGACGTCAGTCCCCGACGGATCGGGCAGTGTGTATGCACAGCACACTGCCCGATCCGTCCATAGATATATCTGCAGATCAATTGATCTGCAGATATATCTTACCAGTCTGTACCCACCTTTAGAGAGGGGACCGAACCAACCTCCTGAGGGTTAATGGTTCGTAATCCCAGCTGACAGGACACTCCTGAGGTGCTGATCTCACATCGTTAGTATGCGAGCCAACGCTGGCAGCTAGCCTCCACCCTAACAGATGCCGAAGATCAAGGTGTGGTGATACACCCCTAAAACTTGTGTGTGGTAATAAACAGGAAAAAGGTTTCAGTATGAAAAGCTGGCAGGCAGGATACCGGCGCTTATTAGCCCGACACCAACATCCTGATCGCGGCAATGCCGATAGGGGTGCGTTAGGTACCGTAACCAACCTCCCCTATTGGTGCCTAACCCTAACCTCCCCCCGGTAGTGCCTAAACCTGACGGTCCTAACCACCCCCTTTTTCACAGCCTAAACCTAACCCACCCCCATAGTGCCTATCCCTAACACTCCCCTGGTGGTACCTAACCCTAACCCCCCTGGAGTGTGCCTAACATAACCCCCCCTCCCGCAGCCTTCGGGATCCTGATCCTTTCGGGATTCCATTGTCTGTGTTCTTACGGCTGTCTGGATTTCAGTGTCGGCATACCTCCCAACATGACCCTCACAAGAAGGGACAGAATGCTCTGCTTCTGGTCTTTTCTCTTAATATATGATTGCCGGCACCTGCGTGAACAGGTTAATGGACAACTGGGTACCATCAGTATCTCATGAATGCACAGTATGACTACCAGATGATCTACAGGCACACTGCCGCCCGATCACGCTAGCTATAGATATTGTCATTACAGTGTGTACAAATTGCAGGATCACATTAGCGTAAGCAGCTACCTGGTAGTCATACTATGCATTCATGAGATACTGTAGGTACCCAGTTGCACTTTGCATTCAATATTTCTGCCCATTTGAAACAACAGAGACACAAAGCTACTCCGAAATAGGATTGCTGCTTATGCTAATATTATCCATAATTTTGTACACAACGTAACAACTAGATGAATAGCGTGGACAGGGCAGCAGCTTGGCCTTGTATTTAGTAGAAGCGGACTTTTTTTATATAACGAGAAGTAGAAACTTAAAACACCAAATAACTTTATTGTATTAAAAAAAAAAATGGGTGCCGAACTCGGGTCTTCAAGCATTGTAGGCGGCCGCTGTTCTAGTTAGGCCACAGCTGACCATGGTAGAGGTGGGCCCTCCGGGTTTATATGTCATGTGTTGTATCTTGGTGCTTTAAAAAAAAAAAAAGGTAGCTGCTTACGCTAATGTGATTCTGCAATTTGTACACACTGTAACGACAATATCCATAGCTAGCGTGATCGGGCGACAGTGTGCCTGGAGAACATCTGGTAGTCATACTGTGCATTCATGAGATACTGTAGGTACCCAGTTGCACTTTGCATTCAATATTTCTGCCCATTTGAAACAACAGAGACACAAAGCTACTCCGAAATAGGATTGCTGCTTATGCTAATATTATCCATCATTTTGTACACAATGTAACGACTAGATGAATAGCGTGAACAGGGCAGCAGCTTGGCCTTGTATTTAGTAGAAGCGGACGTTTTTTATATAACGAGAAGTAGCAATACACCAAAAAACTTTATTGTATTAAAATAGAATATCTAAATATACAAAAAAAAAATTATGGTCAACGCATCGGCCACAACTTTAACATTGTCCCTAGCAGTGATCGAGCACTAATGGGTATCGAACCCACGAGTGCAAGCATTGCAGGCGGATGCTGTTCTCGTTAGGCCGCAGCCGACCACGATACAGGCAGGCCCTCCGGGTATATATGTGATGTGTTGTATCTGAGTGCTTTAAAAAAAAAACGGGTTGAATACGGATACCATCATGAGGTACAGTAGGGACCTAGTGCACTTTGCATTCAATATTTCTGCCGAAGCTAGTCCGAAATATGAATGCTGTTATGCTAATACTATAACGACAATATCCATATCTAGCGTGATCGGGCGGCAGTGTGGCTGTAGACCATCTGGGAGTCATATTAATGCTATCCAGTATTTTGTACACAACGTAACGAAAAAATTAATTGACTGAACGGGCGGCAGCGTGGCACTGTAATTTGTGGAAAGGGATTTTTTTTATAAAGGGAAGAACGTGATTGGCCAGCCTTTCACAGATCACTGCTTACTGCCACAGCATTGTATTCAGCACTGTAGTCTCAACGTGGAGCATTCACCACCCAGCGGTTAAACTGTGTATTACATGGCGCGGGACATAACGCACGCCATAACGTTATTTCCAACTCGCGACACAGGACCCTAAATAATAAGATTTTACTTACCGATAAATCTATTTCTCGTAGTCCGTAGTGGATGCTGGGGACTCCGTCAGGACCATGGGGATTAGCGGCTCCGCAGGAGACAGGGCACAAAACTAAAGCTTTAGGATCAGGTGGTGTGTACTGGCTCCTCCCCCTATGACCCTCCTCCAAGCCTCAGTTAGGATACTGTGCCCGGACGAGCGTACACAATAAGGAAGGATATTGAATCCCGGGTAAGACTCATACCAGCCACACCAATCACACCGTATAACTTGTGATCTAAACCCAGTTAACAGTATGACAAACGTAGGAGCCTCTGAACAGACGGCTCACAACAATAACAACCCGATTTTTTTTTTTTGTAACAATAACTATGTACAAGTATTGCAGACAATCCGCACTTGGGATGGGCGCCCAGCATCCACTACGGACTACGAGAAATAGATTTATCGGTAAGTAAAATCTTATTTTCTCTGACGTCCTAAGTGGATGCTGGGGACTCCGTCAGGACCATGGGGATTATACCAAAGCTCCCAAACGGGCGGGAGAGTGCGGATGACTCTGCAGCACCGAGTGAGAGAACTCCAGGTCCTCCTCAGCCAGGGTGTGCCCCTGACCAAGTAGCAGCTTGGCAAAGTTGTAAAGCCGAGACCCCTCGAGCAGTCGCCCAAGATGAGCCCACCTTCCTTGTGGAATGGGCATTTATATATTTTGGCTGTGGCAGTCCTGCCACAGAATGTGCAAGCTGAATTGTACTACACATTCAACTAGCAATCGTCTGCTTAGAAACAAGAGCACCCAGTTTTTTGGGTGCATACAGGATAACAGCAAGTCAGTTTTCCTGACTCCAGCCGTCCTGGAAATCTATATTTCTCTAACGTCCTAGTGGATGCTGGGGACTCCGTCAGGACCATGGGGAATAGCGGCTCCGCAGGAGACAGGGCACAAAAGCAAGCTTTTAGGATCACATGGTGTGTACTGGCCCCTCCCCCTATGACCCTCCTCCAAGCCTCAGTTAGGTTTTTGTGCCCGGCCGAGAAGGGTGCAATCTAGGTGGCTCTCTTAAAGAGTTGCTTAGAAAAAGTTTTTAGGTTCTTTATTTTCAGTGAGTCCTGCTGGCAACAGGCTCACTGCATCGAGGGACTTAGGGGAGAGATTTTCAACTCACCTGCGTGCAGGATGGATTGGATTCTTAGGCTACTGGACATAGCTCCAGAGGGAGTCGGAACACAGGGCTCGCCCTGGGGTTCGTCCCGGAGCCGCGCCGCCGACCCCCCTTGCAGATGCTGAAGATGAAGAGGTCCGGAACCAGGCGGCAGAAGACTCTCAGTCTTCATCAGGTAGCGCACAGCACTGCAGCTGTGCGCCATTGTTGTCAGCACACTTCACACAGCGGTCACGGAGGGTGCAGGGCGCTGGGGGGGGGCGCCCTGGGCAGCAATGTATAATACCTGTATGGCGAAAAATACATCACATATAGCCCTTGAGGCTATATGGATGTATTTAACCCCTGCCAGATATCTAAAACTCCGGAGAAGAAGCCCGCCGAAAAGGGGGCGGGGCCTATTCTCCTCAGCACACAGCGCCATTTTCCCTCACAGAAAGGCTGGTGGGAAGGCTCCCATGATCTCCCCTGCACTGCACTACAGAAACAGGGTTAAAACAGAGAGGGGGGGCACTGATTTGGCGATATGTATATATATTAAAATGCTATAAAAGGAACACTTATATAAAGGTTGTCCCTGGATAATTATAGCGTTTTGGTGTGTGCTGGCAAACTCTCCCTCTGTCTCCCCAAAGGGCTAGTGGGTCCTGTCCTCTATCAGAGCATTCCCTATGTGTGTGCTGTATGTCGGTACGTGTGTGTCGACATGTATGAGGAAAATATTGGTGAGGAGGCGGAGCAAATTGCCTGTAATGGTGATGTCACTCTCTAGGGAGTCGACACCGGAATGGATGGCTTATTTATGGAAATTACGTGACAATGTCAACACGCTGCAAGCCGGTTGACGACATGAGAGGGCCGGCGAACAAATTAGTATCTGTCCAGGCGTCTCAAACACCGTCAGGGGCTGTAAAATGCCCATTTACCTCAGTCGGTCGACACAGACCCAGACACGGACACTGATTTCAGTGTCGACGGTGAAGAAACAAACGTATTTTCTTTTAGGGCCACACGTTAAGGGCAATGAAGGAGGTGTTACATATTTCTGATACTCCAAGTACCACAAAAAAGGGTATTATGTGTGAGGTGAAAAAACTACCTGTAGTTTTTCCTGAATCAGATAAATTAAATGAAGTGTGTGATGATGCGTGGGTTTCCCCCGATAGAAAATTATTGGCGGTATACCCTTTCCCGCCAGAAGTTAAGGCGCGGTGGGAAACACCCCTCAGGGTGGATAAGGCGCTCACACGCTTATCAGAACAAGTGGCGGTACCATCTACGGATAGGGCCGTACTTAAGGAGCCAGCTGATAGGAGGCTGAAAAATATCCTAAAAAGTATACACACACATGCTGGTGTTATACTGCGACCAGCGATCGCCTCAGCCTGGATGTGCAGAGCTGAGGTGGCTTGGTCGGATTCCCTGACTAAAAATATTGATACCTTTGACAGGGACAGTATTTTATTGACTATAGAGCATTTAAAGGATGCATTTCTATATATGCGAGATGCGCAGAGGGATATTTGCACTCTGGCATCAAGAGTAAATGCGATGTCCATATCTGCAAGAAGATGTTTATGGACACGACAGTGGTCAGGTGATGCAGATTCCAAACGGCACAAAGATGTATTGCCGTATAAAGGGGAGGAGTTATTTGGGGTCGGTCCATGGGACCTGGTGGCCAGGGCAACTGCTGGAAAATCCACCGTTTTTTACCCTAAGTCACATCTCTGCAGAAAAAGACACCGTCTTTTCAGCCTCAGTCCTTTCATCCCTATAAGAGTCATATCTGCCCAGGGATAGAGGAAAGGGAAGAAGACTGCAGCAGGCAGCCCATTCCCAGGAACAGAAGCCCTCCACCGCTTCTACCAAGTTCTCAGCATGACGCTGGGACCGTACAGGACCCCTGGATCCTACAAGTAGTATCCAAGGGGTACAGATTGGAATGTCGAGAGGTTTCCCCCCTCGCAGGTTCCTGTAGTCTGCTGTACCAATGTCTCCCTCCGACAGGGAGGCAGTATTGAAAACAACTCACAAGCTGTATTCCCAGCAGGTGATAATAAAATTACCCCTCCGACAACAAGGAAAGGGGTATTACTCCACACTATATGGTGGTACTGAAGGCTAGGTGAGACCTATTCTAAATCTGAAAAATTTGAACACTTGCAAGGGTTCAAATCCAGATGGAGTCACTCAGAGCAGTGATAGCAAAGAACAAGGGGACTATATGGTGTCCCGGGACATCAGGGATGCTTACCTCCATGTCCCAAAATTTGCCTTTTCTCACCAGGGGTACCTCAGGTTCGTGGTACAGAACTGTCACTATCAGTTTCAAGACGATGCCGTTGGATTGTCCAAGGCACCCCGGGTCCTTACCAAGGTAATGACCGAAAGGAGGATTCGTCTTCAAAGAAAATGGACGACCTCCTGATAAGAACAAGGTCCAGAGAACAGTTGGAGGTCGGAGTAGCACTATCTCAAGTAGTTCTACGACAGCACGGGTGGATTCTAAGTATTCCAAAACCGCAGTTGTTCCGACGACACGTCTGCTGGTCCTAGGGATGATTCTGGACACAGTCCAGGAAAAGGTGTTTCTCCCAGAGGAGAAAGCCAGGGAGTTATCCGAGCTAATCGGGATCCTCCTAAAACCAGGAAAAGTGTCAGTGCATCATTGCACAAGAGTCCTGGTAAAAATGGTGGCTTATTACGAAGCGCTTCCATTCGGCAGATTTCACGCAAGAACTCTTCAGTGGGATCTGCTGGACAAATGGTCCGGATCGCATCTTCAGATGCATCAGCGGATAACCCTATATCCAAGGACAAGGGTGTCTCTCCTGTGGTGATTACAGAGTGCTCATCTTCTAGAGGGCCGCAGATTCGGCATTCAGGATTGGATGCTGGTGACCACGGAGGCCAGCCTGAGAGGCTGGGGAGCAGTCACACAAGGAGTGTGATCAAGTCTGGAGAATTCTCTCCACATAAATATACTGGAGCTAAGAGCAAATTTATAATGCTCTAAGCTTAGCAAGACCTCTGCTTCAAGGTCAGCCGGTATTGATCCAGTGGGATAACATCACGGCAGTCGCCCACGTAAACAGAAAGGGCGGCACAAGAAGCAGGAGGGCAGTGGCAAAACTGCAAGGATTTTTCGCTAGGCGGAAAATCATGTGATAGCACTGTCAGCAGTGTTCATTCCGGGAGTGGACGACTGGGAAGCAGACTTCCTCAGCAGGCACGACCTCCACCCGGGAGAGTGGGAACTTCATCGGGAAGTTTTCCGCATGATTGTGAACCGTTGGGAAAGACCAAAGGTGGACATGATGGCGTCCCGCCCGAACAAAAAATGGGACAGGTATTGCGCCAGGTCACGAGACCTTCAGGCGATAGCTGTGGACGTCCTGGTAACACCGTGGGTGTAACAGTCGGTGTATGTGTTCCCTCCTCTGCTTCTCATAACCAAGGTATTGAGAATTATAAGACATAGAGGAGTAAGAACTATACTCGTGGCTCCGGATTGGCCAAGAGGGACTTGGTAACCGGAACTTCAAGAGATGCTCACAGAGGACTAATGGCCTCGGGAGCTAAGAAGGGATTTGCTTTCAGCAAGTACCATGTCTGTTCCAAGAGGAACCGTGGCATCGGCCTTTAAGAAAGGACCTGCTCCAGCAGGGACCTTGTCTGTTCCAAGACTTACCGCGACTGCGTTTGACGGCATGGCGGTTTGAACGCCGGATCCTAAGGGAAAAGGCATTCCGGAAGAGGTCATACCTACCCTGGTCAAAGCCAGGAAGGAGGTGACCGCACAACGTTATCACCACATGTGGTAAAAATATGTTGCGTGGGTGAGGCCAGGAAGGCCCCACGAAAAAATTTCAACTAGGTCGATTTCTGCACTTCCTGCAAACAGGAGTGTCTATGAGCCTCAAATTGGGGTCCATTAAGGTTCAAGTTTCGGCCCTATAGATTTTCTTCCAGAAAGAATTGGCTTCAGTTCCTGAAGTCCAGACGTTTGTCAAGGGAGTATTGCATATACAGCCCTTGTGTGCCTCCAGTGGCACCGTGGGATCTCAACGTAGTGTTGGGATTCCTCAAATCATATTGGTTTGAACCACTCAAATCTGTGGATTTGAAATATCTCACATGGAAAGTGACCATGCTGTTGGCCCTGGCCTCGGCCAGGCGATTGTCAAAATTGGCGGCTTTGTCTTACAAAAGCCCATATTTGATTTTCCATTCGGACAGGGCAGAACTGCGGACTCGTCCCCAGTTTCTTCCTAAGGTGGTGTCAGCGTTTCACCTGAAACAACCTATTGTGGTGCCTGCGGCTACTAGGGACTTGGAGGACTCCAAGTTGCTAGACGTTGTCAGGGCCCTGAAAATATATATATATATATATATATATATATATATAATTCCAGGACGGCTGGAGTCAGAAAGTCTGACTTGCTGTTTATATTGTAGGCACCCAAAAAGCTGGGTGCTCCTGCTTCTAAGCAGACTATTGCTCGTTGGATTTGTAGTACAATTCAGCTTGCACATTCTGTGGCAGGCCTGCCACAGCCAAAATCTGTAAATGCCCATTCCACAAGGAAGGTGGGCTCATCTTGGGCGGCTGCCCGAGGGGTCTCGGCTTTACAACTTTGCCGAGCAGCTACTTGGTCAGGGGCAAACACGTTTGCAAAATTCTACAAATTTGATACCCTGGCTGAGGAGGACCTGGAGTTCTCTCATTCGGTGCTGCAGAGTCATCCGCACTCTCCCGCCCGTTTGGGAGCTTTGGTATAATCCCCATGGTCCTGACGGAGTCCCCAGCATCCACTAGGACGTTAGAGAAAATAAGATTTTACTTACCGATAAATCTATTTCTCATAGTCCGTAGTGGATGCTGGGCGCCCATCCCAAGTGCGGATTGTCTGCATTACTTGTACATAGTTATTGTTACAAAAAATCGGGTTATTATTGTTGTGAGCCATCTTTTTTAGAGGCTACTTCATTGTTATCATACTGTTAACTGGGTTCAAATCACAAGTTGTACGGTGTGATTGGTGTGGCTGGTATGAGTCTTACCCGGGATTCAAGATCCTTCCTTATTGTGTACGCTCGTCCGGGCACAGTACCTAACTGAGGCTTGGAGGAGGGTCATAGGGGGAGGGGCCAGTACACACCATGTGATCCTAAAAGCTTGCTTTTGTGCCCTGTCTCCTGCGGAGCCGCTATTCCCCATGGTCCTGACGGAGTCCCCAGCATCCACTACGGACTATGAGAAATAGATTTATCGGTAAGTAAAATCTTATTTTTCAGGGCCCTGACAACATCTAGCAACTTGGAGTCCTCCAAGTCTCTAGTAGCCGCAGGTACCACAATAAGCTGGTTCAGATGAAACGCTGACACCACCTTAGGGAGAAACTGGGGACGAGTCCGCAGCTCTGCCCTGTCCGAATGGACAATCAGATATGGGCTTTTGTGAGACAAAGCCGCCAATTCTGACACTCGCCTGGCCAAGGCCAGGGCCAACATCATGGTCACTTTCCATGTGAGATATTTCAAATCCACAGATTTGAGCGGTTTAAACCAACGTGATTTGAGGAATCCCAGGACTACGTTGAGATCCCACAGTGCCACTGGAGGCACAAAAGGGGGTTGTATATGCAGTACTCCCTTGTCAAATTTCTGGACTTCAGGAACTGAAGCCAATTCTTTCTGGAAGAAAATCGACAGGGCCGAAATTTGAACCTTAATGGACCCCAATTTGAGGCCCATAGACACTCCTGTTTTCAGGAAATGCAGGAATCGACCGAGTTGAAATTTCTTCGTGGGGCCTTCCTGGCCTCACACCACGCAACATATTTTCGCCACATGTGGTGATAATGTTGTGCGGTCACCTCCTTCCTGGCTTTGACCAGGGTAGGAATGACCTCTTCCGGAATGCCTTTTTTCCCTTAGGATCCGGCGTTCAACCGCCATGCCGTCAAACGCACCCGCGGTAAGTCTTGGAACAGACATGGTACTTGCTGAAGCAAGTCCCTTCTTATCGGCAGAGGCCCTGAGTCCTCTGTGAGCATCTCATGAAGTTCCGGGTACCAAGTCCTTCTTGGCCCATCCGGAACCACGAGTATAGTTCTTACTCCTCTACGTCTTATAATTCTCAGTACCTTTGGTATGAGAAGCAGAGGAGGGAACACATACACCGACTGGTACACCCATGGTGTTACCAGAACGTCCACAGCTATTGCCTGAGGGTCTCTTGACCTGGCGCAATACCTGTCCAGTTTTTTGTTCAGGCGGGACGCCATCATGTCCACCTTTGGTCTTTCCCAACGGTGCACAATCATGTGGAAAAAACTTCTCGATGAAGTCCCCACTCTCCCGGGTGGAGGTCGTGCTGAGGAAGTCTGCTTCCCAGTTGTCCACTCCCGGAATAAAAACTGCTGACAGTGCTATCACATGATTTTCCGCCCAGCGAAGAATCCTTGCAGTTTCTGCCATTGTCCTCCTGCTTCTTGTGCCTGTTTACGTGGGCGACTGCCGTGATGTTGTCCCACTGGATCAATACCGGCTGACCTTGAAGCAGAGGTCTTGCTAAGCTTAGAGCATTGTAAATTGCTCTTAGCTCCAGTATATTTATGCGGAGAGAAGTCCCCAGACTTGATCACACTCCCTGGAAATTTTTTTCCCTGTGTGACTGCTCCCCAGCCTTTCAAGCTGGAATCCGTGGTCACCAGGACCCAGTCCTGAATGCATAACTGTGGCACTTTAGTAGATGAGCACTCTGCAGCCACCACAGAAGAGACACCCTTGTCCTTGGAGACAGGGTTATCCGCTGATGCATCTGAAGATGCGATCCGGACCATTTGTCCAGCAGATCCCACTGAAAACTTCTTGCGTGAAATCTGCCGAATGGAATCGCTTCGTAAGAAGCCACCATTTTTCCCAGGACCCTTGTGCAATGATGCACTGACACTTTTCCTGGTTTTTTGGAGGTTCCTGACTAGCTCGGATAACTCCCTGGCTTTCTCCTCCGGGAGAAACACCTTTTTCTGGACTGTGTCCAGAATCATCCCTAGGGACAGCAGACGTGTCGTCGGAGACAGCTGCGATTTTGGAATATTTAGAATCCACCCGTGCTGTCGTAGAACTACTTGAGATAGTGCTACTCAGACCTCCAACTGTTCTCTGGACCTTGCCCTTATCAGGAGATCAGCCAAGTAAGGGATAATTAAGACGCCTTTTCTTTGAAGAAGAATCATCATTTCGGCCATTACCTTGGTAAAGACCCGGGGTGCCGTGGACAATCCAAACGGCAGCGTCTGAAACTGATAGTGACAGTTTTGTACCACGAACCTGAGGTACCCTTTGTGAGAAGGGCAAATTTGGACATGGAGGTAAGCATCCTTGATGTCCAGGGACACCATATAGTCCCCTTCTTCCTGGTTCGCTATCACTGCTCTGAGTGACTCCATTTAGAATAGGTCTCACCGAGCCATCTGGCTTCAGTACCACAATATAGTGTGGAATAATACCCCTTTACTTGTTGTAGGAGGGGTACTTTGATTATCACCTGCTGGGAATACAGCTTGTGAATTGTTTCCAATACTGCCTCCCTGTCGGAGGTAGACGTTGGTAAAGCAAACTTCAGGAACCTGCGAGGGGGAGACGTCTCGAATTTCCAATCTGTACCCCTGGGATACTACTTGTAGGATCCAGGGGTCCACTTGCGAGTGAGCCCACTGCGTGCTGAAACTCTTGAGACGACCCCCCACCGCACCTGTTTGTACGGCCCCAGCGTCATGCTGAGGACTTGGCAGAAGCGGTGGAAGGCTTCTGTTCCTGGGAATGGGCTGCCTGCTGCAGTCTTCTTCCCTTACCTCTATCCCTGGGCTGATATTATGGGGACGAAAGGACTGAGGCTGAAAAGACTATGTCTTTTTCTGCTGAGATGTGACTTGGGGTAAAAAAGGTGGATTTTCTAGCTGTTGCCGTGGCCACCAGGTCCGATGGACCGACCCCAAATAACTCCTCCCCTTTATACGGCAATACTTCCATGTGCCATTTGGAATCTGCATCACCTGACCACTGTCGTGTCCATAAACATCGTCTGGCAGATATGGACATCGCACTTACTCTTGATGCCAGAGTTTCGCATATATAGAAATGCATCTTTTAAATGCTCTATAGTCAATAAAATACTGTCCCTGTCAAGGGTATCAATATTTCCAGTCAGGGAATCCGACCAAGCCACCCCAGCGCTGCCCATCCAGGCTGAGGCGATCGCTGGTCGCAGTATAACACCAGTATGTGTGTATATACTTTTTAGGATATTTTCCAACCTCCTATCAGTTGGCTCCTTGAGGGCGTCCGTATCTAAAGACGGTAACGCCACTTGTTTTTATAAGCGTGTGAGCGCCTTATCCACCCTAAGGTGTGTTTCCCAACGCGCCATAACTTCTGGCGGGAAAGGGTATACCACCAATAATTTTCTATCGGGGGAAACCCACGCATCATCACACACTTCATTTAATTTATCTGATTCAGGAAAAACCACATGTAGTTTTTTCACACTCCACATAATACCCTTTTTTGTGGTACTTGTAGTATCAGAAATATGTAACATCTCCTTCATTGCCCTTAACAAGTAACGTGTGGCCCTAAAGGAAAATACGTTTGTTTCTTCACCGTCGACACTGGAGTCAGTGTCCGTGTCTGTGTCGACCGACTGAGGTAAAAGGACGTTTTAACGCCCCTGACTGTGTTTTAGACGCCTGGACAGGTACTAATTGGTTTGCCGGCCGTCTCATGTCGTCAACCGACCTTGCAGCGTGTTGACATTATCACGTAATTCCTTAAATAAGCCATCCATTCCGGTGTCGACTCCCTAGAGAGTGACATCACCATTACCGGCAATTGCTCCGCCTCCTCACCAACATCGTCCTCATACATGTCGACACACAAGTACCGACACACAGCACACACACAGGGAATGCTCTGATAGAGGACAGGACCCCACTAGCCCTTTGGGGAGACAGAGGGAGAGTTTGCCAGCACACACCAAAAACGCTATATTATACAGGGACAACCTTTATATAAGTGTTTTTCCCTTATAGCATTTTAATATATATATATACATATCGCCAAATAAGTGCCCCCCCTCTCTGTTTTAACCCTGTTTCTGTAGTGCAGTGCAGGGGAGAGCCTTGGAGCCTTCCCACCAGCCTTTCTGTGAGGGGAAAATGGCGCTGTGTGCTGAGGAGAATAGGCCCCACCCCCTTTTCGGCGGGCTTCTTCTCCCGTTTTTCTGAGACCTGGCAGGGGTTAAATACATCCATATAGCCTCCAGGGGCTATATGTGATGTATTTTTAGCCAGAATAAGGTATTATACATTGCTGCCCAGGGCGCCCCCAGCAACGCCCTGCACCCTCCGTGACCGTTGGTGTGAAGTGTGTGACAACAATGGCGCACAGCTGCAGTGCTGTGCGCTACCTTCATGAAGACTGAAAAGCCTTCTGCCGCCGGTTTCTGGACCTTCAATCTTCAGCATCTGCAAGGGGGGTCGGCGGCGCGGCTCCGGGACGAACCCCAGGGTGAGACCTGTGTTCCGACTCCCTCTGGAGCTAATGGTGTCCAGTAGCCTAAGAAGCCAATCCATCCTGCACGCAGGTGAGTTGAACTTCTCTCCCCTAAGTCCCTCGATGCAGTGAGCCTGTTGCCAGCAGGACTCACTGAAAATAAGAAACCTAAAAACTTTTTCTAAGCAGCTCCTTAAGAGAGCCACCTAGATTGCACCCTGCTCGGACGGGCACAAAAACCTAACTGAGGCTTGGAGGAGGGTCATAGGGGGAGGAGCCAGTACACACCACCTGATCCTAAAGCTTTAGTTTTGTGCCCTGTCTCCTGCGGAGCCGCTAATCCCCATGGTCCTGACGGAGTCCCCAGCATCCTCTTAGGACGTCAGAGAAAGTACGCTATGAGCAACGCTGTATGAGGATACATCTGTACATAGTTTTTTTTTCCCCACAGAGTTCAGCCCTGCCCTTTGCTAACCGCTAAACTCACCCCCATTTTTTTATTTGCCCGAGGCCCAGCCAGGGGTGGCCATTGAGTGATACAAACCATTAATGGTTCACCGTAGATGGGTTATTCTCCGTGATGCACGGGACAGCAACACACATTGAAACAACATACTTCTCCAAAATACCAAGATTGTAGTGGGTCTTAAGTTATAGGGTAAGGTATTGCTACTAAGTAATTAAGTTTTCATATAACAACAATTTCTTAACAGATCAGTTTAAAGGGAAAAAAAATGAAATGCGTGTGCTGCACTGGAATTTATGTTCACTTTCTGGAGAATCACTTTCTGGTTTATGTACCATTGATGTTTAATACCCTGCCATATTAGGCATTACGTGTGATGCGCTACAGAATATGTACATTTGATTACACAGGCAGATAATTCCCAGCAGCCTCGGCAGCAGCTCTGAAGGTCAGGAGCAGGTCACATGACCAGTGACAGTTGAGAGCGAGGAGCAGTTGAGCAGCAGCCATTTTAGGAGGATGGGAGTGCTATGAAGCTGCAAACCGAAACCAGCACAAGTGTCCGGACACCAGTGATTCCCGCCGCAGGCAGAGTAGTAGACGGTCTCTTTGCCAACATGCAGCCAGAGGTGGCAGTTACGCAGCACCCGCACACCCCATAGAGGCAGATTAAGAGGTGGTCTGTCTTCTCCTGGACAGATTGTTCGTAGATACAGAGAGTAGGTACACAATTCACAGAGGCTGCTGAATAAAAGTGCATCATCTGCCCAGTCTTCAGTAACCAGCTCAGAACTGGACATAAGCGCCTGGAGAGAGGTCTGTAACCCTGCACATCTGTCCATACACACCTCACAAGGCTATTACAGGAAAAGGGGCTGCGACTGTGACATTGAGGAAAGTTGAGCAACGAACCGCACAAAGCAATAAAAACGGGCTCATTTACACAGTCCTAGTTACTAACTATACCTTTTACTAACTATACCTTAACAAGCCCTATGACTTAAAGGGCTGTGCTTTATGTGGAAACTGCAGCACCATATTTATTAAGAGAAAGCCAAGTGGACTTGGATACCCATAAGACATCTAGGCTATTCAGTTGTCTCAGGAGCCAGACAGATATTAGGACTCGTTAACAGTTACTGAATCCTTAGCAAACCCAGGATTTAGGAGGTAGACAGCTGTCTGTGAGAGAGACATACCTGCTACGCAGTGTTAGAGGAGGCAACTAACAGTAAGAGAAGCTTGAGCCTGCTAGCCAACGTTTCACCAGACAATTCCCTAGTGTGCAGTTAACCACAGCCCAGTGATTCAGTCAGCCAGGCTGTTCGGTAAAAGGTACTGACTACCTGAGGACAATGGCCCTCATTCCGAGTTGATCGCTCGCTGCCGTTTTTTGCGGCGCAGCGATCAGGTTACTACTGCGCATGCGTATGCACCGCAATGCGCACGTGCGTCATATGGGTACAAACAGCATCGTTGCTGTGCAATGCTTCTAGCGACGAATCCATTCGCACGGGTGATCGTAAGGAGATTGACAGCAAGAGGACGTTTATGGGTGTCAACTGACCGTTTTCTGGGAGTGGTAGGGAAAACGCAGGCGTGTCCAGGCGTTTGCAGGGCAGGTGTCTGACGTCAATTCCGGGACCGGACAGGCTGAAGTGATCTCAAGGGCTGAGTAAGTCCAGAGCTACTCAGAAACTGCAAAAAACTTTTTCGTCCCGCTCGGCTGCACAAGTGTTCGCACACTTGTAAAGCGAAAATACACTCCCCTAGAGGCGGCGACTATCTGATCGCTGCTCTGCAAAAAATAGCTAGCGAGCAATCAACTCGGAATGAGGGCCAATACCTGCTACTATGCTTAATGCTTGGCTTGCTACTGTGCACTGCTAGGAGGACTTTCTGCTTCTGCTGACATTAACTTAACGGTAAACTATCCCTTCTGCTAGTGTGCTACTCCAAAGGAACAGTCACGGTGCCTAGTCAGCTAGAGACCCAATTCATAAGGAATAGTCCTGAGACTAGAGATGAGCGGGTTCGGTTTCTCTGAATCCGAACCCGCCAGAACTTCATGTTTTTTTTCACGAGTCCGAGCGACTCGGATCTTCCCGCCTTGCTCGGTTAACCCGAGCGCGCCCGAACGTCATCATGACGCTGTCGGATTCTCGCGAGGCTCGGATTCTATCGCGAGACTCGGATTCTATATAAGGAGCCGCGCGTCGCCGCCATTTTCACACGTGCATTGAGATTGATAGGGAGAGGACGTGGCTGGCGTCCTCTCCGTTTAGACACTTGATTTACTAATTTTGGGGAGCATTAGGAGTACTCAGTAGTGTACAGTGCAGAGTTTTGCTGATAGTGACCAGTGACCACCACTTTTATTTATAATCCGTTCTCTGCCTGAAAAAAGCGATACACAGCACACAGTGACTCAGTCACATACATACCATATCTGTGTGCACTGCTCAGGCTCAGGCCAGTGTGCTGCATCATCTTGACAATGCAAAATACTTTTGTCGTATAAACAACCCTTTATGAAGCTAAGAACACTGTACGCTGTTTGCTTAAGAAGTACCGTAATGGTACGCTATTGGCGTAGCGATCGCTCAGCCGTAGGCGAGACGCTCAAGCGTCACGTTCGCTCACGGCCCAGTGATCACAGGACACGTTATTGGTTATGACTAGGGGAATGATTCGCTGTAGCGTAGCGTGCGCTCGAGACCACGAGGAGGTCACCAGCGATGCAGACGCTCACAACACTATACCTTTATGTTAAAACCTTATACCAATGAAATACACTGAATACCTTAATGTGAGTACAGGGTGTAAATGCAACCTTGTGTAACCTGACTAACTACAAAGCTGCTTGAGCGTCACCGACGCTCAAGTGAACACAACACTATAGAAAATGCACAGATACTGGTTTAGGTTCCAAAGCCTATTAACTGTATTATATCTAATATACTTGTAAAAGGGGATAACAGTACAAATGATACACTACAATATAACAGAGACTTCCTAACCACAGAACTAAACAATAAATACAAAAAGACAATACTACTCTGACCTAAATGAAATACAATACAATACTATAATACTATGAGAGATATAAGAGAAAAGAGGAGAGAGAGAGATAGAGAGAGAGAGAGAAATTGGCTCACAGAAAGACAATGATTACGGAGAGAAACTTACGCACAAAGGGTATGATCGCCTGCGCCTCGATATCCAGCTCCCGGCTATCAGCAGATAACCGTTGATGAGAGAGTGAGAGCTGGATGTGGTCGGCCTGCCTATTTATGCCCCACACACAATGCAATCTCATGGTCCTACAATCCCATTGTCCATTGGCCGAAGGAATTCGGCCCTGCATCATAACAAAAGGTCATAGGGTGATTCATACAGGTGGGCTGTGACGATTTCCAACAGCTCAGGTGGGTGGGAAACTGGGTTTCCCGCCGCATACCTGAGTATGAGTAAATAATAGAAATGGACATAAACTTCTTATGTCCATAACTATTCGCACGAGCGATTAATACGCTCCAAACCAACACCGGAATATTGCTAATTAAATACTCTTCCGATGGGTACCAAACACTGCTGTATGATTCCTGTTAGACCCTTCGTACGATATAAAGAGGGATTCCTCAGCTCTGGGACATTGTATTTTAACCAAACTTTCAGAATCTATCAAAGGGACCATGATCTATAAACTACATTAATTGTGAAAATATGTAACGAATGAGTCGCACGCTACGACCACATAAACTCTACCGTAAATACGCATACCGCGCCTGCGAGTGCACGCTATTGCGGGTATGCGCCTCCACGGGAGAGCGTACGCACGCGCAGCGCGGACCAGTGTGCGGTGCAAATATGGCAACGTGCATTGAGACATTTTTCTGACTTTGACAGTCCACCCTTTGGCAGTCAATAATAACTGCCACAAAACATTTAAGGAGAAAAATGTAAGTCAGGGGTTAATTGATTTCCATGGTGGGGTAAGGAAGAAGAGAGGAGTAGGTGTGAAAAGGGTATGACCTAGTGAGAAAGTAGAAGCATGTGTGTATGAGTCCATGTTTGGAGGGTCATGTATCATCGTGCCGTACGTGTGGTAAATCAAGCTTCGAGGTATTGCGAAGTATACATTTGAATTCCTTCTTGTCCTGTGGTACAGGTCTGTGGATGGGCTGTCAAACTCTACCGAGCTCATTTCGGCTGTGGTTGTAACAAAATGGGGATGCACATTTTAGTTGATGATACATGAATGGGGGAGGTATGTGGTTGCTGCTATCTGTGCCTGTATTCCCTATCGTCTATGTGTGTCGTTACCTGGGGGTTGTAGAGATGAAGATAAAGAACACTTACGAAAAATGCAATGATATTCTATGTCAGGGAAATGTACATCTGTTGTTGAAGTTGTGTTCGGTATCTGTTGAGAGTCGTCTTCTTTGCGCTGTATTGCTCCTTGGGCATGAGCAAATAGCTTTGTCTGAGCCATCAGATTTACAAAAAATGTTGGGCTAGCGTGAGTTTAAAAATACTAGGGAAACTGGGGATCCATGGCAAAGTTCATCAAGTGTCCATATTTAAAGTTGTCAAATCTTCTTCTTTGGTGCTTGTCTGTTGTCTGTATAGCGTCTCGTCAACTTCCTCGTCCAAGGGGGTCTTTGTATCTTGGAGAAAAGCAGAAAAACAGGTGAAAGAAACGGACCGTATAATCGCATTTTCATCACATTCTGGTTTCTATCATTGGGTCATAAATCAAATCCAGGTTAATTACGGTTTCCTCACTCCTCAAGCTCATCACTTTTGTACTTTGTTTGCACCTCATTAAAGCCTGCCCGCATCTAAATATCAATCCAATCGATATAACGACACCCAAGATACATAGGAGAAACTTTCCAACATCCATTATGACTCCTTGAGCCCATTCTCCCAAACCGGAGAACCAATTTCGCGGGTTCAACCATGACACCCAACCAGTCAGCTCATTACCTACAGCAGCAAGGGTGAGATTGTGTTTTCGACGAAATTCCCACTTTAATTGCAGAATATCGTCCATCTTTTGGTCTATGACCTCTACCGGATCCTCGGTGCTATTTGTGATATACGTGCAACACTTTATGCCGTACTGTGTTGCCAATGTAACACAATATCCGCCTGTTACTGCTGTAAGATAATTAAGAACCATCCTATGCTGAACTAGTTCTGTTTTGTAAGCTTGAAGTTCTCTTCCAGTGTATCTAAACGTGTCATCATACATTTCAGTGATATTATCTAACAAATTGGCAAGTGCGGAAATGTATTTATAATTCATCACACCTCGAGCGGTGCGAGTGAAATCTAACGCTACCAGAACCTGAATCCCGGTGGATTCATGGATAAGATCAGAGGCCGGATGCTCTAACCTTTCTGACAGTTGTCTTTTAACTCGGTGCTCGTAATGAGTGTGAGTATAAGGAGCTTGGGCACCACGGTGTATGTCCTTCATTTTGTCATGTGTAACAGTCATCACTTCAGGCAATACTTTTCCAATATAACACAATCCTTCAGAGTTTGGGGCAAGCCACTTGTACGCCTTTCTCCCGCATATGAAATATGCATCATCGGGGAGAACATATGGGACGGAGAAGGACATGACCATGTTACAAACCTTCCAGGTGAAATCTCCTGACCCTAATTCTTCCATCTGCCTAATGCACGTATCGGTTTGTACGATATGTGCACAGTATCCTGGTGATACCTCTCCAACTCTAGTAATCCTATTTCCTAAGGTATATCGATACCGGAAAGATTTTCCTCTACTGGCTATGTGGCGTACGAGCTCTGTATCTGTAGGCATTCTATCTGCTCTGTGTGAAAAGGTCATGGTAAGGTTGCTCCATGACACTTCCCAATTTCCCGGTTTTCTGGGATTGGAGATGTTAAAACATAAGAGGGACCTATCCACATGGTATTGGTGGAGCTTCAAACTAGGAGGGCTGGAGATGTTAAACCTCCGGTCCACCGGTCTCCCACCACTTAGCTCAAGTACCTCCCCTAACGTTAAAGGAAATGGTACTAGCCCTGATTTACTGTGACCCTGAGGTACTTGAGAGCATACCCAACAATCTGTTTGGTTTAACACGTTACCCACTAGAGAGTGATAGTCACTCAATGGATGCCGGTCCATATGGATATTAAAACTAGATTGGCATTTCTTTATGCATCCATCTTCAACCAGATTATCACAGAGCCTACAGATACAATTTTCTTCAGCTAACAATCCATCACAATTTCTTCTATCGGATCGTTTTCTGATACTCGCCTTTGCTTGTTGGTTTGGTTGATCTTGGAAAACTACGCCTCCATCATCATAATCGGAACCCATTCCAGAACCTCTCTCGACCTCTATGGTACTCTCGCCGGAACAGACTGCTCTGGTCAACATCATGGTTAACATCAAAATCCGGATCACAGTCTCTTGGGGCAAGTCCATCTTTGAGGAGGAAATAGAGAAGAATGAGAAGGGGGAAAAAGAAATTTTAAGGGAGAGGGGATGGGAAGTGGAGAAAACAATAAAAGGGAGAGGGGAGTCGACAGCTGCTTTCGATCTTCAAGGCTCAGGTGCCGCCTCAGTCCTCCTGGAACAGACACTCCAGTGATACAACCTCTACCGTCTGTTCCTTGTCACGGGACTTCTCGGGATCAGCAACCTTCTTGCAGTGGGATGAATGGACCCAAGTCTCTTTCTCAGCAACCTTCAATGCTGTGGTGCTGGTCAATAAGACCTGGTATGGTCCTTCCCATCTATCAATAAGACAACCTGAGCGTAGAAAATTTCGTATCATTACATAATCCCCAGGTTCAATGTCATGACAATTACTATCTGGTAAATCAGGAATCACCAACTTCAGATTATCATTTTGATTCCTCAACTGCTTACTCATGTTAATCAAGTATTTTACAGTTACTTCATTGTTACATTTCAAATCATCCTGAGGGTTAATCATGACATGCGGTTGTCGACCAAACAGAATTTCAAAAGGAGACAGATTAAGAGGGGACCTGGGAGTGGTTCTGATGCTATACAAAACAATGGGTAAAGCTTCTGGCCACGTCAATCCTGTCTCTGCCATTACTTTACTCAATTTATTTTTAATAGTGCTGTTCACTCTTTCGACCTTCGCACTCGCCTGTGGACGGTACGGAGTGTGCAGCTTGCTATCAATTCCCATCAACTTACACATTCCTTGAAAGACATCACCTGTAAAATGGGTACCCCTATCACTTTCAATGATTCTAGGGATACCATATCTACATACAAATTCCTGCACAATTTTCTTAGCTGTAAACATAGCGGTATTTGTAGCTGCTGGAAAAGCTTCGACCCAATTCGAGAAAACATCTATACAAACAAGTACATATTTCAAATTTCGACATGGGGGTAATTGAATGAAGTCAATTTGTATTACTTGAAAAGGGCCGCCGGCAGGTGGGATATGGGATGGTTCTGTAGGTATTGCTTTTCCAATATTCTTTCTCAGACAGGTAAGGCATGACATTGCTCTCTTACTCGCATGAGAGGAGAATCCTGGGGCGCACCAGTATGCTCTTACCAATTTGCACATCCCCTCCTTGCCTAGATGAGTCAGCCCGTGAGCTGCTTCAGCCAGACATGGAAGGTATGCCCTGGGGGCCACTGGTTTACCATGTCCATCCGTCCAGAGCCCTGAGGACTCCTGGCCATATCCCTTTGCCTTCCAGACTGCTCTTTCCTGTGTGGAACACAAATTCTGCATCTCACACAACTTCTGTGTGTTGATGGTATTAAATACCATCAACTGTGTGGTGTCTGTCCGTGTGGGGGTAGCAGCTGCAAGCTTTGCGGCTTCGTCTGCTCGGCTGTTACCAAGGGATACTGGGTCTTGACTATATGTATGTGCTTTACATTTGATAACAGCCACTCTGTCGGGTTCCTGTATCGCTGTTAGAAGCCTTTTTATGTGGGCTGCATGCGCTATCGGTGTACCAGCTGCCGTCATGAAATTTCTGAGCCGCCATAGGGCTCCGAAATCATGGACTACCCCGAAGGCGTATCTAGAATCGGTGTAGATATTGGCAGACTTACCCTTAGCCAATTCACATGCTCTGGTTAGGGCGACCAGTTCAGCAACCTGGGCTGAGTGAGGTGGGCCTAGCGGTTCCGCTTCTATGGTGTCTTGGTCATCTACGACTGCGTATCCAGTACACAAGTCTCCCGAGTCTGACTGTCTGTGACAACTACCGTCCGTGTAGAACGTGAGTTCTGCATCTTCCAGTGGATTGTCACTGATGTCAGGCCTTGCGGTAAAATTTTGGGTCAAATATTCCATACAATCATGTGTATCTTCCTTTGCATTAAATCCTCCTTCCCCATCACTCTCACCTTCCACCCTTTGTGTCTGACCAGGCACACCTGGGAGAAATGTTGCAGGATTTAATGCACTGCATCTCCTTATGGTGATGTTTACTGGGGCCATTAATGCCAATTCCCATCTTGTAAACCTTGCTGATGAGACGTGTCTGGTTTGGGCAGAATTCAATAAGGCAGATACCGCATGCGGTGTATGGATTGTGAGATTGTGGCCTAGCACGACATCTTCGCTTTTCGTCACTAGCAATGCTATCGCCGCAACGCTACGCAAGCATGTGGGGAGGGATCGCGCTACCGTGTCTAGCTGGGCGCTGTAGTATGCAATTGGCCTGCTGGCATCACCGTGTTTTTGTGTTAGTACACCTGCTGCGCACCCAGCACTTTCTGTTCCGTATAGTTCAAAGGGTTTCCCATAGTCTGGCATACCTAGTGCTGGTGCCTGCGTTAGGCACTGTTTGAGTCTCTCAAATGCTGTTTCAGATTCGTCTGTATGCGAAATCCGATCAGGTTTGTTTGAAGAGACCATTTCCTGCAAAGGTAGCGCCAATATGGAAAACCCTGGGATCCAATTACGGCAATACCCACACATTCCTAAAAACGTCCTGATCTGTTGCTGGGTTTGTGGCAGTGTCATGTCTCTAATGGCTTGGATTCTATCAGCGGTCAGGTGTCTCAGTCCTTGTGTTAGACAGTGTCCCAAATATTTTACCTTAGCTTGGCATAATTGCAACTTGTCTTTGGAGACCTTGTGACCTGTGTCTGAAAGATGAAACAGGAGCTGTTTCGTATCCTTCAGGGATGCCTCCAATGAATCAGAGCACAGTAGTAGATCATCCACGTACTGTATCAACACTGATCCACTCCCCGGTTGGAAAGACTGTAAACAATCATGCAAAGCTTGAGAAAATATACTTGGACTGTCTATGAAACCTTGGGGTAACCGAGTCCACGTGTATTGGACTCCTCTGTATGTGAATGCAAACAAATATTGGCTGTCAGGGTGCAGAGGTACCGAAAAGAAAGCGGAGCAGAGGTCAATAACAGTGAAAAATTTGGCAGTGGGAGGAATTTGCATTAGGATGACAGCTGGATTAGGCACTACGGGGAACTGACTCTCAACTATTTTGTTAATCCCCCTTAGATCCTGCACTAGCCTGTAACCCCTCCCCCCACTCTTTTTAACAGGGAAGATGGGACTATTTGCTGTGCTGGACGTTCTTACTAGAATGCCCTGTTGTAGCAAGCGCTCTATTACGGGAAAAACTCCTAGCTCCACCTCTGGCTTCAGAGGATACTGTGGGATTTTTGGAGCTATCCTACCATCTTTTACTTGTACAACTACTGGAGCTACATTTGCCATTAATCCAGTGTCCTGTCCATCTTTTGTCCAAAGTGACTCTGGTATCTGAGATGTCATCTCTTCTACTTGGGATGGATTCCTATTTGTCATAATGGAATGTGACATTAATTTTGATGGGGAGTCTAGCATGTCTCGTACTTCCTGAGCGTGATTCTCAGGAATGTCCAAGAATACACCTTCAGGAGTACAATAAATGACGCAACCCATTTTACATAGTAAGTCTCTTCCCAGGAGATTAGTTGGTGCCGATGCAGCCAGCAAAAAGGAATGCTTGGTATGCAAAGGCCCTATTGTAATCTCGGCTGGTTTGCTAACAGGGTAGTGCTGGACTACTCCTGTTACTCCCATGGCTGGAATTGTCCTACCAGTGGTTCTCATGCCCACTGTCGAATTTAACACTGACTTGGCCGCCCCTGTGTCTACAAGAAAGTTTAAAGTTTTACCAGCTACATTGATTGCAATCTCTGGTTCGCTTCCAAGACTGGCAATCAACTTAACTGGCTGCAGATTACAGGTATGGCCACACCCCTATTGGGTATGCTGACCTCCCTGAATCCCATTGGCAGCAACTACTTGTGGGGGAGTTAGCTGGGAACTACCAGAGGCATGCCAATCTCTGTTCGGGGGATATCTTTTTGTTTCCCCTGTATGTGGCTCAAAACTCCGCCTCTGTGGACCCTGCTCCCAATGTCGTGTGTTGTGTTGTTGTCTAGGGGGTTGAAAAGATCTTTGTACATTCTTTGTTCTACATTCTCGTGCATAGTGTCCCGGTCTGTTACAAGAAAAACATGTTATTACACTTGCCTTACCCACAGGATTCGGTGGTACATACGCAGGCTGCCTTGTGGTCAGCGCCTGTATACTTACGGACATCAACTTATCACTTTGCGACTCCCTGTGCCTAGTGATATTTCTGTCGTGATCAATAGCAGCCTCTCTCAAGCCGGACACTGACAGACCTCGCCAGCATGGTTGCGTGGTCTGAACCCTAGTCTTTAATGTTTCCTTTAAACCATCCATCAGTACAGATACTGCTACTTCTCGATGGTTTGGGTTGGTCTTAATGTCTTCTATACCAGTGTACTTTGCCATTTCTAATAGTGCCCGGTGAAAATATTCTGTTGCCGTTTCGGACTCCTTTTGCTTAATGGAAAATATTTTATTCCATTTAACAACGGCTGGGAAATACTCTTTTAGCTGTAAATTTATCCTTTTTACATTATCCTTGTTGTACACGTCTGTAAGCGGTACATCTTTATCCAATGCACAATCAGCTAAAAACTGAGTTGCATCAACATTGGAAGGTAAACAAGCTCTTAGCAGTATCTGCCAATCCTTGTTGTTGGGTTCTACAGTGTTACCTAAATCCCTGATGTATTTTTGGCTAGCAACTAAATCCTTCCTGGGGTCAGGAAATTCGGACACTATTGTTCTTAATTCCATTCGGGAAAATGGAGTGTACATGGCAATGTTCCTTATGGGAGTGGCTCCAGACACATCTGTTTTTCCATTGGGAACTGCTATTACCCTTACAGGAGCAATTCTAACAGCCTCTTCCTGTGTAGATTCTACAACTTGTGGTACAATGGTTTCAGTGTAGTGCATGGTGCCGTACTTACCCGTTGACACGACCTCACCTATCCCTCCGCTAGGGGCTTTCACTAATCTCGTGGGTGTTGCTGTGCCTACTGTGGTCTCTGCTATGGTGGCCGCAAGAGAGAGAGCTGAAATTGTTGCCGAATCTTCTTCTTGATCACACTCCTGAGGAAGGTTCAAAACAGGGTACAACTTGCACGGGTTAATACTTGCATGAGTTATTTGGTTAACATCATTAACATTTACAGTGTTACTAA